>NC_133338.1:19709187-20042521 GCF_030506205.2 Paramisgurnus dabryanus | reverse complement strand
GCACAGTCAAATACAGATGAGACACTTTACATTCTCAATGTGATTTACACAGACACCACATCACTGAAGTTCGACATTCACGTGATGACACAACATTTTGTCTGTTTTCAACAACGATTTCTTTATCTTAAAGGTGTTTTTTTAACACTGCAGTTGCAACATTTATCTGCTCTGCTTAAGGATAATTGAGCGACCATGACTGCATGCTTTATGTTAGGACTGAGAGTTTGTATGTGGCTTGTGTATTTGTGAACATCTGTTTACATTTAAAGCTTAAAAATACGACAACTAGGAAGATTTGTGTACATTTTCTAATCTTTAAACACATTCAGATGTGTATTTTGCAATGTGCTTACACTACTATTTATACACTTGAGCCAATCAAAGACAAGCACAGAGGCTAGATGGAGGGCAACATGCTAAACTGTTATTTATGTGCTTTTGTGAGTCAAGCACTTCATGAGGCAAAATTGGTGATGTGCTGTTGTACAAATAAACAACTGACTGGCAAACTATACATTTTAGAGACTTGGCTTCTGATCCTGAGTAAGAAATGACTCACTGAATCGGCAAAAATTGAAAATAGCTTAACATAACTGAACTCCCTGAAATAATAATGGCATCCATCAGATTTTCCAAGATGCTTTTTTGTATGGAATAAAAGATGCAACCTGGGATACCAATCAAATGAACCAATTTTCATGGAGAAATACTTCTAGAAGGCAAATCCCAATTAATATTTTAATGAGGCTCTTCTCCTGGTTGGTTTGGAGAAACAAAAACTTATTTTACCGACTAGCCGGACAAATCCAAATATAACTGTGTATGGGTAGAATAATAACATTCCCCATAGTTTATATTTTTCCTTGAATTTCGTTCCCAGTCAGTTTGGAAGACTTCTATAGAGTAAGATCAGACGATGTGCAGTATGACGTTCTTGCCTCATCTGTTATGTTTGTCCTTGTGTTTAAAATCACTTTTACTTTATTGCATAGAATTTATAAGTTTAACATTGCTTTTTGTTAAAAAGAAATCTTCGTTCATCAGTTAATTCCTCAAATTCAGTCCATGTTTCCTTAATTATTTGGCCATTACGGTTTTTTATTTTAACATTCCTTTGTACTGTGGTTTAGGCATTCTTCTTCAGGAAATGTCACCGCCTGAATGGCAACTCTCCTCTCCATGAACTATTAACACAGGAAAGAAGAAAGCATCCTGATATGTAGGAGGCCTGTCTCCTTCCCTTGATTCCTCTTCTTCTACCTCCTCCTGTTGCTCACTTTGCTCCCCTTCTCTCTCCTCTTCTTCCTCTCTTTGCATCTCATGTCCCACCTCCTCGTCCTCCTCTCCCTCCAGAACTCTTCTGCTCTCTTCATCCTGTCTGGAACTCAAATGTAAAAAGCCTCCTCCGCTTCCCTCGTCTCCTCTTGTTGCTAGTCCTCCACCTACACTGCGGGAGTGGAAGAGGGACGATGGACGAGGAGCCTGAAGCCGTCCCAATGAGAAGCCACTTCTGCTCAGAACCAGCCTCCCTGGGACACCAGGACCCCCTCCCGACCCAATAGCCCTCATCCCGGCCATCGTTCCATTTAGCAGAGCTGCTGTTGGGCCTCTCAGTCTGGAAGGAAGGGAAGCACTGCTTGTGGTACGGCGGCAGCGAGGACAGCTCTGAAGCAAGTAAGCTGAGGCAAAAGCCACTGGAAGCGTGGGACCACCCGTCGTGGAGTTAGTCCCTTGTCCGGCCGGAGGAGTGCTGGTTCCCTGAGTGGCACCTGAACCAGGATCCATCAGAAGAGCCTCGGAGTAGCTGGGAACCATCTGCTGGTTGCAGCGAATGTGCCACTCCAGCTCGGTCATGTCCACTGTGTTAACACGAGAAATGGCACGATAGCTTGACCCAATGCTCCCTCCTCCGTTTCCATTCTCGTTACCCCTACCGCTCTCAGTTATGTCCCCCCTACTGTTTTCATCAGTGTCACCAAACAGTTTCTCCACATGGTAGTGCACGTATGCAGTGCGATACTCCGCAACAACGCGCAGCGGCCAGGACAGGAGCAGAGCGGAGGCCAGCCAGAAAATTTTACTTCTGGCATACCAAGGCTGCCTGGCTGGGTCAGGGAAGGCTAAAATGTGCTCACGAAAGTCTACATTCTTTAAATGCATACCTTCACGGGCCTCCATGTAGTCATCCAGCCCTTCGTTTTCACCAAAAAATCGTGCACGTTGGGTGAGGTAGGCAGCCTCTGCCCGAGCACTGGCGAAACTAAAGCATTTGGTGAAGCGCAGCCGTACAGCTGGGTGATCCAATAATCCCCTTAGTTCCTTTGAAACATCTTTAACGCCATACCGCGAATAGTCGAACTCCGAGCCTGCAGCGTGCGTGTTCACACGTTCATGATACACTTGCGTGCTGGTATAGGCGTCCCCATTGCGATAGCGTGTCACCTGTCTGGTCCGTCGCACGTAGTGGTAACTGATGGCTTTCCACCAGATGCAGGGCGTAGCCTGCTGCAGCCTCTGCACACGCTCGTACACTTCTGCAACTTCTGCTTGAGCCAACATGGCTGTCTTTGAATAACAGTGCCAGCATTCAACCAGGTAGACCACGTACAGCATTGCCAGAAAGGCAAGAGGAATATAAATGTAGCCACTGGAACAGGGACCATCGAAACCCAGTTCATCTGGGATGTAGATACTGGCGCTAGCTGAGGTTGTAAAGGGGTCTCCAGGTTCAACAACGGCAGCTTCCGGCTCTGTTGGAGCTGGCGCTGGAACCTTGCACAGCTTGCACCAGGTCAGTGTGCCGAAACAGCCGAACATGAGCAGAGTGAGAAGAAGACACTTCCAGTGAGACTCTCGACACAAAGAGGAAGCTAAAGACTGCTTCACTGGATGCTGCTGCAGAGAAGAGAAAAAGCATTTGTTTTGCAAAAAGATTTGTAAATGTGATAGGAAAAGTTCATTTACTTTAAAAATAATTGTACAACAAAAACATACACCTAGCTTTAAGTTAGGTTGCAAAACGTAGGGGTCGATGACATGACATGCATATTTTTTTGTGTCCAAGGGCATTAAAATAACTTGATACATTTATGACAAGCGTTACTTTATTCTATAAAACCTATTTTAATACACTTTTTTTCCTTTTAAATTTTTGTTTTAGTATCTCAAACTTGTAAAATGTTAGGCGGGCCAACTGTCCATACAAATTAGCAGTTTAACTGTTAAAAATGGTGTTTAAATTATAAAAATAGATACTTTGGCAAATTTTATGAATAACAGTAGTTGTTGGGATGTTAGGATAATTGAAAACTTTTGTCCAACAATCTGGATGTTCTCAAATGTCAAGGTAGTACAACTGCAATCATAGGGCTTTTATTAAGAACATTTTATTAAGTTTATACTATTAACAAGTATAAACAGTAAACATGATATTATATCATCCAGTGAAACCAAGGTGGTTAAGATAGTTAGATTTCTCTTAAATACTGAAAATATTGCTATTTTATTGGGTAGGGTCATGAACTTTCTGTGTCAGGTAAACTAATGGTTTTATCGAACTCATTTTGTATTTAAAAAGTATATTTATAAATGTGATATCCCAGGCAAAGGCGTATACACTGTAAAAAGTGAAAAGTTGAATAAAAATTCCTGAAAAAGCCTACAAAAATGCCTAAAAAGGACACCTATTTGTACCTGCTTTGTTGATTATATCTTAAAATGATTTACATCATTCAAATCACAAGAATTTCAGCTTTCCAATGATATGTGACATGCTTAGCTTTTTGTTTTGATTTGTTGTATTTGATGAAGTTTTCTGTTAAATAATGCGGTGTCCCTCCCACGGCACACTGGAATTTTAAGGGTTAAAAAAATCACTTTAAATAGTAACATCAAAGAATTGTACGTTTTTTTCAACTTAAAATTTCACTTTAGGAGAAGATTTTAAGTTAAAACAACTTCTTTTTAGGTGTTACCAATTTAAGTTATTTTTAAAGTTGATCCAACTTTTCAGGGATTATAATTTTAAATGCCACTATCAAATAAACAAAAAACACAAATCAAACAGCATATAACAGGAAGCGCATTAAAATGTATCTGGTAAATAGACAATGACTGATTACCTGACATTTTTTGAATGGGGATATCAATAATATTGTGAAACAACTCATTCAAATGCACTGAAATGATGTTTAATAAACAAAACTTCATAAACACATTGTCCTTGACTCAAAAATATGCATTACATCCATTTATAAAAGATTTAAAAAAAAAAATGTACTAGTCAACATTTCAACTGGATCAAAAAAAGTTCATCAAATTTGTCTTAAGACAATAACATGTATTGTTTTGATCCACTTGAAATGTTGACTAGTGTAGTTTTTTCATTGACCCATAGGCCTTATAACTGAGCATGGGATTCAAGACAAGGGCTTACTACTCTGTCTCCTATTATATTACTTCATAAAATATTATTTATTAGATTATTTTACTGCATGATGGTTCTCAAATTTTTATTAGTCTGCTACTTCTGTAGCATATTTTTTATTTAAACCTAATTTAAACACTTTATTAGCAACAACATAAGAATCTTTCTCAGTCCAATAAGACCATTCCATAGGAAGCATAATTGGTAAAATAATCTTTCCTTATATCTTTATTGCAAGTTTTAAATATTACTTTTGAAAGACTCTATGTCTAGCCATGCACATTAAATCTGATAAAAACACAAAAAATTCAAGTACAGGTGGGTTTTGAAGAGATAAAAAAGAAAGGAAGTTTAATCAGAGGATCTTTATACTGTATCACAGAGATGACTTTGGCCAAGATGACAGCTTTCAAATGTGAAAAATTGCTCTTATTTAAATTCAGTCTGTGTTTACCTAGAGGGAGTTTTAAAATTGAATCTATTTACTTGCTTTTTGTCTCTCTTAACATCAACACAAAAGGCTGCGTTTCCACACATTACTACTTATAATTCAGAACTTACATTTTTTCAACGCACATTTTTAAACTGCATTAAAGAAATACCTTTATCCTCTAATACTCTGTTATTAATAAACCTAAAGTCTACAACTTTAGGCGTTCTTGACTTTAATTTATATTGAATTTAGTCAGCCCCCTAGATTTTCAGTTCAGTACAAGAGAAAGGGCTTTGCGAGGACAAAAATAACGCAAAGGACAATGAGATACATCTGTACAGATAAATTTGTGGGAACATGTCAAAGCCAGCATGTCATTTTCAGTCACTTATAATCTTTTACAGCCCATGCCACACTAAACCATACAGAAATAGCACACTACCTATTACTGCTGCCATATAAATTCATTTAAAAGTGCATTTCTGATATGACTCACAGCATTCTTCCTAGCTGTCTCCATTTCTATTGATCTTCATGTAACAAGAGACAGAAGGTTAACTCAGCACCAATAAATGAACAGCATAAAGAGATATGCTGTAGTTTGTTAATATAAGAGGGCCTTGCGATCAGTGCTGACTCTGGTCTTGGGTTTTGTTCTAGATTTGTTGACTCGAGTCAGTATCTGCCCTGAAATAACACAGACCTCTTTTGATCAGATATTGGACCGGTGGGACAACATCTCTCAGACTGAAGAGCATGACGGATGTTAAAGGGCGAAAGCTAAATAAAGTGGCAGCACAGAGACTCAGGGAGAGTGAAGGGAAGAGACACTGCCAAGTGAACGAGTAAAACAACAGCCCCAAGGGAACCACACTGTCAAGATCGGAGAGAAAAGACAGGAAATAATCACACTAGGTAGACAATAAAATAAGAATGTCTTAATAATACATATTTCTATATTGCCTGCATGCTACGTACCACATTAATATTTTATATACAGCAAAAATCTCTCATCTTGATTATGTAAAGTAAACCTTCCACCTTGGATATCGTTGAATATTGTGACTAAATATGTTTTTATATGAAAGTCGCCTGTAGATAAAAAAAATCACTTTTGTATTGTTATTTAATTAAAACACTGCATTCTGTGACTGGCATTCTGTCACACAATTACAATACCACACAAAGTTAGTATTTACACATTATATTTGGAGCCAATTTACGCCCTCGTCTCACCTCTTCCCGCCCAGCCCCGTTCAGAATGGGCTCTTCTGCATCTACCGTGGCGTCCGGCATCTTTTCTCCGTCCCACACACCCCGGGGATAGCCAGGGGCGGTTTAGGATGTGGTGGCGGCGGCGGCCCACGACGTGGTCGTCCCCCGCGGGCCAGTTACCCCATCCGCCGCCGGTCCCGATACGGTTCAGCGCGGCACCCCGGGCGAAGTCGCATGATAATCGCTACATTACCCACCCGTGCTCAGTCTCCCTCACACCTCAAGTGCATGCATATCTTCTCAAATAGTCTCTCGGTTCTGACCATTTCTCTACCAGCTTCATCACCTTCACAGTGTTGATGTTTCTACGGCTGTATATCCAGTGTCACGGATGATGGAGCACGAGCACATCGAGACTGCAATAACACGCGCGTCTGTAGATACGTTTGATGCAGCCAACAAAACAACTAAAGCTTTCTATGAAAGCTATCAGCGAGGATTCTCTGCACCCTACTTGTTTTTGTCGATATGCGCGTTTCTCCTTGAGAGAGATTCAGAGGACGTCAGCGGAGTCCCCCTCCACTCTCCTGCAAGGCGGTTGTTTCCTCCACACTGATGTCACCCACCTGCACTAAATAATAACATAGCTGGCCCCAGTCCATTGCACCACTAGGCTGCAATACTTTGTCATTAATGCCAATTTCGCCTTTTTAAAATCGTACGCTTCGGTGATTTAAGCTTGAGCTCAGCAATTTAGCTTTTTTACCATATAATTGAACAGCAAACAGAACCCATTCCTCAGGAGGGATGAGAGAAACATATCGACAGCAAGAAAGAAAAGAAAAGAAAAAAACTCAAACATGCATATTTTTCTTTTAAATTCACATCTTTATTAGCACCTTTATACATTATTTCAGAGGCAAAAAATTTACAGTAAAAAAAGATATGCCAGTAATTTCTTTTAAAGAATCAAAGTCTATGACAGAGGTCCACGTGTACAATAAAGCTGATATATAGTGCGACTTAATGCTGGTCCAATATTTCTGAAACAAACAAACAAACAAACAAGCAATTCTATAAAATAACATTCACCTTCTTCAAACATATACAATTATTAAAATAGTAGTTAAAGACTAACATACAATAAAAAAAAATTGTGGCCTGGCCTGTGAAAACTAAGCTAGTCCTTTTTATTGTGATTTATTTTTATACATAAAATCAGCCTACAATAAGTAAAGAACATTCTGTGAAAATATAACCTTGATATTTATATCATATAAATACTGATCGAGAAAGGCCATGTCAAAAATAAAAATAAAACAACATTATTTTCCACACACCGTACATTCTGTAAGTTGTGACTGGTCTGAATGCTAACAGGAGTTAACTTACAGGCTGAAGCGGGAGGAATTATGATAATGTCGGTCTTGTCTACATCACCAATACCAGGAAGTAAACTGCTGCCTACAATCCATGTGTTTGTTGTAGTGCAAGAAAAGAGAGACTATAACTAGTGTCATCGTTTACTTTGGGGTATGTACCTTTTGCACATTGTTAACATGTACATATACACAGTTAAGGGGGGGGGGGGGGGGGTCGCACACCGGCCGTGCAGTTCAGCTTCGCGCCGCGTCTAGGACAACTCGGAGGTATCGTAAGCCGGAAGTGCATATTAAATAGCACAAGCTTCGTCAGATAGCGTCTACTTCAAAATGCTAAATATACGTTAGCAGCCAATTTTAATCGTTAATGATTTGGAACAAATATGATGTTATTTAACGTTAAACTATGTGACTGAAGCTCTGTGGCGCGACAGGGATTTGAGCAATTTCCTGTGTCAAAGCTGGGCGGCGCGGACAGGCGCCACCGGTGTGTGTACACTCATAGAAAACATTACCTCCTGATAGTATTGCACTGGGAAATAATATAATCTTCAAAATACGGTAAGGGCGGCAAATTTCTGGCTGACATCAGAGGTATTCAGAACGTACAGGTTAGCTGGAGGACACTTCGCCATTCAAAACGATGAGTTTGTACAAAATCAACGTGTTTTAAGGGAAGCAGGGCATAGAGGAGCAACAATAATGTACGGTATGTAGAAAATAATGTGTTTTTTGAACTATAAACCATGCGAACACATTGTATTATACCAAATACACAAAATAACCTTTTTTTTACCCTTGTGCATTGTTCAAATTTACTACCTTTCGTGTTGTTAGTGGATGAAAACATCCACTAAATTAAACGGCTATAAAAATGTTTCAGATAAATATTTTTCAAATTTTTTTCATAAATCTGTTAATCAACCTCAGTACTGATCAAAACTACCAAATCTTCACAAACATTTCATGATTTTAACTCTTTAATCAAGTTTATAAGTGGCGTCACTGATTTGGGGAAAAAACACACACACACACACACACACACACACACACACACACACACACACACACACACACACACACACACACACACACACACACACACACACACACACACACACACACACACACACGCTTTTATTATGGAGTTATACTCCATATAACTCAATGTATAAGCCAGAAATTAAGCTCTGTTTTTTGCATAGGCCTACTAAAGGGTTAATAGGGCCACATGGTGATCAACAGTAAAAATGACAAATTGGACCTCTTAGCAAAAGGAAAAACTAGCAACATTCAAAAATGCACGATAAAAAGGTGTCATAGCTCTGCAATCAAATAATGTGGTTATAATGGAAGTCGATGGGGCAAAAACAACCACTAACAATAAATGAGGGAGAAAAAAAATAAAAACTGATGCTACACAAAAACTAAAAATGCTTCAAAGCCAATGTTTTTACCAATCTTTGACATGTCCAAGACTGTGAAAAAGGTAAACAAAAATTCAGTTTAAAATCACTTTTATATTGAAAATCGGTCGGTTTTGTGTGTGTGTTTTCCCCAAATCAGTGACACCACCTATGAACTTGGCAATTAAAGAGTTAAAATTATGAATTTTTTTGGTTGGTAGTTTTGATTAGTACTGAGGTTGATTAACAGATTTATGTAAAAAAAATTTTTTTTAAATATTCATCATATACATTTTTATAGCCATGGAATTTAGTGGATGTTTTCATCCATTAACAACACGAAAGGGTAGTAAATTTGCCCATGGTATATCGTTGAGTTTTTGAAAAATTTCAAAGCATTTTCTTAAAATATATGTAAATTTAAGATTTGTCACCAAAAATCATTCAATTTGCTAAAACAGAGAGAAAGTTGTGGCCAAATTAAGAGTAAAAAAACCTCTAGTGGATGAAAACATCCCCAACAACACAAAAGGGTTAAGCTAATGTAATATGGGCAAAGTAAGCATTGACTTCACAGGCTGGGTCACTTTTGTTTAAACATTTAAATAAACAAACCTTTTAAGTTTTCCGTATTTAATGGATGAAAGTAGCTTCTCTTTTTCTGTTTCACTGGTGCACTGATCGTATGCTTTCAATAAGCTAGTGGGAGAAAGATTTTTATAAAAATTCAATCTAAATGTCCAAATCAAATTGTAAAAGGGCAACAGCTGCTTCCATTATGGTTAAGTGAGAATTTGTTAATTTGTTACACAGTGAATTGAGGGCTTTGATAGAAATTAATTGATTCATTGTGTGTGTGTGTGTGTGTCACAAAGGTAGACAGTCATTAATGAAGGAATGTAAATGAGAGAGTCACACCTGCTGATTGTGCCATAGAGCTCAAGTATAGCGGCCGCTTTATCACCAGAGACTCCACTGATCTGCATGAGCTGCCTTGCGAACACTTCTCTCACTGTCTGACACTGTGCGTGATAAAAAAAATGGTTAAAAAACAGTGAAATGCACTCTCATGTCCCTATTTTTTATTTTTGCATACCTTGTTTTTAACAGCCCCATAATTGAATTCTGTGAAAGCTATGAGAGAACAGGAAAAGTTCTCAGTTTGTGCCATGTCATGTTCTCCATCCCCCTCCAATTCTCGGGAGCGGCAAAATAAAGTGCAATTCTAGAGATACAACGACAAAAGATATATAAAGAAATAATACATAGAAAAGAAAATGTGCTCATGCTTGCTTTGTTTTGCTTAACAACCTGATAAAGTTTCTGGAGGTATCTGGTCATGATCGTGAGGTAAGCAGCTGACTCCTTCATATCCTGTACACGCTTCACAAAGAAGCCATCGACCACCTGAACAATCACAAACGTAATCACATCTTCGTCCACTTCTCTGCACCTGACCCGTTTATACAGCCTAATGTGGTTAGTGTATACCTGTGTATTGACTATAGCTTGTTGTAATGTGCTCTCGGGTAAACTGAGATGAGCTGCCGCCGATCCGCACTCCTCTACTAGATAAATGGGCTTACGCAGACCACACCTCTTCAGTCTGAACTGTGATTGGGTAAGGGCAGACAGCAGAAAAAACCCTGTAAATACGGTAATCTGTATGCTGCTATATCAAAAGAAAGTCAGATGTCTTTTTATAGCACCAAACCAGATTAATGCACCAGGTTACAGGGAGAAAGTGGGAGCCAGGACCATCTTTATTGTCAGGGTTCAAACCTTCTGCTCTTTGAAGCGTCCATCTATGATGCTTCCACACAGATCATCCATTCTCTTCCTTTCAATTATATAATCGAGTGCTAGTTCTTTTCCCACTGGTGGACGTAACTGTCCTAAAAAAAAAAAAAAATACAAAAAATTAGATTACATTATCAGCATTATATTAATGCTGAGATTTAGCAAGACTTTTTTAAAATGTAAAAGGCATAGGTGTCCCCAGAGTATGTATGTGAAGTTTTAGCTCAAAATACCATATAGATAATTTATTAAAGCATTTTAAAATTGCCACTTTGTAGGTGTGAACAAAAATGTGCCATTTTGGGTGTGTCCTTTAAAATGCAAATGAGCTGAAGAAATGCAAACACTGATCCCCATAATGGTGGTTTGTTTAGTTGAAACTGAAATGTGCTGTCAATTATTTTCTCTCTGCACTAAATGGCAGTGCTGTGGTTGGATAGTGCAGATTAAGGGGCGGTATTATTATAAGATGATCCCATTTTGACATCACAAGAAAAGCCAAATTTCAATTACCTATTTTTTCACATGCTTGCAGAGAATAGTTTACCAAAACTAAGTAACTGGGTTTGATAGAAGTACTGGGGACCCAATTATAACACTTAAACATGGAAAACGTCAGATTTCATGATATGTCCCCTTTAAATAATATAATTTATAATAAATATATTTACTATACACATTATAATTATTTAATTGCATTTGCCCCAGAACCAAATGTATATTAAAATATTAAACTGAAATTCAATGGTGATTTATGTGTTCTGAAAAGAGCAACACTGCCACCTGTTGGTTACTACGCAGTCCTGCATCCAAATAAAAAGAGCAAATAACGGGACAAGCGTGTTTGCTTTTACCAGGCACAGGTGCCACCTTCTCACGTGCCACCCACATGAAGTCTCCTACATTTAGTTTCCTGATGTCAAAATTCACACAATTCCTTTGCAGCTCCTTCACCAACTCTTGTTTGCGAGCACTGCTTCCCCTGTCAAGATAATATATAATATAAAAATGTCTACTCTTCTATAAAATGAATCAACTTAAATGGAATCCATCATATAAGAAAATTGTACCACACATATAACCTCTCACCCTGTTGTCTCGATGACGTCAACACATAACACAATTTCATAAGAGCCTGGGAGAAGACGCCAACTTGTTGCTGATCTCCCCGTTTCAAAGGCCTGGGATCTTCCTGAGGCATCTGAATCAGTTATCTGGTTCACAGAAAGCGCTGTGGCAAGGCTTTCTGAAGACTTACTGGGGCTGCGAGTCAAAAAAAGTATATGTTATATAGATATGCGACAACTGACACGGTTTTAGAGACTCCCATCATGTAGAAAATTAAATCTATATTAAACGCAAGTAAAGGAGGTTATAACCTGAAACGTACTTTTAAAATGTTGTTGCACTAAATGATAGTCTCTTTAGTTTAATAGTAACTAAATAGCCAAATAATGGGAGGGCCTTAAAGCAAACATTAATTAACTTGTCCTTTCCTACCAAGTCTCTTCCTCCTCATCTTTGTCCTCCTCTAATGTCAAATCCACAACATCTGGCCCATCCCCTGAACTGTCCTCCTCACTCTTTTCCACCACAGGATCTTTATGCACCCCTCCCTCACTTGAATCCAGCTTTTCGGCTAGAGCCAGACCCTGTTCAGTCAGCGAATACCTAGAATCAATCAGGATAAATGAACATCAGGTAAATGCAGAAAAATCGGTAGGCATGGGTTCTTTCAAGATAAAAATATCTATATGAAAAAAATGTAATACATTAGGACAGCGCTTAAGTGACTTCAAATTTTTACTGTATACACCTAACCTGGCAGGATTGTGAGTCTTCACCAGAAGGTCTTTCTGAATAAGTGTGCTCACCGAAGACCAAGCAGTGTACTTGCTGCCAAGATCAGGCTACATATGGGGTAAGAGTACATACATCGAGGAAATGTAGTGATTAGATTGTGTTTTTGTATCCCTTTTGCAAATTTGTGCTTGTGTCTCACCACTGTAAAGGACTTATCACACAGCGCCTGTGCTTCAGTCTGTAGTTCAGTCCTAAACATAAAGCCTTTATTGCCAGGCATCTACAGAACAAGGGAGAGTATGGTTACATTTTAGTGCATGAGAGGTAACAAACTTCGATAAACCACTAAAAAACAAGAGTGTTAGCTTTACCTGTGCATGCCTGTACAATGTTAGCAATACAGCATAACCTCCAGATCTCTTTTGGGGCACGTACTCCCTCTTGTTTTTGGTTGCTTTTTTCTTTGTGACATCTTTTTCTGGTTGTTTCTGCAATAGAACACTGTTCTGATTACTTTATATTAGAGATCTTACAATTACCAATAACTAGTATTTCCGTGAACCATAAAAATGTGCAAAATGAAATAAGTGTATAAATGAAAAATAAATAAATTATATTAATAAGTATTGAAGTAAATACTTCAATACTTATGTGTAATATTCTCCCTGGTAACATTAAAATGTACATTATATGTGTAGTCTTGTACTTAATTTGCTTCCGTTTTAACACTTAAATATTATCTTATTAAAATAACAAAAGATTTATTGCAGTGATGATAAAAAAGAAGTGAAATCAGATTTTGATTTGTTGAATATGTTAATGTAGCCGACAGCTGCATATAGTTTGCTTTTTCTCATATTAAACCTAAATATGCAGCTTAGCCGAAAAAAATCATGGGTAAGGGTAACCAGCTGCATATAAACTAATGCAAATAGATAATAATTAATAAATAATCATTAATTTCTATGCATGTTTTTTTAATAATAATTAAATTTAGTAATATTTGCGTCCTGTCATCGTTGACAACAAACTTAGGTTCCTTCTGTTGTTTTTCTGCTAATGCAGCATGTAGTCAGCAAATTAATTACTTCATATAAAGCAGCGGACGCAACTCAGAATAACTATCGGCAAAGATTTTGCAGATTGCCGATTGTTCCACCAATGAACTATCGGTGCCGATTAATTGCCAAAAACAATTTATCGGTCTACCTCTTCTTTATATCCCAAATTAACTTGAAAAATGTATTATTGCACATTTAAAGGTGGGCTGCACAATTTTTTAAAAACGCTTTGGAAAAGGGAGTCGGGACGAGTACCAAAACACACTTGTAGCCAATCAGCAGTAAGAGGCATGTCTACTAACCCAGTGGTTCCCAAACTTTTTCAGCATGTGGCCCCCCTTGTGTACATTGTGTGTACTTGTGTGCATTCCTTCCCGGCCCCCCCAAAGAAACTTTGTGCCAAAAAAACTGTTCTAAAACTCAAGATTTTCAAAAAAATTGTGCTCTTGGTTAGTAGCCTTATTTTTTTTAGATTTAATTATACAGAATTCATGATAAATTTATGTATTTCATAAAATGTCATAAATCTGGGGCCCCCTGGCACCATCTCGCGGCCCCCAGTTTTAAACCACTGTACTAACCCACATCCTGGGTTGCATGTGTGTGGGGCGGGTCTATCAATAGAAGGTCCAGATTCTATTGGGGTAGGGGCGTGTTTAAGTGATTTCAAATGTCAATATTGGCTTTCAGAGATCATTCACCGAGCCCTTTAATCCTCAAACTAACCATGTGTTTGTGACTTATTCCTTGAGTATCCCTGTGAGGTTCTGTCATGTTGCTTCTATGGCACGTATTAGCCAATTGGATAGGGGCATCAGAACCTTTAAGTTGTAAAAAGATAAATAAAAAAACAGTGAACACGTTAAACATTATTAAGCAAATCCAATATCTCTCAATTGCAACACATTTAAGTCCTAATTACCGTTTTCAAGGCAATGCTTTTGAAGACGCTCATCCAAAATCTTGCAAATCCCGTCGCCAAAATTCTGCAGGATCTTCGCCTCCTTTCCGTTTTTCAGCGGTAGAGGGTATTTTTTCAAAGAGTTTATTGCCTGAACACAACCAGATCAAATACTTATTTATTAACTGTTTGGATAAACTATAAACTAAAATAAATCCAACACAATTGCTCACCTTTTGGTACACGTACTGTGTTTTCAAACCCTTTTCTTTAGCGTGATCACGCAGCTCGGTTAACCACTGCAGGAATAAAGGATTCGGGCAGGACGGTAGCGGGCGCTTCCGACCCAAACGCACCTGATCACTCGGCATGTCTCTCTGCTGAACATGCAATGAAGTCCAAGAGAGGTAAATTCATTTGATTAACGTAACGTTGTTAAAAAAGCTACAGGTGTGGTTAAGTGCACTGTGGGTAACTTAAACAGTTTCAGACAATATCAAATGTGTTTAGACATAACTTACTGTACAAATCGAGCCTCTGCACGCTCAGTTATTTGCGTGATTAAAGTTGCCGTTTATCGGATAATAAACTCCTATATGTCCGTATTGGAAAGCGTATGCATATATGATGATCTGCTATGGTTTGTTATGAATTATTCCCCGGGTTCCCCGCCTGCGTTTTCGAAAGTACTTTAATTGCGTCATTTCCGTCCGAGTCAGACACGAGTAGCGCCGCTTAGAGGTACAATGAATGTACAATGATACATTTTAAACGCTTAAGAAAAAACTGCTTCACACAGCTGCACTAACAATAAATGTGTTTAGTTACCCAACTTGGACTCCTATAGACTCCCCAAGTCACCGTGTGCTTTGTTTTTTGTTTTGTTTTTAAACAATTGTGTAGAATTTTTTAAATTTGGAGGGTGTTGCTGAATTAAAATAACGGTTCTAAAGGGATAGGCAGCTCTGAGCCGTTAATGCCCGATGGCCCCACAATGAGACAGCCATTGAATTCCATGAACAAGACCAAACAAGGATCTGGAATCCGCCAACATCCACCCACTGAATCCGTTTTCTATCCTGCTTTCTCGTATCTCGTTCTCTTTATAAAATGTTTATGTTTTACTGGTCTTATTTCCTTTATAACTGTGATAATTCCTAAGTCATAAATTACTTTGAAATATCAACACATATGTAATACATTTAATGATATTATTATTTTAATTATTTTGTTATATATATTCTTTGTATTTTTAATGTGTTGTATTCTCTGTAAAGCGCTTTGAGAAAGCCACTTTTAAAGGCGCTCTATAAAAGAAAGGTATTATTATTATTATTATTATTAGGTCAACATTCAACATTTTTAATTATAACAATTAATGTTATAGTAAAACATGGAAATTTGCCACGTAATGAAACATTCAACTAATGAGGCATTTTTTTGAGTGAGTGTTTAATGATACGTTTATGTTGCCTATCCCTGAAAAAATACCAATGAATGAATCACACATCTTTATAAACCATCAACAAAACATTTATTGTGTGTGTACAATATAAACATAATGTCTTTGATGATCACCAAACAAAGCCACACAACATATGTATTATTCTAACAGTAATAAGAAATTAAATATTACGCATTTATGATGATTTTGAATGTAAAAAAGTACAAAAACGTCATCCCAAAAATTGTTACAGGAAGGTTGGTATATTTAAAGATAAATGTATAAAATCTAGCAAACCTGCCCAGAAAATATAAAAGCACACCAAGGTAATTCTTTATAAATCTATGCAAATATATTACATACAAAGCACTGTAATTATTTTCAAAACACGTAATCCCCCTTTTAGAAATCCTTTCAACATTTAGACTTCAAAACAACATTGCATCTGACATGTACCTATTAGCCCCTGCAGAGTCTTTTTCAGTGCTAAAACACTTTTACACATTTAACTATTTCATGTCACATTAATCTGTTTCTCCTGAGTGGTGTTTAATTACATACATTATAATAATAATTTAATAATAACAACAATATGTAAACCGATGGAGTGCATACATAAACAGTAGACATTTTGCATTCTACTTTGTATTTTTTTACAGGATGAAGAACACCCAGAATCTACGACAAAATGTAAACCTAATCTTAGTTTACTGCTATAAAAACACATTAATAATATAATATGCATTTTGATGACCTCACTTTCATTTTCCATTTTTCAAAAATTCCACCTTCCATGTCTGTGATTGAAACAATAAATCATCATAATGTTTATAAAAATTATAATTTTTTTAGCATCCCTTTCTTTAATGCCCTCCTGACCCCGCATTATCATCACTATTAGGCGAGTAAGGGGAACCAGGTTCGGACATCTCTTCTTTGGTAGAGTTCGCTGCTGTTAAATGTCTCCGTCCCCCCTTGGCCCGCAAGAGGGTACTGTTGGGATGTTCGGTGTGAAGGTGGCGCAGCAACGCATCCTGGGTGGATGAAGTATTGCCACATTCTTCACAAACGTACAGCTTGCTGCGACGCTCCTTGTAAGCGTACTGCTGTGTGACACCATGAATTTTTTTCATGTGGGACTCCAAAGAGCAGCGCTGGGTGAAGGCCTTCTCACATAGATTACACTTATATGGACGAACACCTACGGGAGCAAAAAAGACATTTAAAAAAGTTGACCAACTAAATGTTCTGCACATCTTATTTGTCTGTCAATGATTTAAAGAATGCAATCGAAAATGTCCTTACCTGTGTGTGTGCGGACATGCCTCTTGAGATCGAAGGTGTCATTAAAGCCCTTTCCACAGAAATCACACAAATGTCTCTTCTGTTCACTGTGACATTTCAGGTGTCTGTTCAGCATGCGCTGGAACTGGAAAACTTTTTGACACATCGGGCAAGCATAGGAGACACCACCCGCCTGCGCTGAAGATAACTTGGTGACGGGCTGGTGGCATGGTGTTGCTATAGAAACAGGTGGACCTGTTGTTATAGTAGGGACAGTGGGTGAGGTCTCAATGGGAAGCTCACCTGTGGTCACCTGCAGCGAGAGAAATAGAATGACAGAATTAGTGGATTCGTAAACATTCAGACTATAGTAAAATGATACGAGTTCAACCAACACAAACAAAAGTAACACACAATGTAAAACCAATTATATGTCCAAAAGTGAAACCATAGCCCCACAGCTGTGACTGCTTATGTCATGACTGCAGTAACTAGATCTTAAATCAACATGATGAAAGTAAACAACTTTATCCAGAAGCCTCACCTTTATTTTAGTGCGAACATATGTATTGTTGTGGGAGCTTCGAATGTGCTCTGTCTCTGAACACTGCCCTTGAGCAGTGCAAGATGGAAGCTCAGCTGCAGGAACCACTGCACAAGGGTCATGCGTATACATCTTGTTGTTTGTATACATGCGGTTTTCCTTGCGCGTGGACAGGCATAGGGCCACCTCTGCCGGACTGGCTTCTGTCTCCTCTCGGGAAGTAAAGGGAGACATGGAAGCTGGGGGAGACAGAGATACGTGTCAGTGACACTGTACTTTGTTACATCATAAGCAAAAACTAAAGCATTGGTTTCAGAGAGGAAAAAATTAAGCATTCTGCATTCTGTATGCATTTTCCTCCGTACATTATTATTCACATTGTTTTCATGACATAAAATACAGATCATTGTTAAAAAAAATCTAGTTTAGCTGTAGTTAGATTTTTTTTTGTGAAACGAGTGCATTACATCCTACATATTTTAAGACGAAAGATGTGATTGCTAGACAATGAGAAACTGGGTGTGTTTGTGTCTCTTAAGGCAAAGGGGGACAGTTGTGCCTCTGGGCCAGGTGTGTGAGAATGCAAGTGTGAGTGGGTGGGTGGCTAGTGTGCACGAGTGTGTTAGTGTATTGTGCCGGGCTGAAGTCAAACCACTCCTGTTACTGCTTTACCAGTCAGACCAGCTGGTCTTGAGGCACAGGATTGAGCTCCCTTTATACAAACCTCCATGCAACACAATACATCAGATGGATAATCTACAAATGTCTGCCGGTAAACTATCATGTTTATAACAAAGTGGTTCCTCAATCACACTTTATGTATCTTATGAAGAGATTAAGCAAAACCAGTCGGTTGCATGGCACCGTGTTGTAAATTTCAGATGGTCATACTACAGTTAGTAGCCTGAACAAAGAAACTGTTGATTCTGGTGTGGCATAATCTACTGGGTTGCAAATTGAAATGCAAATATCTGATGTGTGCTGTAGCTAACGGTAACATGCAACAAACTATCACAATAACTTATTTTCACATGTCTAATTTAAAGAGACTCGTGCGATTCGGTTCGATTTAAAGGATAACAGTAAAGAGTCTAAAATTTTATTGATCTTTTTTTACTTTATGCATAGGCTAAAAATAAAATGAAAAGTACAAAGCAGTGATTGCTTCTTTTTTCTTTGCTTATCTGTTTGCCAACCCCTCCCTTAATTCACAGTCAAGCACACCATGCATGTTTGTAGCTACGGTGGATCTCCACAGACAATAACAGAAAATAAAACAAACAATAAAAGAGAGCGCACACAAATTTATTTAGCATAACATGTAGGCTATTGTTGATTTAAGTAAAAATGCGTTTTGATTCATAATTTAGGCTACCTGTTATGTAGAATTTTTTTTAATTAAAATGTTTTTAGTAATCCAATAAAATTTCTACATAACAGGTAAAAATGTTTTTTTTTGTTTTGTTTTGTTTATGCTTGTTCTTTTAAATCTTAATGACGTTAAACCGACAGCGAAACTAAACAACGGTTAATGAATGGGTTAAAACACGGGTCATAAACATGGGTAGGCGACGTTGATAAATATATAACAATTCATGTGTCCCAGGTTTGTTCAGCAGATATCGAAAAGCGAGGTGAAAGGTACACTTGCCGCGTTTATGTGTGTGTGTTTGCTAAGGGTGTAGCGGGAAAAGGGAGCCAGTGCGGCGAAGCCCGTTATTTCCTTTACCGCTGTAAACATTAACCCAAAACCATATCATGGGCGACAAACTCTAGAAACGCAATGCGTTTAAAACAGATACTACGTGGACTTATAATAGTTCAAATCACACAAAAAGGCGAAGAATAAAAAAGAATAAAGAAAGACATGTAGTCTATATCTTACAGTGGTAAATTATTTTCGTGTTTATTAAATAACTGCAATATATATATATATATTTAAATCTAGCGAACTTCCGATCGAATATACGATTTAATGTCCACATATATAAACCTAAAAAATCGGCGTGTCAACAAATGGAACAGGTAAAACAGCCTCGTGACGTAGGCTTTGTACCTGCCTGAATCAATGCTACGTATGCCATTGTTTCAAGTTAGTTCAGTTTTAGGCATACGTATAGACAGTATGGTGCAGACATACAAATGTGAATTCATTCTTTTAAAACAGTTGATTATTTAAGAATTACGTTGTGGGGAAAATCAGCGAGTAGCCCATTTAAACGTAGCTGTAGCATTAAGAATAAAGACAGAGGCTCACAATGAACGGTTATGTCTATTCCGTTAGGTGAACAACTGTAATATGATCTGAGCAATCTGGTTTACTCCCAGGCCAACTTAAAAGAAGATAATAGGCATATCAGGCAAATGTCCCCAAATAACAAAGTTTAAGCTAAATATTTCGAAAGAAATACATTTTATTTTATATTTATTATTATTATATTTTTTAAAGTTTGAATTATTAAGCAAACAAACAAACAAACAAACAAAAATAAAAACTAAATAACATTCCTTTTTTAATCTTAAATGGTTTAGGATGGAAAATGTTTTGTGCTGGTGAAACTGGCACCGCACTGTGTTGCAATGAGTTTTATGTTATAAGGAAGACAGTTGGGTCTGAAGGTCAACTAAAACTTTATGCACTTTTTTATAAGATCACAAATGTTTAGTTGTTCAGACATTCACATAGATCTTTTAATTTATATGCAATTTTTTATAGGCCCAGTATATGCTATTTTATTTAGTCCAAAACTGCAGTCTCTTAAATAATAAAGCAAGCTGTTTTATTACGCAGGACTATTCAATAATATCTGACTACCTGCAATTGAACTGTTGTGTTTGTTCTGACTGTGCCATTCGATGCATCCGTACCGTTATTCACATTGTAACAAAAAAAGTGTGTTTAAATTTTCTCACCTGGTATATAAATGTCACCGCGTTCATGATCTGGTAGATCGCTCCAGTTTCTTTTGCCAGGTGAAATGTTCGTTTTTTTCACCAGAAAAGCTCGTGGCATGGTTAGTCCTGAGTTCCTTCTCCGCTATCTCTCAAAATTAAACAGCAGGTTTTTATACCAACCAACTTTAGGAAAAACTACTCAACAAATAGAAATCAAAGTCCTTCTTTTGTGATCTCTGCAGTTGGCTTTTCCTCATAGGTAAACACAAGAATAGCCGTTTCTTCGCTGTATGCGCACACCGAACTTTTTGTACCTGTACAGGTTTCCGTGGAGTTTCCCACTATATTGCCCGCTTCACCTTACACCTTCCGCCGTCTTCCGCTATATGTTCGCGAAGTATTCCACGAGGATTTGCCCAAAAACCGCAAGGCAAGTTGCAGCTAAATATCTTTGTCACATTGGATGGTGATGTTGGTAGCAGGTAAGTTGTCCAAACTGCTCAACCGACGGACGAGAAAACGATTTTCAGAGGTTGATTGCAGCGCAGGTACACATTTCATGAGGAAACATGTAACAACGCGCATGCGTCTGAATATAACGGTGACAACAAACCCGACCTAGTCCGGCCTACGTCTTACCTGTCCAACCGGTTTTCTCTCTTTTCCCCCCTCCCCTGCACAATTCCGCTTCAAGGTGCCACCGAAGTGAATGTAGAGGTAATAGTCTACGAACCAAGATGGGAGTGACGGCTTACAACTAAACGAACCAAAAATAACCATTTAAACTGGATACATAATATTAAAAGTCAGGCTAGCTTTTCACTTAATGTGTTTTTACCTTGACATGAAAATTAGTAGTCTAATTTAATTATGATAGAGAGCGAGAGAGAGCTCAAAAACCGAAGATAATTTATTTGTCAAGATAAATTATTTTTTAACTCGTTGTTGTTCTAACAGAAACAGGCTGATAATGGAAGTGGTTTCAATAGGCCGCTTGTGAACTGTCAGTTTCAATTGGACGCTCACGCTGTTCTTGTTTCTTCCTTAGGTTCTGAAAATTAACATTTGATCCTATAGTTAAACTTTTGAGACCTGCTCTACACAAACATACACCTTTTCACACCTTATTTATAAGGATTTCTGTTATGATAAACAGCTTAAAGTATACAAAACAACAGTTCATCCTGATGCTAATTACATTTTTAAGAAATAACGTAATGGCCATAGTGTCTTGTTGGCTCAGTGCTTTCCTAGGAGTTTCCTAAACAGGGTTAAGATTAATCCAGGACTAGGCATTAGTTTATTTAGAAATTTTTTACAAACATACTTTAGAAAAATGCACGTTCTACTTGCTTTAATTAAAAAAACATCTTGCACAACGGTTTGTTTGTAAAAACTCCTTACATGTCCTAAATATCTTAGGCCTAGTCCTGGATTAATCTAAACCCTGTCCAGGAAACAGCCCCTCAAAATGGTACAAGGTGATTTCTCCACATGATTGTAGTTTTGTTCTGCATATGCAGAATGCATCCAATGTCACATTTACACGAAGAGTTCAGTTACGCATTTTCCTTCAGTATGTTAACTAATGACCTAGATTAAGAAAGCAGGGAGGGGAACACAATTTAAAAATGGAGGTAAAAAGAGCAAACAGGCAGGAAGATAAAGAGGCACAGATGAACAACAGAAAAACAGTAAGAGAAAGAAGGAGTGTGTAGGTGTGCAGAATGACAGGTATGCTGCCCGGGCTGTTGGAGTGGTTGAGGCAGAACATTGGCTTAAGTTTTTTTTATATTTCCTCATCAGTCTCTCCATCCTTCTCTCGATAGAATCACTTCACTGGAATTCCTCTTTATTTGTTATTATTAAATTTTTTTTAGTAACATTACAATCACATTTTGTGAAATTGATTCTTAGACGGTAGATTTGCACTGTTCTTACATTTAAATCAATTCAGCCACAAAACTAAAGGTCCATGCACATTACTGTTACCACTATTTGTTGGTATCATAGACAAAGAGGCTACCATGCCAGTGAAGCTGGCACGAGGGCAAGAGTCAGTAAATTCAAGCTTAACCTGACAGACAGCCTACATCCATTTCTCTTTCATTTGTCTCATCCCTCCCCCGGTTCCCTTTACTTTCATACTCGCTCAGATCCTGCTCTGCTTCATTCAGTTCTTTGCCATAAGAATGACTGGCAGTGACTTTTAACTACAGCTATGAATTTTTTCCAGTGCTGGGTGGAGCTGTTAGGTGTGCATCACTGTCACAGTATTTGTTTGAAATTGTTTAAACGTGTGTCACACCTGTTGACCAGAACCAATTTGCGGTCTTAAATGGGAGTCTTGTAAAACTCTTCTCACAATTCCACATTCTAAAGTGTATTAGTGAGGAATGTTGGTTACTATTGAACGATAATCATACACATACACTCTCTCTCGTTTTCTGTGTTTTGTTATCTCAGTCATGAAGTCTTGCTTGTCTTGTTATACCAGTGATTTCTGTCATGATTGATCTTAAAGTTCATATGAAGCTCTTTATTCATTTTATGATCTGTTGAACTTGTATAACCATAAACAGTTTTTTTTTATGTTGTTAATAATAGACCCTGAATAAATTTGTAATTCTAAAGTTTACATGTGCAAATACTGTACATAATTTAACTCACATTTTGAATTTAACATAAAAGTAACTTTAGAAAAACAGTATACTATGTGAAAGGTGATACCACTTTGAAGAGAAGTTTTGTGAAATCTAAAAATAAAACAAACAATGCAACAAACACAAAAATAAATTCATAATCATTGCATAACCAATGCATTCAGATTCAATACTTATTTCTTAAATTTCCATATAGGCTTCAAGTTATTGCACATTTCTAGCATTATTTCCCAGGAAAAAGACACTTTTAAATGCAATAATAATTAAAAGTCAATTGTATTCAAATACTTTATTAAATAGCCTGTATCGGAAACTTTAATGTAACATGACATGAAAAGATTCATGAAACAGTGAATCATGACAAATAAAAAGGTAACAAAAATCAACAATTTAATACATGAGACACAAATATAAAATACATGAATGTTACAGTCCACTCTGACCTACATTAAAAATTTCAGTCAAAATCTATATGTTTCAGCAACAACAACATAAACCGCTTTTGTGGCCCAAACTTAACTTCCAGTAGACTTTCCCTTAGAATAGAGTAGATTATTTTTTAATAACAAGCCAAATTAAAAATTATCTTTGTTCAAATAGCTAAAGCACATCAACCATTACACTGAGCTAACGTTATGGTGTAAAATTTATGTAACTACACTCTTAGAACGGATGTGTTAAAAACAACACATTAGTGTACCAAAACACAGGTCAGTTTAGTTAAATTTGAGTGTTCACTTGTTTTTTCAACAGCTATACAGAAATTAACAAATATTTAGCTGGGGCAAATGTGGCAGTGTTAACTAAATTGGATGGGTAAATACAGAGAACAAGTCTTTTAATTGTGTACATTCTTATTTTAGACAGTTTTGAATATTTGCATGAAAAAAACATAAAATGTCTGCTTTGGAAAACAAGCATTTGTGTAATTGGATTTAGACATTTCAGCTTTTCTCTTTCATAATTTTTTAAAAATGTTTACTATATTATTTAATATATTAAAATCATCCAAAAATTCCTCCTTCACATATATTAGTTGTTTTAAGAGTTATTAATATAATTTTCACCATAAATAGTGCACCATACGGGTATTCTAAGGATGCTCATTTCGACACACTCCTATTTGGGACATAACAATTCTAAGCTTTGAATACTATTTAGGACGTATAGTATACGATCATGCCCGTTTGCATCGGGTCTCCTCTCGTTATTGAGCTATTTGTTGAAAACTCCACCTTGTGCCAGATTAGGGAATTGCATCCATGTCGTCATCAGACAGCCCTGAGGTATTTTCTCTCCGACAGTTACTTTTGACATGATTCAACAAGTACAGTGTACAGTCAGAAAATACCGTTAGGATTTGCTTTGGGAGTTACCGAGAGCGGGAAAACGAGGACAGTTAATGGCGATTACAATGCACAGGTAACAGACAAGTTGGTTGTATTGTTACACGTAAATGACGTTTGTTTCACTACACTGTTGAGAACTTGGGCTCAGTGTCGAAACACAAGTACAGGCTAAGAAGAAGACAGATAAGGTGGAATGATATAAGTATGGTGGTCGGAGTTGTATGTGAGGCGCAGGGGGTGGGAAAGAAGAAAAAGAGAGAATTTACCTGCAGTAACTTGCTTGCCATTTGGCACAGATGCTCACAAAAGCACTCTCTACTACAGTGTGTATAAAAGTTTGGATATTGATTCGGTTAAATGAAATGTTTAATATTAAAACTACAAGATTCAAACAAAACAATATGATTTATTAATACTTATAGGTCTGACAGGCAGAGGATATTAATAGTGTAGTGTAGTGTTAAAGGGATAGTTCACCACAAAATATAAATTCTTTCATCATTTACTCACTTTCATGTTGCTACAAACCTGTATAAATTTCTTTCTTCTGATGAACACGAAGGAAGATATTTTGAGGAATGTTTAAACCCAAAGCGATCAGAAGCCCCATTACTTCCATAAAGAATAAAAGAATACTAAGTCAATGGAGCTTCTGATCGGTTTGGTTATAAACATTCCTTAAAAAAATATTCAAACTAACTCATCATTTGAAAGTTTTCGTTTTTTTGTGTTTAACTGAAGGAAGCCATACATCTGGGATGAGGGTGAGTGAATTCAAAGAGAGTTTTCCGATTTTGTTGAACTGTTCCTTTCATTTATTTATGAAAAGCAGATTTCTTGTTTTTAGTATTATGTGTTATTACTGAAAACTGTGCAATGTACTAAAGTCAACAGACCGAAAAATCCCACAACATTTCTGAGCAGATGTTCGGTCATTACAAAAGTTTCTCATTGTTCAGTCTAGATGGACAGGTGTAATTACCAGCGGTGCAATATTTTTGCCGTTTTTGATGGTACATGGACTGAGGAATGGATAAATGGCCTCTGTGAATTTATCCATAAAAGTGAAGATGTGCAGTTTTTCATCCACGTTATAAAATGACACTTGGCCTTTTTCATAGTCTACAAACACCCCTATCTTCTGAGGTTTCAGGCTGAGAGGTAGGGGAATGGATGGTTCATCCCTGAAGGAATAGTTTTTCTTGTCCCGCAAGCTAAGGAACCAGTAGCCGTTGCTGGGGGTAACAGTGATCATTCCCTTTCTGTTGATAAACTGACTGGCCACCCCCACGTCCCAGTCAGTTTTCGCACCCACCTCTACCTCCCAGTAGTGTCGGCCACCAGAGAATCCCTCACGCCCCAGTACGCAAACTACACGGTCAAAGCGTTCGCGGTTGTTGGGAACCAGTTGGTGCTTTTCACCGCACCACACCTTCTTTCCGTCGTCTGAAAGGATGAGGCGAGGATGGGCAGTGTTAGGGTCCAGGGTCACATCCACTGGTTGAAGAAGTCAAAATAACTATTTTTACTAAGTTGCAAAATTAAATAACAAAAACTCAGTAGAATTTTGATTAGCTACTTTACAATGACCTGGAATAATAAAAGTTAAAACAGAAATATATATATATATATATATATATATATATATATATATATATATATTAAATATTGAATTTTGAATTTATAAGTAATTTGAACCTTTTTGACTAGTTAGAAGTTGCTATAAATTATAAAAATAAACTTCTCACTACAATGCAAAAAAATAATAATAATAATAATAATTGCTGCACTTAAATGTTTAAGTTAAAACAATTTGAAAAGTCGTTTAAACTTTTCTGGCTAGTGAAGAGTTACAAAAATAAAAGAATAAAAATAAAATTGAATGGGCTTAAGTTCTTACAACTTTATTTTTTATAATTTATAGCAACTTCTAACTAGTCAAAAAAGAGGAAACAACTTATTAATTTAAGTTGTTTAAACTTAAACATTAAAGTGCAGCAAGTAATTAAAAAAAATTGCAAAAAATTATAAAAATAAAGTTAAATTAGCTTAAGTTATTTACATTATTTTTATAATTTAAAGCAACTCATCACTACTGAAGAAAATTGAAATTAAAATTCAATTAAATTCAAGTTGTTTTAACCTGAAAATTATGGGCTTTTTAAACATAAAGATTTTAGGTTATAGATGCTGTGACTAAATGTATTACATGTTTAATGACAACAAATATTCTCTCAATTGTTATGAGGTTGTGTACATGTATAGTGAAATGCATAAGAAAAACAATAGAGTGTTTAACTTGTATGTAAATATTTATGACTATACAGTAGATATAGGATAAATTTGTTATCTCGTACCTGCATATTCTTGTATTCTCTTCACTTCTGCAAAAGAGTGAAATAAGATGATTTTTTAAGTAGAGATTGAAGAAAAATTATAAAAATATATAAACAACATCCAAGAACAATAGTTTGAAAATAAATCATAGATAGATGATGTCTGTCTTTTAAAGATAAACTTACTTGGGAGAGACTTCATTGGTGATTGTTCAGTGAACACCGAAAGACCTAGAATAGAAATAATAAGAAAGTTTCTTGAAAAAAACAATGTTTCCCGGACAGGGCTTAAGTGAGATCCAGACTAAAATGCATGTCATTTAAATCAAAACTAACTTGCACTCCCATTTCTTAAAATATCAGTGCCATTGTTTTATTTTATGCACACCAGTAAGGATTTTCACAAGGTATGTTTGTAAAAACTCTTTAAATGTTCTAATATAACTAAGGCCTACTGTGCTACCAACATGCATTCGATTATAACAAAATCTGCCACCAGATGGAGCTGTAGCTTAGTTTTAACACAAAAACCTACTCATTGCAGGTAGTTTCTGAAGTTCCTCCTTAAACTGTTCAAGTAGCTGACAGACAGAAGTGTAAATGGCTTTTGTTCCAAAGTCACAGGTCACTGAAACATCTGTCCAGTCTTTCATTGACAGCGGGGTATTGATATCAGAATAGCTCTGTTGGAGAAAAGCAAGAGATTGTTGTTTCAATGATTAAGTTTGTTGTGTCTGTAATGTTTAAATCAGTGGTCTCCAACATTTTGCCCGCACGGAGTCTGTGAGTTGCCCAAAGCACATTCTATTAAGTCTCAATTGTAATATTTATTTATTACATATTTTTATATTAGCTTGGCTTCTTTTATGTATATGAACATTGTAAACTATGACAAAACTATCAACAAATAAAATAAAATAAAATGAACAAGTAAAAGTTTGAGTAGACTATAATAAAAAAGTAACTCTCCAGATTGTTTTATAAATGTTTGTAGCCCTTGCTCACAAAAAGGTTGTAGACCCCTGGTCTAGATTGTAATTTGATTTAACAATTATTTGTATTCCCTGATAATAAAAGTCTACCCCAGCTCTAAATGCCAACATTTTAAAAATCGCATTTTAAAAATCCTCAGGGCAAAAACAATATAATTGATCCCTGCCTTAGAAAGTACCACTAATGAGTTTTAACTAGTTACTACAGAATAAATAGGGAACCAGATAGTGTAGATGATACAGGGGTCGGCAAGTAGATGGTGGGCCACAACATAGACAAAGGAAGTTGCTTCTGGAAATTTCCCTTATTTTCAAATTACTTTATTTCGATTTTAAAGAATTCGTTATCTTTTTAGTGGTGCTGAATTATTTGTACTGTGGGCTGTTTATATTGCAGAAAACTACCAAGGAGGATTAGGGTCAAGCTAAAATAAAAAATAAAAACAAAGTCAATATAACAAGCATAAACTCGTAATATTTTGAAAATAAAGTCAATTATGAGAATTAAGTTGTAAGGTTTCGGGAATAAAGTTGTTATATTTTGAGAATAATGTCATGTTTTACATTAACGTGTTTTAAGTGATGTAAACAAGCAGACCTGCAAAGCAGATACCAAATTACATACCTGCCTTATTAAAGTGCACCTATTTCATTGCTAAAAATAACATTATTTTGTGTGTTTGGTATAATACAATGTGTTTGTGTGGTTTATGGTTTAAAAACACATTGTTTTCCACATACCGTACATTTTTGAAGCTCCAGATATCCCTGTCTTTCTAAAACGCTCTGATTTTGTACAAAACTCATTGATCTGAAAAGTGCTGTGACCCTGATTGGCCAGCTAATCTCTACGTTGTGATTGGCCAGCTAATCTCTATGTTGTGATTGGCCTAAAAACCTTTGACGTCAGCTGGGAACGTCATGCTCCTTACTATGTTTGAAAGATTTGCTCACAATGCAATGCTTACAGGAGTTAACTTACAGGCTGTGAGCCTGAAGTGGGAGGAATTATGATAATGTCAGTCATGTCCATGTCAACAAGTCCAGGAAGTTAACTGTTGCCTACAATCTGTGTGTTTGTTGTAGTCCAAGAAAAGAGACTCACTGGCTACCTGTTGCCGACCACTGGTGTACTGAAATGTGAACTGTCTACAAACCTTCAGTCCAGTGATGTAGTCTTTAGTTTGGGCCACTTTGCCTAGCGCAGCGCTCCTCTTCCTCAACTGTGTGATCTCCTCCTCCAGTTCTCTGATAATCACCTCAGCCTGCTGGTCAGCAGAGCGACGATTCTTCTCAATCTCTTCCAACAGCCCTGCCTGGCTGCACTCCATGGATCTCACCAAAGTCCCGAAAACCTGCATGCTGCGTTGTGCCTCACGCTCAGAGAGCATCTTGAGTCAAAGGTGAAGAAAGAGTGTGACAGAAGGAAGAGAGAGAAATGTTTATCATCATATATGTAGATTTGTAACAGCAAAAAGAGAAACATATTAAATGCCGGTTATAATTAAATATCTGCAAAGAAGGAGACAAAAGAGGCTGTCAGTTTCAGTCATTTTCATTGATGCGTTTGGCAGATGGTTCTTTCATCCAAGTTTACATTACATTGAAAGGTATACAGTTCATGCATTGTCTATCTTAATAAACTCTTCACCGTTTCAGCTACAGAAATGCTTTTGAGCTTGACAGAAGAAAGAATAAATACACAGACTGGTTCAAAACATTTCTTCAGACCAGGCCTTTTTATGATGTGGGATAAAAAAAGACTGTAACTGTTACTTACTTTGATTTCAGTCAGTGATTGTTTGATATCCTCCACTTTCTGCAGTCTTTCTTCTGTCATCTCTTGAATCTCAGACTCTGTGGTACTAATCTTCATCTGTGAGGAATAAACAGGAAATGATGCAGCAGGACGTGCCCTAAATTAGTAATGTCAAGTGTAATGTGACACTTTAGTTTCAAACAAGTGATGTCAATTTTTAAATTTTAACATAGGACTGTTTCTCTATATTTGGGAAAGTGGTCTCTAGTTATTAGTAAATTGAGTGGACCAAAAATGTGGACCACTTTCTTAAAAGTAATTGCAAAAATTGGTATGAATAGTTAAGTCAGTTCACCATTCTTGATTAGACTTTTTTGACAACCCTGTAAAAAGTGAAGAATAACTTCAATTGGTAATAAATGAAAAATAAGTTTTATAAACTTAAATTTTGTGACTTAGGGCCCCTATTCTAACGATCTAAGCACATTGTCTAAAGCACACGGCGCACTGTCTAAATGGGCGTGTCCGAATCCACTTTTGCAAATTTAACGACGGGAAAAATGGTTTGTGCGCCGAACGCACGGTCGAAAGGGTTGTACCTATTCTTTTAATGAGTAATGGGAGTGTTTTGGGCGTAACGTGAAATAAACCAATGAGAGTCTCAGCTCTCATCCCCTTTAAAAGCCAGTTGCGCTGGTGCTATGTCTAATCCCTATTTATAAAGCGGAATTTGGAGACTGAAAAACTAAGGGGAGGAAGAAGATCCCCAGTTTAAGATTAATGTTAAATAATTGTGTTGTTTTTCACTTGTATTGAAATTGTTATTTTTTGATTAAAACCTTTAAAACCCGTTTTCTTTTAGTCATGGAAGTAAAAATAGGAGGCTTTTAATTGCTGCAAATGTATGGCTATCCAATATCATCAAAAATAATTTACAAGTATGTAAGAAAAGGTTTGTACTTTATTTGTAACAAACAGGAGATAAAGAATTTACAAATGTGCGGAAAGTGTTTTTGTGCAGCTGCGCATCCATGTGTGTGATAAGCAAACCCGCATTTTCGTCCCGTTTATAGACGCATATTTCTAATGCGGTCATTAAATAACACAAACACTATTGTGCCATAGACTTTAGAGCAGGTTTTAGTTGGTCAATGGCGTAGTCTATTTTAGTTGCCTCAAAATAGCAACGCGGCAACAATGCGCCTGAACACATTTTAGATCAGAACGCCCATGGACACAAAAATTGCGCTGCATTGCGCCAGGTGTATGATAGAGCCCTTACAGTGAAAAAATAAAGGTCCAGTGTGTTTTAGCGGCATCTGGTGGTGAGATTGCAAATTGCAACCAACCTCAACTTCAAAATGCAAAGAGAAGCTACAGTAGCTATCACAGGGAAAACATTTCGTCTGAGACAACGTAGGGATAAAAGGCGCTCTGTAGAAAAGTTTAGCATAACTCCCTTTGTGCCACAGAAGAAGAAGCATTATAAACGCTTTTCCAGGAAATATCTACAGGAATATTTATATCGCTGTTCTTCAAATTGTTTAGGTATTTTCATGATGATAAAGAATATTTTGAATGATTTTTATTTAAAGAGTGTTGCTTTATTAAATGCACCTTATAAACGACTCTAACTCATAATGATTTTAGATTGATAAGGACTTCCTACTGACCAAATGCCGTAATATACGCACAAGCTGTGCATAGAACAAAGAATCGCAAGATCATTGACAGGCATTTTTAATGGGACACGCGATTTAAACGTTACATCCCTACTGTATAGCGCTGTTTTCATGTTTTAAAAACGGGCTGAAGTCTTTCTTGTTTTAAGTGTCTCCTTCAGAAATACATATCAAGTTCTGATTGTGTAGCTTGTTTAGTGTGTTGTGATCCGACAGCAGCTTAGCTTAGCAGAGCTGTTTGATATTAGCTGCCGACTGGCATATTCCTGTGGGCGGAGTTTAGTCAAACGCTCTTGACATCATTCAACCAGGAAGTAGAGGACTGTAGTCCAAACGGCCCGTTCGCTGTAGGCTTTGAAATGGGAATTCTGTTAAAGAAAATATATCGCCTGGAAGTGAACTTTGAGCTTTATCATTTTACAGGTATTATTTTTGCTCAGCAACATTATACACCAACTAAAGTTTGAAAAATAGGATTAAGAAAACCGTGACCTTTAAAGACAGTATTTTAGGTTTTACCAATTGAAGTAATTGTTAAAGTTTTTTCACCTCAAAGTTGTCACCTAAAGTGTAAAATTTCAGTTTATACAACTATAATATATTTTTTAGGTGTGACCAGTTGAATTACGTTTTAGTAATAGAGCAGAAGAGCAGCTTTCACTTTTTACAGTGTATATTATATTGCATTTCTGTCAAGAGATCTTTCTAAAAGTCCCACATTGCACCTTTAAGGTGAAATATTTCAAAACAATTACTTCAATTGGTAACACCTGCATTTTCAACTTAAAGTGAGAAAATTAAAGTAAAAAAATTCACATTTGTAGTCGTTACCAATTGAAGTGTTTTTTATTTGACCCAACTTTTAAAGTGAATGAAATATGGATTAAAAAAAGTTTGGCTTAATGCAAAATAAATGACGTCATTGTTAAGTTAGTACACCTGTTCACATAAACCAAACTGTTGAGGCTGCTGCCATTTTGGATCTTTATTTGTCCAAGTGATAGATGCTGGAGGTTTTAATAAAATGTTAAATTAAAAGTTGTAATTTTGATTTAGCTGAGTGGTCTTACATTTTCCTTCATACACTGAGCAAACACTTTCAACCAGCGACTCACAATGCGTACAAAAACCTAAACATTTTTAATAAGTATGTTTCCTGGGAATCTAACCCCATGATTTTGATGTCAATTTTTGTTGTTCTTCAACATTTTGTAAACACTGTAAAAAAAATCTGTAGAAATTACAATGTTATTGCAGCTGGGTTGCCGGTAATTTACCGTAGATTTAAAATTATTTTATTTACTGGAAAGAGTTTGTTCAAAGTTAAATAAATTTTAAATATTAACAAGTCTTTATCTTTACAGAATAAAACTATACAATAACAGCCTCATGCAAAGCATTCTGGGAACCAGAAATCATCATCAACCTTTTTTTGTTTTTTGCTTCAGATTTTGTTTCCCAGAATTTTTTGCTTGATGCTGTTTTTTATTTTTACTCTGTAAAGACAAAGACTTGTAAATGTTTAATGTTCATTTAACTTTGAACAAAATGTTGCCAGTAAATAACATACATTTAAATCTACGGTAAATTACCGGCAACCCAGCTGCAATTTCTACGGATTTTTTTTACAGTGAAGGCTGAACTACAGAATAGGGAAAAGTGGCAGAATATGACAAAATGGATGTCTATTGGAGAAAGTAGGATACACAATTAACATTTAGGTATACAGGATAATGGCCTGGTGGTATTTTAATTGTTTAATATATATATATATATATATATATATATATATATATATATATATATATATTTTTTTTTTTTTTTTATAGATTTCCTGTACCAAACTACATATAATTATGACTGACATACATTTATGAGGTATGCATTGGGGAGGTTTTTAATTAAAATGCTAAAATTTGTATTGTTTTATCTATTAAAAAGGTGTGAATGATCATTTTTGTTCTTCATTCCTACCTTATTACTTTGCCACTCGTTCTCAGCGCAAGTGATGTTGTGTGATTGATGTTCTGTTTCTCCACACTCCACACAAATGCACTCCAGATCAGTTTGACAGAACAGCTCCAGGTTTCTGTGGTGTTTTGGACAAAGAGGCACTTGCATGGCATCTGCAGCCCCGCTCAAGGTAAACCTCCGCAGAGACACCTTGTTCGTAATAAAAAGAGTCTGGGTGTCATCAGTACTGTCCTCGTTTACTGTCACGGTTTGGTCAGGTCCACTTTTGATGCGACAGGTATGAGAACTGAAACGCCTGGCAAATTTCCGCTTCAATTTAGTAAACACATCACCTGGAAGATGCCCTGGCTCTTCTGTATCATCCACTGACCCCTGTGTTGTTTCCTCTTCCTCAAACTCCTCATCTCCCTCGACTCCCCCGTTGGCCCCCATGTTGCTTGTCATCTGCTTGAACTGTTCTGTGATTTCGCGGAGGGTTCGATTAATGTGGAGATCGGGCTTTCTCTTGAATGCCTCCTTGCAGAGGGGGCACAGGCAGTGCTTGGATGAATCCCAGTAGTTATCGATGCAGGCCATGCAGAAGCTGTGGCCGCACGGCGTAGATACAGGATTGTTAAACACATCTAAGCAGATGGAGCACAGCAGATGGTCTTCGGAAAGGAAGCTGCGTGAGAATGGCATGGCTGCGAGGAGAACTACAGGAGATGAGAAGAAAGATGTGGAAAAGAATATGATTTGCATGTTCAGATAGTGTTTCTTGATAAACAGTGACATATAACCTATGCAACATGCTTTTTGTGCATTGGCTTTAGCAGTGGCTTCCTCTGTGGTCTACAGCCATGCACGCCACTCGTGTTCACTCTACGTCTTGTGGTGTCAAACACCGCAGCTTGATTTTATTTAGCCATCTGTGCTGAACCTTCATGACCATTTTTGTCTCTAATCACAAAACGCTCTTGACGAGGTGTTAACTTCAGTCGACGTCCTGGACATCTCAGGACATCTCAACCTAAACCTACCCTAAACCCCAACCCTTACCATAACTGAACCCTAAAATCAGATAGAAATGATATGTGAAAAACAATGGTCTAGAAGCAGCTAATCCTGGTTTTAAGCTTAAACTTAAAAAAAACTGCAAACTTATTTCTGAAATCTGAATGGAATGTTGTCCCAGGGTCAACATAATGTTGCCATTAGGACATCAACCACTTGGCAAAATCAGGAGAGCTGCGAACTGAACATTTTTGAAAACCCCTGCCAGTGTGAGGTTTGTTAGAAACGCCGGTTGCAGTGTTGTCGTGTAAACAGTACAACCAGGGTTTTTGCTTCTGATTAAGGCTTTTCATTGGCTAACGTGGCTTTACGATTAGGATTATATCACCGCCTGCTGGTGTGGCATGCTCTTGACAGCGCGTGATCGCATGTTTTTGCGTGTTCATGTAGGCGGAGATTTCTTTTAAACCGAGCATGTGAGGAGGGGTTTTTTTTAACCACAGGAGGAAAAACTCTGGTTATAAAAATACCCGTGTCCATGTGGACTAGGCCTAAAAAAGGATGTGTTAATTTTAACACATTGTTTTGTGTTATCCTATTTAACACATTATGTGTCATTTCGTGTTGATTTTGAGTTCAAATAAATAAAAGGGACAACAACATTTGAATTCCCAGAATTCATGTGGCTGGTTTATTTTGTCTGGATTACACTACACAACTTTGTTGTGACCACGCTGTTTAACAACATTTAAGTTCCTGCAAGTCATGTGCCCGGTTTATTTTGTCTGGATTGCGTGACACAACTTGGTATTGAAATACACAATTTAACAACGTTTAAAGGGACAAATCTAAAGTCTGTCATCATTTACTCACCCTCACGTTGTTACAAACCTGTATAAATCTCTTTGTTTTGATAAACAGGAATAAGATATTTTGAGGAATGTTTGTAACTGTAACCAAACCATTCATGAGCCCCATTCACTTCCACAGTAGGGAAAAAGAATACAATGGAAGTGAATGGGGCTCACAAACGGTTTGATTACCAACATTCCTCAAAATATCTTACTTCATGTTCATCACACAGCAACGGATAAAAATAAAATAAATCAAACTTAAGAGACAAAACCATGTACCCTTAAGACAAGACAAGATCCTTACAGGATCCTGACAAAGTAGACACAAGATGTGTTATTTTAACATATTAATCTTAACAGCATTTGTGATGATTGATTAGATTAATTCCCTAGTAAATTCCTGTTAATTACTTTTGCTTACATATTCATTGGGATGTTCTCATTTTCATCTGCATCACTTCAATTGATTTAAATGTGTTATTTTTGTATCCTAAAGATAAGTGACTTTCAGTCTTTTGTTACTAAAAACAAATGTTAAATAAAACTGTTCGTAAAAACAGAAGCAAATTGGTCTCATATTTACTAACAAATGGAAAAAATATTTTTCAAAGTGGGTGTACTCATTTATGCAGAGCATGACCCTGGACCACAAAACCAGTCATAGCACAGGTACATTTGTAGCAATAGCTAAAAATACATTGTACATTCTATAAACAGATGTGTTGAAATCAACACATCTCTGTGTTATTATTGGAACAACACATTTTGAGTTATTTTTAACATAACTTGTGTTGTCCCTTTCATTCATTTTAATATGAAATAACACATGTGTTAAATGGCATGACACAAACAATGTGTAAAAAATTAACACATGATTTTTTTAAAGTGTAGACTTTTAAAACAAATTTGTTAAAATAACACATATTGTGTCTAGTTAATGACAACACATCTAACCAGTCCCTCCAGAAAAACGCGATTATGCGATGGCATGATTCAACGCATAATCAGCCAAAGTCCGCATATTTATGCGGGGGGCACATTTTTCAAATACGCTGCACTTTCGCAGCATAAATTGCAGATTTCTGTGCGCAAAATATGCGGGCTTGCATGATTTCATGAAATAATCACATACTGTATATAGTTGAAAAATGTTGCATTTACTTTACACAAGCGCACTCATGTCCCCTGTTGCCATGGGAATGTTATGATGTGATGTGATTATGTGACATGAACATCATTCAAAAGCTGCAAACGGTTTTTGCAAGTACCCACAATTTTTGCAAGTTTCTGCAATTTCATTGCATAAAATGTGTTAAATAGAAAAACACAAAACAATGTGTTCAAATTAAAACATCCTTCCTTAAAGTGTATAGTGTCAAAATTATTGATTATTTTTCATTATTCAAAGGTATTTTAAGTAATATCTTGTTCCGTGAAGATGTTTTGTAAATTTTCTACCATAAATATATAAAAATTCATCATTAGTAAATAAAATGACAGCCTAATTTTAATCTCAATACTTCAGTCTCCTCAGAGACTTAATTTTTCCCATATGAAGCCATTTTGTTGTGAAATTGTGAAATTTAAAGAAAAGTTTTATATTTTATTTTACTTTACTAATTTTTTTTGTTTAATTGTAGCTTACAATAAATTGATTGCAACTAGGGATGCACCAATACCGATACTGGTATCGGCCTCGATACCACATTTTCTAAAGTACTCGTACTCGTTAAAAGTCCCCCGAGACCTGGAATCGATACCACGGTCTGAGAAATGTCTGTTTGAGTGGCATTTAAGGGGTTAATGCCTCTTGTGTTGTCCAAAGAGGCAGAGTTTGCAACAAACTGGAAAACTAGTCCTTTGTTTTTTTTGTTAAATTATATGACTAAAGATGTTACCTTTAAATTTAAATCATGTTTTTTTATTTAGTACTCGGTATCGGCAAGTACTGAAATGCAAGTACTCGTACTCATACTCGTATTCCAAAAAGTGGTATCGGTGCATTCCTAATTGCAACCACTTACCTTAAAAAAAAATTGATTCAATTCAATGAATCATTCTTTTCAGTGTATCTGCTTAAGAGAATTAAAAATATGGATGGTAATAAAACTTTGCTAAAACAAGAAAGCTAGGCTTTTGTACAATATTTGTACAACTTATGATAAAGTAGGTTGAATTGACTTGCATAATTAAGTTGTGTAGTCAATATGCGCTCAAAACTAACAAAACATTGCTCAGGTGCGTAAAACAAACAGTTTGTTGAGTCCAATACGTTTTAGGAATTGTCCGCACACTGAAAAATTCAATCTGACCAAAAAAGGTCTATCAAAGATATTTTCTATTTATCATATGCAAGAGTGAAAAAGTGCAAAGTGTATAAAACAGACCAGAGCGCAGACGTTTCAGCCCATGCTTACTTTAATGCATTACTAAAATAACAAAGCAACATCTCACTTAATTGGCGCACTTGCAAATTAGGTGATCTAAGAGTCAATAAGGGATAATTGTAATGCAAGATGTTTCCCTTCACAAAAAACCTGAAACGTCTGTTTTATACACTTTGCACTGTTGTCACTTTTTCACTTTTGCATATGATAAATAAAAAATATTTTTAATATACCTTTTTTCGTCTGATTGAATTTTTCAGTGTGTGGACATTTTCCTACAACATATTGGACTCAACATAATTAAGTTGTTTAAACTTCATGCTGCCATTTTTTACAGTGTGTGTTTACTTTGTTATACAAGTGTTTGTTTATTTTCTGTGACAAACATTTTAAATGTTAATAGGCTTTATGCCCAGCTGCACTACATCCTGAACTTCAGCCAGCTCCTTGTTTCCTGTCTGCCATTATTGGACAAACTGATTAATCCAGGTGTGTCTGATTATTGTTGTTGTGACTACTGAGGTCAGGCACACCTGGATTAATCAGTTTGTTTGTGACTACTGAGGTCAGGCACACCTGGATTAATCAGTTTGTCCAATAATGGCAGACAGGAAACAAGGAGCTGGCTAAAGTTCAGGAAGTAGTGCAGCTGGGCATAAAGCCTATTCCTACAGACAATACTCATTTTATAAAATTATTAGAGAATTAGGATCAGTTTTAACAAGTCCAAATGTCTTAATAAGAAAGGTAAATTGCACTTAATAAGAAAGATAAAGAAAATAGTTTTCTAACCTCTAACCAGGTTTTCTTTACACTGGCTAAAGCATGGACATTATTCTGTCAGCATGCAGAAATTATTTTAAACATGACTTAAGTAATGATTAATTGCATTGAACAAACACCAACAAAATATCAAGCCAAATGGAATTTATAAATAAATAATTCTGTTATTCTAATTTTTTTATTTTACTTTAACTTTTAATACCCATCACATTTATTCAGTATTTTTTACAAGGTGCAATCTTTTATTGGTAGGAAGCCTGATACACTGAAAAAAAAGATTCATTTAATTTACTCAATTTTTTTAAGGTAACTGATTGCAATCAATTTATTTAAGCTTTAAACAGAAAAATTAGAAAGTCCAAACAAAACAAAAAACTTTTGTTTAAATTTAGCTTAAATAAATTGATTGCAACCACTTACCTTAAAAAAAGTAAATTGAGTAAATTGAATGAATCATTTTTTTCAGTGTATATCTAATAGCAATAACATTCACATTGTAAAAAAATGCAGCATGAAGAAAGTTTTGCAAGTCAATTCAACCTGTGATAAGTTGACTTAGCTTATAAAAACAAGCTGAAATTGTTAAACTTATTTTTTAAGTTAAAGTACCATAAAAATATATGTTGATTTTACAAAAATGCTGCTCTTTTACAGTACATGTATTTAAAGGGTCTTCTATTTGTTTAATTGTAGGATACAGCCAGATCATTCAGCATTTCGGTAATGCACACCCAAATGTTGTACAGAAATCAATAAAAACTTTAGTATGGTTAAAATGCAGTTTCAAAGTTAATATTAAGTCTTCTATCATCTTTGAAAACATAAAGTCACAATATAATATCATAATAACTAAGTATTTGTAAATTACCTCTTTAGGGTTCTTCTTTAATTCAGATTTGTACTCCTCTTGCGCTATATCCAGGTAATTCAGTGGTAGAGGTGTGCAAGAGTGAAAAGCTTACATGTGCTTGGCTTTTGGTACACTGATCTGCACCTCCTTCCTAACCCCCACATCTCTTTCTTTATCTGCAATACATTCTAGGTTCAAACCTGTCAGTCAAGATTCCATTCGATTACAGTACATGCTTGACTCGAATACACCTCTTTGTTACGTTATGTTCAAAAGAGTCTTTTTTGCAGAAATATAAGAATTTTGTTCCTGTGAATGACACTGATCATATCAATATCTGGGATCCTAGTGATGAAGTGAACTAAAGGTCAGTCGAGGAAAAACCTGATGTCATTTTAAATGAGCAGACAATCAAATGTGTTTTGAAAGTGAGAGCCAGATGTCATCACAAGGTTTATAGGTACATTCTGTCTCGATAAAATTGCTTCATTTGAAGAATGGTATTTCAGCTTAATGCTACTCTACAACTGCCATAAATAGTAGGAAAGTGCATTAGAGAGCACAAGATAAGCAATAGTAAAAAAGACAACAAGTAATCAGGGCAAACTGGTCACGCACAACAACATTGCTGAGGTTGGTTTCGACCAGTTCTCGCATTTTCTAGTGTCACTTGTTTGTGTCACGTTTAAAAAAAACATATTTACTTCAGACAAATTTCTAAAGGTTGGTTTTAGCCTTGTACAAGAGGAAGCTCATAATCATATAGGGAAGTGGTTCCCTTTTACACCAGTGAACCATTTTTAGTGCTATTTAGCACCATTTCAACAGTGAGTTAAAGAATGACTGTTTTGTATGATGTGAGAAAACAAAAACTAGAAACAAACAGTCTGTGATTTTTAACGACATTTTATCATTAAGTGTTATTTTATTATAGTCTGCTACCTATTACATCAGTAGGACACATATGTATAATGTTTACATAAAGCTGTGATGTCACAGAAGACTCACTACATTAGATAAGATGCTAGGTTAATCAATATTTGTATTTTCCATAAAAAATATAAATTGTTCATAGTTTGTTCGTAGTTGTTTGATTGACATAGCAGCCCATCAAAAGCACAATTTTTCTCACTTATACATAACAATAGATATCTCGAAAAGATCTTAGATCAGTTCTTTAACATGGCACCTCCCTGTGTTTTTCAGACACGCTCTTTGCTCTCTTCATCTCGTAGACGACTTTGGCCGCCTCATCTGAGAGACTCTGGAGAAGAAAACATTCAGTTATTGAGCTATAGTTCACATACAGTCTCTATAAGGTGAATACATTATTGTTACAGTACATGTTAATCTTTACATTTTATTTAAAATCCCACTGTGGGTAAAATCAATTAATTTGGATATTCATAGATCAGTGTATACTAAATGAGGCAAGGGTGTAGATTTACATTCAAGCTGTTTTAAAACATGATGAATTAACTGTGACAGATAAAACTTTTATATACGCTAACATGAGTTTTAACTGATAAAATTATTGACTACACTGGGACTTAAAAAAATTGTTTTGTTCAAACTTAACACGTTTTCAAACTATACACTTAACCTTTAATTCATTTATAAAGGTCCCGTTCTTCCTGATCCCATTTTTCAAACTCTAGTTAGTGGTTATTGTTGCTGTTAGAGCATAAATACCTGCAAAATGATAAAGCGCAAAGTTTACCGCCAGGCGATATATTTTCTTTAACAGAATTCCTCTTTTAAAGCCTACAGCGAATGGCAGGTTTGGACTACAGCCCTCTACATCCTGATTTTGATGACGTCAATAAAACAGTTTTTGACTGAAAAATGTATGCTTATGACATCACAGGCATCTCCCTGCCCCTCCACTTTAAAATAATTGGCTACATTTTTAGAGTGGCAGCAAAGTCAGCCAATCAGTAATAAGATTGCAAGTTAAGCCAGTAGGGGGAGCCAAATAGGTGCAAAACCACTTGTTTAAAATCCCCCACCCTAATAGAGCTATCTGAGAGAGGTTTTTAGGAAGCTTCTAAGGCATTACAGACCCAAACAAAAATGTTTTTGTCTACATGTCACATCACAGAACAAGTATAAATACCCCGTTTAATCATTCTATGTCACCTTTAAAATACGTTGCAATTGAAATGGCTACAATACTTGCTTAAATAAAAAGAGGGATCACTTAGATCAGAGAATGCGTGATACAATGCAGCAGATTGTTTTAACGGGTTTAAACAGTTTATTTGGAATATTATAAAAAACATTGCCAAGCCACGTAATGTTTCATTTGATGATTTAAATAACATAGGAGTCACTAAGAGAAGTCACACAATACCAGACGTTTAAAAATCACTTTTTGTCCTCTAGTTCTTTTCAGTGTACAATGTGTTTTTTTAGCTGGGATTATGAGCTACGAATTTTCCGCTGCTCTTAGTAGATTGCGTTATTCATTATGAAAATCAGCTGTTGCGCCAGTGTTATTTAATTTGCGCCTTTTTAGTAAATAACCCGCAGATATTACAACTCCCATCGACGCCTTTTTGATATCGCGGTCTCGCACAAATTTGCCCCGTTTAGTAAATCTTGCCCTAAGTCTCTGTAAAAATATTTCAATCTTTTTTATGCAAATACTCAGTGCTTAAATATGTTTAACAATCTGTATGTGACCCTGCCTGTGAAAAACCATGCAGCTAAAAATATTTTTTGTGATTTTGATAAATAATGTAATAAACATTCAGTGAAAATATAACCTTGATATATTTTATACTGAGTAAGTCAAGCAATATCAAAGATTGAGAGTAAAATGAAATGGATGAGTGAAATCAAACTTTGTAGTTCCTAATCTCATAATTAGATCATGAGAATTTAGCTTGGATTTCATGGGCAGGGACAAAGAAATTGCAAGTCTTGCTAAAATGCAGTGTCATTATGTCAATGTGTTGTTCATGATGATAAAGTGCTATCAACAGACTTGACAAACAGGTCTATCTATAAAATTGAGCCATCTCGTCATGAAGACATTCTTCAAAACAAGAATGTTTTCCATCAAAATGACCTAAAATGATGAGGCAGGTGAACAAAAACCGGCAAGAAAACAGATATTTAACTCACTGCAGTAGAAGGCGTTGGGCTTGATGGTTGAGCTTCATTGTCTTTTGAGTTCTTTTGAGAAAGAGAAAAGTGTCATTTGTAAGAACAAGGACTTTAGTGCTGGGTCACAGTGATTCATTCATATTCCTGAAAAGGCTTGAGGGCCTTCACGTCACTCATTGACACCTCTACAAGCATGTGAACATAAGAGGATGTGTTTAAATGAAAGTGGGCCTTTACTCTGGTATGCTAACTTAAATAAACAATGAAGAAGTAAGACATTTGAACAGTGTACTCGGATGTTTATCAGATTTATCTTTTGTTTTAGATATATCTGTTTTTTTTTTACACAATTTGTGACATCAAATACATATCTTAATATGAGGATTAGCGCTATCTGATGTTTTTATATTATATATACAAATATGATGCTTTATAATATATACATTTCTTTTTATAAGTTATTACAGTGTTTGATTGAGGTCTTCTGACCTGGTTAACAGTGGTGAGGTCTTCACAGATCAAACTCATAGTACTAATCCAGTTCCCATATATACTCTCTTCTTTAGGGCTTGGCTTCTGTTCACTGTGACATTAACAGAATGATCATTACAGACACACACATACATACATACATGTACAATATAATCTACCAAAGAGAATATAGCTGTCTGGAGATGTTTGCTGAACCTGATGTCTTTGAGAAGGTCTTGTTGAGCTCTGAGTTGTCGCTGTGCTTCTTTTATTTTGCCCTCCATGGTAAGCCTGGCACAAAGCTGGGCACAGTGGACACCCAACACAGACATGTTTAAACTGCCTGCCCACACCCAACTATAGACAGAGAAAGAGAGATGCATTCAAAGGGCGATTCATGTCATCTGTGTCCACCGTGGTGCATTGCCGCCATATGTATCAGTAGGGACATGACCATAACGCCTGATTGCTAATGTGATATTGATTTTTTTTAAACAACTTAATGGACGGCGGAAATTAACGCTTTTTTTACACTTGGTATTAAACCTGCCTTTTCATCGATCGTATCACAAGTGGACGATGTTAATGCCAGGTGTAAACAGTGTTCAAAACTCGAGCTCGTCCACTTTCGTCCACTTTCAACCACATTCAGAGGTAGTCGAAAACCCTTTAGATCGGATTGCTTTTGTAGTGTAAACGCACATGTGGCCTTCTCTCCGCCCATTTATCTAATCTGAGGTACTAAACACAAGTTTTACATCTTTTCTGACTTCTGGCGCGAACACACTTTTAGCCTTTCATTGATAAAATTAAAGCGGCTGATCTCCGCAGTTTCGTTTTGAAAAAGTGTGAAAGTTGCGCGATCTTATTTCATCAATTGCGCTGAAAATTCAGAGAAATCTCTAACATATACATGTACAAAACTTTGTGCAGCATGTTTACTTGCTAAACAAGCAGTGGACTCCGACATAATATTAGTTCGCGTCCATATAAATTCATAATGACTCCCGCTCGCGTTTGAAAGACAGCAGAGAGACTCGCCCACCGTCTCACAGTATTCAGGACAGAAGTGGTCGAAAGTGGACAAAAGAGACTGATTTAAATACCAGATGTAAACGTGATGTCTCTCTCGTCCACTTGTGATCCGATTGATGAAAACACATCTTAATACCAAGTGTAAACAGCCCCTTAGTTCAGTGTCCAAAAACAGCACAGATTCAGGATCTGGATTAGCCTGGTTAAAACCAGACCATTTTCAGTAGTAACTGAGTTATGGCCTGGCAAAGCTTCATCGACAAATAATTTTCACAGGGGCGTCACCAACAGACGTCGCTCAAATGACTCTGGGTGCAATTGGATAGACCTAAAATCAATCAGAGCAATGAAGGAGATGACGTATGCAGAGCTATATCAGACTTTTGCCGAATCCAAGCGATAACATCTTTTTTTAGATATGAAGGCATTTGTTCTTTGCTCGGGTTTTCACAAAAAGGAAAATAGCTTAAAACAGACGCGATAGCTGATTCGAACGAGTGATGTTCCACGGCGGCATCCATCTTTGTAATGTACAAATCTGCTTCAGGTTTTGTTGTACATAAAGGTACAAAAGTTGTCACTGGGACAGTACCTTTAAAGGTCCTTTTAGGTACAGATCTGTTCATTTGAGGTACCAATATGCACCTTTTAGGTACAAAATTGTACTTTTTGAAAAGGCACTGCCTCAGTGACAACTTTTGAACTTTTACCTGATGTAAACTGATTTTTTTGGTAGTTACCAAGGATTTTAACCAATTAACAAGCAGGAAACATTCCTTACTTGTTTACACATTTTCATGTTTCTAATTGATTTGTTCTCAACATTATAAACCACCCCCACCCCTACCCCCATAATGTTCTGGTCCTATATCAACACTATTTGAATGCAATCATATTCAAGGACCAGGATTAACAATTGTATGATTCATCATAAATCATTGTGTAATGAAGTGGTTCTCAAACCATGTGACAGCATGGAAAGTCCTTATAACTAACTTTGTGGTTAGACAAGGATGTGACACACAATCAGGACAACTCTATGATCTTTAATAAAGCAACAGTGACATGTAAGTGTTTTACTTGTATAAGATTACTGTGCCATTCTGTTCGGATTCAGTATTGATGGAACAGCATTGCATGTGCTTTTTTCACTTACAGGATGTTCGTTCAAGTACGATGACCTCATTTATAACAAAACTCAAGTTAAAATTGATCACTTGATACCCCGCTCTTTTATAATACATTAATTGATCAATTCTGTAGAATTAAAACTTAGAAAAATAAGACTACTAACCAAACAATACATTGTCTGATTTAATAAGTTTTGTTTCATTCAAATTCTAAGTTTGAGATTGTTTTATGTCATGAATTTTCTTTGGGGGAGAGGGGGCGCAAAAAGATGCATCCTACACAAAGGGGTGTTTCATGACCTGGAAAACTGAAGGGTATTTTACCTGCTTGTGGTCACTCGTTTCTGTTGAGTAATGACTCTTGTCACTTTCTGTAGGTCTCGAGTCCTGAAGCTCAGCTGCAGCTGAAAAGGGACCCTGTCCCGTCTTTGAAAACCTAAAACCACACACGTTTAAACATCTTAGTCATTTAATTCTCTTATTATCCAGGGTTGTTTCAGTTTTTTATTATACCGTATTTTTCGGGCTACAAGTCGTTCCGGAGTATATGTCGCATCAGTCAAAAATGAGTTTTTAAGAGGAAAAACATATATAAGTCGCACTGGACTATAAGTTAAAGGTCCCGAAGTCATTCCACATCACTGAATCCATTGAATTACATAAATACAGGAGCAGCATAGACTGGACTCTAGACGTTAATGGTTTCTCGTAGTTCATATGAAATAATTTTGACGTATAAGTCGCACCTGACTATAAGTTCCAGGACTCGCCAAACTATGAAAAAAGTGCGACTAGTCCGGAAAATACGGCAGCTGAAAAAATAATAATATGATGTGCTTTTTAATTTACTGAATTTTTTGCAAATCTGTTACATTTACGTCACCCTGGACCACAAAACTAGTCATAAGTAGCACGGGTATATTTTTAGCAGTAGCCAACAATACATATGGGTCAAAATTATAGATTTTTATGCCTTAAATTATTAGGATATGATCATGTTCCATGAAGATATTTTGTAATTTTGTATTTATCATTAGTAATATATGTGTCAATTTAAAGACGATTTTCACACTCAGATTCCAGATTTAAATAGTTGTATATCGGCCAAATTGTCATAGCAAATTCAAACTGTCATAGCCCAACAAACCCTACATCAATGGAAAGCTTATTTATTCATCTTTCAAATATTGTATAAATGTCAATAAAAATTTTTTTTACTTATGACTGGTTTTGTGGTCCAGGGTCAAATATATCAATGATTGCTGAGAAATAAATCACAGAATGAAGAGAAGATAAAAAATTTAAAGATATTATTGTGGCAGATGAGTAAATAAGTGACTTTACAAGTCATTTTCTTAAAGTGCACCCATTTCATTGTTAAAAAAAATTAATGTTATTTTGTGTATTTGGTATAATACAATGTTTTCAGGTAGTTTATGGTTTAAAAAATACATTATTTCCCAAATACTGTACATTTTTGTAGCTCCAGATTTCACTCTCTTCCAAAAACGCACAGACTTTGTACAAAACTCATTGATTTGAAAAGCGCTGTGTCCCTGATTGGCCAGCTAATCTGTACGTTGTAATTGGTCTGAATACCTCTGACCTCAGCCGGAAATGTGACGCTCCTTACCATGTTTGAAAGATTCGGTCACAATGCAATGCTAACAGGAGGTAATTTACAGGCTGTGAGTTCAAGTGGGAGGAATTATGATATGTCAGTTTTTGTATACATCACCAATCCTAGGAAGTAAAATGTTGCCTACAATCCGTGTGTTTGTTGTAGTCTAAGAAAAGAGATTTAAGTTGGAGACAATAACTCGCGTCATTGTTTACTTTGGGGTTTGTACCTTTTGCATATCTTTAACATGTACTAATACACATCTACACCAAAGGAAATGTAAAATCGTAAATCGGACCAAAGGTTCCCTTTAAACATCACTGGCCTACAGCATGTCTATTTTGCAATGAATTACATTTTGTCAATATGACTCGGGGAAACCAAGTTCTGGTTAAGTCGAGATCACATAAAAACAACATTTGTTGTTTAAGATAAAAAATAAAGCCATAATGACACCTGGTCTCTTTGGGTTTCCACTGAAAACAGAATTAAATGCCAGATTAAATGCGTGTGATCATTTTTTTCTTTAGCACTCTAAAAACCACTCTAAAATTCTGGGCTATTTTTTCCACTCAAAGCTGAGTTGAGCATTTTGGGTCATTTAATTGGGTTATTTTGCCACTATTGGGTATTTTTTGGGGGGTTTTGTGTAACCCAATCATTGGGTTCATTTTTGAGTCGTTTTCACTGACAGCTAAATACACAAGTGTGTGTAGTGCTGTTTGAATTCATTTTAGGTTTGGAGAGGCAGTGGTTTTTACACAAACAGATTTATGTGGATAAACAAAGTTGTTATCAATATATTTATCTTTAAAACCATTACTGTTTACTAGAAAAAGCAAACATCCAGTTTACATGACGTGAAACATGACGTGAAACAAATTACGAGTTATCTTGTTTGTTACACCCAAAGGATTGTAAATACCTTGGTTACTCTTTTTTTTATATTTAGCATGACTCCTTTAATCAAAACCGACATGTAGATCTTAAATAAATGACTTATGCAAAGTTTTTACTCCATAGCCTATAAAACATAAGCAAATAATGAAGTCACTGTAGTGACGCAGTTGACGCGTAATCCTCAGTTTTATCCTCCTATGTTTGCAAAGTTTTTTTTTTTTTTTTACTTACACTGCCTCAGACTGTAAACAAAGCTTGGGCGCAAAAAAAGCTGGGACGCACAAGATAACACGTCAGCCGCGTCACTGCAGTAACGTGAATTCAGTCTCGTGCACACGGTTATAAAAACAACAGCAGCTTTTATTTTGTTTACAAAAAGAACTGTTATTAAAAGTTATTTATTTTCTACATTTTTAGGAAACTTTCTTTTTACATTCAATTTTTTTTATAAGACGTTTTTATTTCAAGCATTGTATGCTTGAAATATGTAACGAAAAAACATTAATAGCTATTTGTGTGTTGTTTGCTTATTTTAGAATTACAATGATAGGATTATACACTCTTTCATTAGAAAATATAATTGTAAACATATTTACAGTATGAGAGAGTTTATCTTATTTTTTATCCAGTTTACATAAGAGTTGCCTATACCGTTTTATCGGTAGATGCTAAGAGACATTTATTTATATATACCCTGTTTGCAAACATTTTTTTGATGGCACATTTTCCTGACCTTTTTGACCTAAGCCATACACCCTGTAAAGCTTCCCACTGTAAAGCGCAGGGAGGGGGCTTTACAGGGGGTATGGCTTAATTAAATGAGATGTAAATGAGCCCTAGTGTCACTCCCAGCAGCAGACAAAGGTGAAAACTGCAAAATCTTAAACGGATAGTTCGGCCAAAAACGATATTAAACCCATGATTTACTCACCCCCAAAATGTCCGAGTTGCATATGTCTATCGTTTTTCAGACAAACACATTTCCGGATATTTTATAAAATGTTTTAGATCTTTCAGTTGATTAAATGTAATGTTACGGGTCCACCCATAGTCTACGACCTTCAAGTCCAAAAAAAGTGCGTCCATCCTTCACAAAGTAAATCCAAACGGCTCCGGGATGATAAACAAAGGTCTTCTGAGGGTAATCCGCCCGGTGTTGTTGTAGAAATATCCATATTTAAAACTTTATTAACGAAAATAAATACCTTCCGGTAGCGCCGCCATCTTAGTCGCGTCCGCATTCAGGATGAGAGCTTACGCAGCCTACGGAGGTTACTCTGCTGCTGCTCTGTGCCCCCGCCCTCCGAATTTGTCATACGTCACTAAGAAAAGTGGGTACACTACGCTAATACTCTCTCCTGAATACAATTATAGATGGCGGCGCTACCGGAAGGTAGTTATTTACGGAAGGCCGTTATCTCCCCTTTAAGATTTTTTGAGTGCCTACCTTCAAATGGCCACAACTTCTTCAAATATTATCAGATTTACACGTGTTACACATCGTTGGAAAGCTTGGAAACTACATTTTTAGAATCTGTAACTAACTCAAAATGCCCCATATCCAACTTGGGTCCCTACTTTCCGTGATCGGTCCCATATGTTGTAATAAAGAAAGATGACGTGTGATGTGATTTATGTCATGTAAACACACATAATCTGTTTTTTAAGATTAAAAATAAAGTTTTTAATCTTTGCATAAACTAATTACAAATTATTTTGTACCACCAAACTTGCTCGTATAACTACTCGTCTTAAATAGGAAAAACGTTGATGTGTTTGGTCACTTCTAACTTTATCTCTGAGTGGTACCATTGAATGAATGGGGCTAAGCTAAATGCTATCGAAGTATCGCAGCGTGCCCCAGCGCTTACGTGCACGCACACAGATGATAAGGTAGTTAGTTAAGGTAATAACATATTTTAATATTGAAAATGAGTAGACTATTCCTTTAAGTGCAAAAAATATCCAAATACGTTTTTACATGTCCATTTACAACTCTAAGATTATTACCTTATTTACAAAGGTCATGAATAATAACGTTGAGCTCTGCTCTGATTGGCTCTGATGCTCTGTTTGTCAGAGAAGGTCTTTTGAATAGATCTGTCTATTCTGTCCTACATTTACCCAGCCATTGGGCTGAAAAAACAACCCAATTTGGGTTGTTTTTAACCCAATGTTTTTTAGAGTGTACTTTTTCCTGTTTTCAATTTTTTTTTTACTAAAATAAATTTGAAACTATTTAAAATAAAAAATTTTAAGGATTTTTGAATTGTGTGCTTACTCTCAACTTTTTCTGGTTTGACTGCAAACTGGAAGGTGATCTCAGCTTTATCTGTAACATTTCCAATCTCTCTCACTAACCGATGATCCTCCTCCTCATAGGGAAAGTACCTGTGATGGTAAGAAAAACATCAGCAAAACTGAGAATTATATGCAGATATGTAAATGTGTCGGTATTCCAAAAACTTGTATTTACATGTACATCATTTATGTGTGTGATTGTGTAAGAGAAAGTTACTAATAGATACTTGCATTCCATCAGGTACCAACAGTGTTGCCATGACACTAGTTGCTAGGACGTTGTCAGATATGGCACTTTGAATCTCTGTTGCGACCGTACCAATATTTACAATATTTATCTGTGAAGAAAGTGTGAAAAATTGTAAACAAAACTGACAAGAGTAAGCGTGATCAATTGCTTACAGATTCTTTTTTAAATGCTTTATATGTGCAGTAATAATACAATTCTCAATCTGTGTTGCATACGGAAATGGATGGATGTTACTGAAGTGATTGATGTCATACTCGCAGATGAGTGCACCGACTTCCTGTTATGATTTTTCTATGCACAAAACTCAAATTTAGACACACTTGAAAGGGACAAGACCTTTCCCTTGCCCTTTGTTAAACTGATAAGTATCAGTTTCTCTGAAATGGGCTTGAAAGTAGGCTACACTTAAAAAAACAGGTTAGGCTTCTACGAGTTTTGCAAGCATTTTACACATGGTTTAGGATGTGCTACAAGTGTGAGATGCAACAGAAATAGTGACAGACAGTTTTTAGTAAAAAAAATCTGTGGTGGAGCAAAGGGGTCATAACCCACATGAGCATTTGTAACTAAATTAGTGAAAAACAACACTCTTAGGAGAAATTCTTTGTAGGACTTATGGCTGGAATGCTTTCTTATCGCTGTAGTTTTGAAACATGATCCAAAATCTGTTTTACCATCTAATCTGATATCAAGATGAGTTGTAACAAAAAAACTCACTCTGCCTCCGGTGTGATCAGCCAGCTTTCCAACCTCTGCCAAACGACAGTCTTCTCCTTCAAAGGTCATCACTGAAACTATCACACTACAGCAACAACAAAAAGATGACTTATAAGCTTTCTTTATATCCATTATATTATTTTCAAAGATAAAGAAGGCTACAATCAAAAATATTTTCCTAAACAAGACCAGATTTTTTGAGTCACTCACCCTTTTTCTGCGGCATAACCGGCTAACTGGTTGTAGAAATAAGGTGGAGGGGCAAGGCAATGGGAAGACTCTTGCTCTAACTGTCCAAGACCTATGTTAGCCCGTCCATCTGTGCAAATTATCACCTAAGAACAAAGCAAACAAGCAGGTTATATTTATATTGCAAATACATGTATAATTGCCAGAATATTACATTATAAATACAAACTTTTGACCCTGTGAACTTTGATGCCATAGCGACAGAGATGAGTGCAGCCGGGCCCAATGCGGTAGCTCCATGTTCTCTTAGTCTGAGGACAGTAAATCATTTTTTACACCAAAAAATAAACACTGCATGAACAGATATAAAATACTAATGAGGCATTTACCGAAACTATTTCAATCATGACAGTAGGGCATGGGATGTAAATAAGCTTTATCTTGGCGGTCTAGATTTGCTACAATGCTGCTGCCGCTGCTGTTGCTATAAGTGAAGTCTTAAGCTAAAACATGCACATATCTAGTATATCTTATATCACAATAGGACTGATTTTATATCATGATAACGATATGTATCACGCAGGGGCGCAACTGCACATTTGCTGAGGGGTTATGCAAATCTCCCTTCAAATTTTTCAAACCTAGTTTTTACCCACACAATTGTATTAGTGCCAGTAGATTAATAAATATAATATTAACATTTAATGTTGAAATATAAAGTTAACATTACTAAGCCTTACTACACGGCTCTCTGGAATGCTTGATTCTGATTGGTCAGTTGAGACATTTGCAGGTTCGTTCTTTTCAAATAATAACCGCTCCAAAGTAATAACGCATAGCCGGTACTACTTGTACGATTAAAATCGCTCCGCGCCAATAAAGATTACTGTTTGGCGCCATCTTGTGACAAACACTGGACAACCACAACATTTTGACATTAATTTTAACATATACGGAAAAAACAAAACATTTAAACAGTGGATAGAAGAACGAACAACGACAAGACACAGAGAGCTTACTGAGACTGAACTTGACAAAATAGAGCATGACAGCTACGAAGCCAACACACAAAAAAATACAGAATGGGCATTAAAACTTCTCAAAGACTGGCTAAAAGAGAAAAAAATGGAGACAGACAAGTATGAAGCAGAGGATCTTAATAAGGTATTACGATCATTTTATGCATCTGTGCAAAGTTTCGCGGAAGGATAAAAATGTTAATTTAAAACAAATATGCCAATAAAATGTTTCAAATTCATATTCATATCTAGTTTTTTTTCTTATGTGGCAAGTAGCCGTGTAATAAGCGGGATAATGTAGAGGCAGCCGGTAGTTATCGGGAAATAAGTTATCGGGATCACACTGTCGGGGCTTATTTCCCGATAACTACCGGCTGCCTCTACATTATCCCTTACATAACACGCACACCCGTTTTTGTGGTGTGTTGTTCTTAGACATAATATATTCTGTAAGGAAGGGCAAGGCAAGTTTATTTGTAAGCACATTTCAAACACAAAGGTAATTTAAAGTGCTTTAGAAATTATAAAACAAAGAGAAAACAATCTGTAAAAATAAGAGACATTTAAAATCTAAAAAAGAAAATAATGTGATTTTAATCAAATCATGTGTTAATTGTTAAAAAGAATAAAACAGGAATAAAAGTGACTGGAGTTAAAAGTGGACTACAAAGTGGCCATTTTGCATTTAGTCTTATAAGTACAGCACCTTCGCAAAGAATCAATTAAAAAAAATAAAACAAGAGAAGAAAAAAACTGAAAGTAATGAATGTACAAAAGTGGATGATACTGTGTAAGTATGAATGTATGTATATAGAATATGATCTCCTTGTTTACATTTACATTTATTGTTGTATTCATTGACTGTATATTTTATATTTGCAGTTGTGAAAGACAAAAACAACTGACAACAGCACAAAAAAAACCTAAATTAGATAAAGAAGCTTGCAATGAAAAACTGGTCTGTCTAAAAGTGCCTGCTCTAAAAACCACCCAAACACACATGCTATGTATGGACAGAAACGCCTTGTTTTTAAAAATCACAAGCCACCACTTGTGTTGAACAAAACCACCCTACAATCAAATAAAATCTTTTTTAATCCCCATTCAACCAAAGCAGTCTCATTAGACATGTTGTTTTGGTTATCTTGTTAATGTGACATCACACTGACAAAGCATTGCCCACAACCACTGACTGTTTTTTACCCAAAAGTTTTTTCTAAATGTGTTGTAGGCAGCGCTATTATTGCTAAAGATATCATTGTCTCAGACTGCATTTACAAGAATCAGAACTATGTTTAATAGAAAGCACTCACTGTCTATTGGTTAGGTAGTGAGGAGCTATAGCTCATTTGCCTTTAAAGGTACACACATGAAAACAGCGGTTTTTGACATACTTTTACAAATAATGTTTGGGGTATTTTGAGCTGAAACTTCACAGACACATTCTATGCACATCTGAGACTCATATCTTATTAAAATGGGCATAATATGTGCCCTAGAATCTATTAACTCTATTAACTATAATATATTATGTATTGAAGGAAATGAAACATATATTGCTGTTCTCTTCAGATTGGCTTATTAAAGTATTGACTGATGGTGAACCTAAATTAAGTTGAAATGGTGTTAAGAGGGTTCTGTGACCGTGGCATATGAGGAAACCTAAATGGTGTCTGGAAAATACAGAGTTGACAAGGTGACATGACCTCTGAAAGTCACATAAGCAATAACAACCATACAGTGCAATACTTACTCCTTGATTTTCTGAGTCAGAGGCTGTATGGTCTCCGCAATGCAGTGAGGGGTGTTGTAGTTCTCTCCTTCTTTCTTCAGGAAATCATAATCCAACAGTGCCCAGTCTCTGAGACTGACAGGAACCCCTGTACCATCCCCATACACTGTCACCTGATAACCACACAAACAAACATTCACATCTGTGGAAAACATTTTTACCTTCAAAAAATCATGCAAGCACACATTTTGCAAAATGCTTCAACCAGGAAAACGTAGTATCACTGTAAAGAGCCTATTAAAGGGGACATTTCATGAAAATCAGACTTTTTCCATGTTTAAAGTGCTATAATTGGGTCCCCAGTGCTTCTATCAACCAAGAAAATGCGAATAAGAAAAACCCACTAACTTAGTTTTGGTAAACCATTCTCTGCAAGCATGTGAAAAAATAGGTCATTGAAATTACGCTCCCCTTGTGATGTCAAAAGGGGATGTTGTTATAATAATACTGCTCCTTAATCTGCACTATCCAAACACGGCAGTGACGGCACTAAAATAATTGACAGCATAACAAACCACCATTACATCAAACAGTGTTTGCATTTCATCACCTAGTTTGCACTTAACAGAACACACCAAAAACAACAAATTTTTGCTCACACCAAAAAAGTGGCAATTTTAAGATGGTATTATAAATAATCTAAAAGGTATTTTTTTTACTAGAACATCAAATACATACTGTGGGGGAATCCAAAGATCTTAAAAAAAGTCTTGTGAAATGTCCCCTTTAATGCACTCGTATGACTTCCTTATCTACTTCCCCAAATTGTCTTCTATGTTGCTAAAATTAATTTTATTTCTCTCTTGATTCTCTTATTTTCTTCATGATGACGAGGTTCTCAAAAAGCTTTCTACCGCCTAAACAGGAATGAAAACTGCTTAGACATCAATGGTCGTGATCTAAAAAACTATTACTGATCTACAATAAGGTTTGGATTCAAAGGAATGCAGATCTACATGTCTGTAATTCACAATTTTGCACTCTAAAAAAGGATGTGAAATTTTTTTACGCATTGTTTTGTGTTATGCTATTTAAATATGTTATTTTATGTGTCATTTCGGAGTTTTTATCCTGGTTAAATAAAGGTTTGAACGAAAAAAAGTGAGATGTGTTTTTAACACATTTGCTTTAAGAGTGTACAAAAGGATGAGAGATTTACAGTCTAGGCTACAGCTTATGGTACAAACATACTGTGCTGTTTTTTATAATTAATTCTGTACAAACAGCTGCAATAACTCATCTGTGTCATGAAGCATTCGTTTAATTGTATATTCATTGTCATATTAACATTTACATATTTGTATTAGAAATAGAAAGATTGCTGTGTCAGTTCCTCTTTTTTTCTCTCACGCTTTGTCTCCTACCACAACTGTTCTTACCTCATTGTTAAACGTGACCAGTGCCACCCTTCGTTGAGGTGAGGTTTTCAGCAAGGAGGAAAGCACCAGCTGAAGAGCTTCCTGGACTCCCTGAAACCAAAACATGGGAGAAACTTTACAATAAACAGATCACAGACAGAAGTCTATTCAAGTAAGTCACCTCTTACCTGCAGCCGAGAAACATATGTGGGCGATCGCATGCTATTCCCAGGGCAGATCTTTTAAAAAGAAAAACACAGACATCAAATATATTACAGACATAATGAAAGCTGAGGGGGCATTACAGATAAACCCAAACTGATCATCACCTCAGACGTCACGCTCATACTTCCGGAAATGTCTACGCAAAGGACAATAAGCATGTTGTCTAGGTTCTCATAATCCATTTCGTCATCGTCGTCATCCTTGTAAAGTACGTCTCTGGCGAGGGGACTGCGCATGGAAAAACGGACTCCCTTCAGCACAGTATGTGAGAAGACATTCTCTTTACCACAAAACTCACAGCACCACATCTAGAAAAAACAAATGGGACAGTGAACACTTGAACAAAGTTATATATAAGTAAGGAATAATTGAATTATAAGAAAATAATGCACACCGAAGGTGGTAATGCGGCACACACAAAGCGGCGGTGCGCATTATTTTCAAATAATTCAAAGGACCAGAGTCAATTATTCCGCTTGTACCACATTTACCACAAACATTGCTCTGGTGTCTATTTTTAAGACATTTGAGAAGTTAGGTGTGTGGTTTACAGAGAAACAATGAACACCCATGGAACATTTCTCAGCCCATTAGAATAAAGCATTCAACTGGCCCGTGGTATAAACACCAGTATTTGACAACATCTTGGTTTCGCCTGTTGTTGTAACTCACTGTTGTGTTTTGGTGCGTCTCCGGGTTGCTTGCAGAGGACATAATGGCATTGCATTTTTCACAATGCAATGGTTTCTGGTTGCTCAGTATAGCAGTATCTAATGAGAAATTGAATAAACATTAAAAGTGTATAGCTCAGTGGTAGCATCGCCAAATTCCATCTGCCAAATGCATAAATGGAAATGTAATGGAAATGTAAGAATGTCAGTGTTTAAGAGTTTTAAATAAGCAACACCTTTACTAATGTCCACAAGGCTTCCCACTTTGAGTGACACTACGTTGACATTAGCTTTAAGTCGAATCTCTTCATTGTTTTCAAGACCTGAGAGAAACAGAGAGAATAATATGAAAAGGATGGAAACACAAAACCAAATAAGATTAACCCTTAATCAGTGTTTGGGGTCCCAGGGGACCCCACTGGACTTTTCCTTGTAATTTGTTTAAAGTGTTAACTTCATCTCAGAGGCATGAAACTCTGTGACTTCACCTAAATAATCTAAAGATGCACAAAAAAACTGGGCTTGATTTGGTTGTTTTTAAGGTGTGTAAAAAAATTATGTTTAAGGTGTTGGGGTTAAAATGACCTTATATTGAAAAAGAATGGGAAAAAGGTAATTTTTTTCTTTTTGTTGGTAAAAAAGTAAATTCATTATAACTCTCAAAATGTCTACATATTAACCAAGGTCTGGTCCTGGAGCATAAATTAAAAGTGGAACGAACTTGCACAAACTGCAAGAAGAACATCTGCATTGTTCATATTGTCAACATCTGCCAGATGTGCATGGACTTTAGTTCATGATACGAAGTACCATTATCAGTGTTTTGTACTCTGCTTGTTCTTTAACTTGTTTATTAGCCATGTGATAAAAACTTGTTTTCTATACCAAGAAAGTGACAAGATGAAAACCACTATTTTCTGTTACAAACTTTCACATAGCATCTTTGGGTTATAAAAGCATAAAGAATTCAAATCCATAATTTGATTTTCAAAGATTTATTATAAAAACTGATTCTTTTTTTATACATGTGCATTCATCTTTGCCAGGTTAAATTCATTTAGTTGACTAGTGGTATACAGTGACTTATTAAACATTAATACACTGTAAAACCTAAAAATTAACTCAACTCAAACCATTTAAGTAAACCGGTTGCATTAATTTTAAAACACACACATTTGAGTACTGTGAACAAATTGAGTCATATGCAGTTATGCACTTATATTTAAGTTCACACTACTACATAATTGCACATGACTCAAGTTCACAGTACTTAAATTTATGTGTTTTAAAACTTAAATGGTCTAATGCAACCGGTTTGCTTAAATGGTTTGAGTTAAGTTAACTGTTAGGTTTTACAGTGTAGCATTACCGTAAAACTTCAAATAATAGCCCGGGCTTTTATTTTCCCAAACCTATCATCACACCAGGCGTCTAAAAGAGACAGGCGTCTATAAGAGACAGGCTTTTAATTTAATTGTTCCAGCATGACAGCAGGAGGTTACCACATATTACGTTTTATTTTTAATTTGAATGTGTTTAACAAATTAGTTTGTGTAATAACAACAGTCTTAAATTATTGGCAGTATAAATAAAGCAAACAAGGATATGTTTTTTTATTGGTTGTTAAGTGAAATCTTACCCAGATGCAACAGTGCTATTTTCTGATTGGCTATTGTGTAGCCTCTATCTCTTTTTTTGTATTGGCTCGCTCGACTAGAACTCTAGGGAAGACGGGCTTGATAGAGAGAGAGAGCAGTGCGGCCAGATACATTTTGGGCGCTGCAGAATATTAAATGTGATAAATAGTGTTTCCGCGCGAGAAATACAATGTGTGGCGGGAGTGCATGCATGACAAAAGACTGAAAGCCCGGCTATTATCAGCGGCCTCAAAACACTACCGGCCCACCGGGAAAAGTCCCGACTCTCCCGATTGCCACTTCGCTACTGTCATCATCACCTCAATCCTGGCGACGAAGCTTGTTGTGTTGTCATACACTCTCAGAAAAGAAAGGACATAATTGTACCTTTAGGGGTACAATGGCTTGTCACTGGGGCTGTACCCTCAAGGGTACAGTTTTTGTACCCTTGGCAGAGGGTACAAATTTGTACCCTTGTGATTTGTACCTTAAGAGACCAGTTTTGTACCTCTGGTGACAATTTTGTACCTTTATTTAACAGTACAAATATGGACCCTTCAAAAAGGGTACAAAATTGGCTTTGACAGGGTACACTCATTGATTATGGTTTTAAAACTTATACATATATCTCAATCTAAGTACTGTAAACTTTAAATTATAAGTGCATATGACTCAACATATTTGTGTTGGTTTAGCCAATCGTTCAGCGTAAAGGTACATTTTAAACATTAGTATAAAAAATGATAACAGAAAAGATAAAATACACAGTTTATTGAACAATCATTTATTTTACAAAAGGTTTAGATATAAAACAGAAGTGTGCTGTTCAGTCCAAATTCACAACATTAAAAACTAATATTACATTTACACTTTACTTATGAAATATATCAAGTATTCCTTTATGGCTTTAACAGACTGTCCAAACAGGAATATTTTAAAACAAAATCAGTGTGCTGTTCCTTAAACCAAACGACATTTAAACATTTTTAACAGGGCCACATCTGTCCTTGTCAAGCAGTGAGAAACACACAAACATAATTTTTTTCCCTGATAAAACTGTGGTGTACTCACAGCATAATGAGTAAATGAATAGGTCCATATGGAGTAACATTTCTTTAGTTTTTGTTGTGTTAATGACGGGTGGTAGACGATAGTCAGTCAGCCTCCTTAATGGTAAAGATCGAAAACTGCTCTGGGCACGTTCATACTTATCTGTGAGAAAACACAAAAATATGAATACATTTTCCACTGACAGAACTGTGGTATACTCACAACATAAATAAATGTGGTACCTTTAAAGTTTTTGCGTGTGAATGATGGTTGGTCGAGAACAGTCAGCCACCCTCAATGGTAAAGATCCAAACTTGCGCGGGAAACGTTTGTGCTAAACTGTGAGAAAACACACATAAATATGAATTAATTTTCCACTGTTTGGTTGAGCAGACAGACAGACAGTCAGTTAACGTTAGTCCTTACTGAGAGAGAAACACATAAATATGAATTATTTTTCACTTACATAACTGTGGTGTACTCACGCAACATAATAAATAAATAAATGTGGTAACGTTACCTTTAAAAGGATTCTGTGTAACTGACTTTTGACGTTTGGTGGCGAGTAGACAGTCAGTCAGTCAGTCAATCTCCCCCCTGACTGAGAGATTCAAACTTGCGCAGGAAACGTTTGCGCTAAGCTGTGAGAAAACACACATAAATATGAATTAATTTTCCACTTACAGAACTGTTGTGTACTCACTTAACATAATAAATACATTAATAAATGTGGTAATGTTACCTTTAGAAGGTCTTAAATGACTGTTTGGTTGAGAGAAGACAGAGAGTCAGTTTACGTTAGTCCTTACTGAGAGAGAAAACACATAATATATTTTTAATTTTCCACTTAACGTTACAGAACTGTGGTGTACTCAAACAACATAATAAATAAATTAATAAATGTGGAAAAACGTTACCTTAAAAAGGTTTCAGGGTAAATTACTGTTTGGTGGCAAGTAGACAGTCTGTCAGTCAATCTCCCCCCTGACTGAGAGAGATTCAAACTTCCACGGGAAACATTTGTGCTAAACTGTGAGTAAACACACATAAATATAAATTAATTTTCCACTTACAGAACTGTGGTGTACTCAAACAACATAATAAATAAATTAATAAATGTGGTAACGTTAACTTACCTTTTAATGGTTTCTTGGTAAGACGTGTAACGTTATACAGTCTGTCAGTTAATCTCCCTCTGACTGACTGAGAGAGATTCAAACTAAACTGTAAGAAAACACACATAAATATGAATTATTTCTCCACTTACAGAACTGTGGTGTACTTAATGAACATTAACCAGCTCATAAAAATGAGTCTGAGGAGTCTGAGGCAATATAGTGCTGTGTCAATATCGCGTTGACTCGTCTTATACAACTTTACACAAATAACCGTAACCGAATCAGTATTAAAACGAAGAGCCACGACAAACAACACATTTTTAAAGTTTAAAAATGTTTTAAAGATGATAAATGAGTTTCCAGTGCTTACCTGTTAATGTTCTTTATGTGTCTGTCGTCCTCCTGCGCTGCTCTGTGAAACTGACTCCGACCGTGAGATGTGGGGGGATGGGCGCGTGTCAAAATAAAAGCGCGGGTTTTTTTCGGTGTGTGTGAGGGATTCAGTTATTCAGTATTTATTCAGTTTAAATAATGGTTAATCAATTGCAGTTTTTGAGTTCATATCACAGTTTTTATTAAGTGAAATTAACTTTTTTTTCATTAAAATTTAAAATTAAACACACTGTCAATGAACTGAAGAAAACTAATACTACTTCAATACCCATGTGTCCAACTAAAGGAAACAAAAATTGACACAATAGTTATTTACGTTACTCACCAGATTTACAGCAGTTGTCTAGAACAACAAAGAAAAAAATGGCAAGAGGCTGTCTCTTAACATTGTACCTTATCCTTTAAAAGAAATGGTACAAATATGTACCTTTTAATGCTTGGGAACAAATATGTACCTTTTTGACCCTCAAAAAGGTGCATATGTGTACCTTGAGGTCCAATAATGAGCCCTATGGGGTACTTTTGTGTTGATTGTACCTTGGGGGACAGAAATGGACCCCTACTGTACCCCTATTTCTGACAGTGTAGTGATGAGTAACGGAACGACTGCGTCTGTCACGTGACATCTACCGGTAAGCAAAAAAAACTTTAGCGTGTTCAATCTGCACCATAGAACTGTCTTAAACAGACTATCTGACGGGTTTTAGAAGATTAAATACAACCCGAAACTAAAAAACAGACCAGGCCTTTATTTGAGACAGGCGTTTATTTACCCAAACCTGTCGTCACACCAGGCGTCTAAAAGAGACAGGCGTCTATTTGGGACTCGCTATTATTTGAAGTTTTACGGTAATCAAAAAACACTACTTTGTCATATAAGAACACTGCCATTGCTGCGATTATACTTGGGATGTCGTAGCAGAACTTTTTTCACAGCGATCAGCTGTAAAAAAATTTGGTCCTGTTTGATTTTCGTTGGCTTCGCGTAAAATAATGGAAAGTTTTTCATAAGATCCCCTGGGGTTAATGTGTTAGCATGACAGAAGCTTAATGCTGTTGGGATAACAAGCAACCGGCATTTTCCATCTCTCAAGTGCCTCTCGCATAATAAGATGTTGATGGCTTACGTTTCATTCCCGTCACAAAAAACACCACAGGTTTATCAATGCCATCAAAGTATTATAATTTTTGTTGTTGATCACAAAGTACAAGATGAGGAAAACTAGAATTCTGTGTAGGGTGTGCCGCCATTGTTGTTTACAATGTGTTAAATGGTGCGCTGTGATTTGTTGAGCCAATTTATTGCATTCTGCAGAGAAGGAGGAGTGGCGTTTATTGCGTTTTGGGAAAAAAGGGAGAAAAGATGAAAGAATAACACGGCGGATATTGAATTTTGCGTAAAATTAAGAATTTACTTTTTAAATACTGACCTGATACAATACTGATTTTGGCAGAAACTCATTTTTTTTTAAATGGCGTTTATCCCCTGGGGCGGGAACTGTCTTGTGGGGTCATGAGGGGCTGCCCCTATAGGGCCTGGTGTCACATCTGTCCCCAATACCTCAATACACATGGGCTAGGTTTTTGTGGTGTATATATGTGTACACAATGAACACAATATAAAATTGCTCTCCTGCGGTTACGGTACAACAACTCTCTGTCATCTCCCTCATCGTTCAACTCCCCTGTCTTCTCTCTCCCTTTTTTTTCTTCTCTAACCCAATGAATTTACCTTAATTTAAATTTTTCCTAACCCTTAAACATAATATTCACAAAATCTCTATCATAAAGTTGTAAGGAGAAGTTAAAGCATCAAGAAAAATTTCTTTAAAAAAATAATTTTTCATGAGCCAATTTATGGCCTAGTTAAGTAATTGTGCAGTAAATAGGTAAAAAATTTCCACATTTCCACAAAAACACAGCATAAATGTTTAGTTGAGAAGTAAATGTAAAAGATGATATGTAGTCTTCCAAATAAAAATCTATATTTCCTTATGCAATCGCTCTTTAAAAGTTTGGGGTCTATCAGACCCCAAAACCAAAAACATTATCCTTTTTGAACACTGATTAAGGGTTAAATAAACCTTCATTATTAAACGACATTTTTTTGTGTGCCTAATGGAACGCTTTGGGTGTATGTGTGAAAGGGAAGTAAGTGTTCTCACCTCTAGGTGGTATTGGTGGTGGAAGCGTTGACAGTCTGCGTTTCTGTTTTATGTTACGGGGCGGTACAGGTGGAGGAACCAGTGATGGAACTGTTAAAATAAAATGAAAATGAAAGCATGATTAATATAATATGCACACACATGTATACCCACCAAAGAACCATTTATACAGGCAACAATTTTCCGGCTAAGATAAATATATTTACCATACACTACCCTTAAACATTACCCTCACACAAACCTGTAGATTTAAACTGAAACATGATTTGATATATAAATTAAGATCAATGATACTATGTAATTTTTGATAATCATCCTCATAAGCAAACTATTATCTTCAGTTCTCTCATTTATTTTTTGCCATCACACTCTAAAAAATGGTGGGTTGTTTTAACCCATAATTGGGTAAAATATGGAAAAGTGATGCTAGGTTTAAATTAAACTAAACCTGGTTGTTTAGCCCAAAACATGGTTGTGTCATATATGGATTTTGACCCAACAATTGGGCGTTGAAAGCAAAGAAATCTAGATTTGCTAGAGTAGATGCCTTTTCCTTGTATTCTTGTGCCTTTTAATTAAACAACACATTTTATAGCCTGTACCTTTGTGTCGCAGGATTGAACCATGCTAAATGGAGTTTAGTTTATATAGACTCTAAATTAGGCAAGTGAAATAGATTTGAGAAAGCAGTGGCGTGGAAGTCAAAGCTAGCTAAAACGTGAGTCGGAGTTTAAAGCAACACTATGTAGTTTCCATGTAAAAATGACTTAAAGCTCCCCCATGTGGTTGAAAAGCTCAACAGTGTCTGGTATCAGACACTCTTCTGCAGGCAGGGGGAGGGGCGGAGCTCTGTGCTCTACCCTCCACCGCCACTTTCAGAGTGTGCTTGTAGCAGCTAGGAGGCTGCTCAGGTTGCAGCAACAGTACAATTTGTCTAGTTAAAAGTTGTTCTATCACTGAAATAATTTTAGAGACATTATTTAAAAGTAAAAAAACTACATAGTGTTGCTTTAATTTATTAGGGCATTCCTCTGTAGTGTAATGGATTTGACTGATGGCGCTCTGACAAATGAACAGGCATATGTGCTAAATGATAGAAAAAGTGAGTCGGTCCAATATCATTGGTCTTAAAAAATGGGTAGGTCTTCCCGCCCAGAAATAATGGTTCTGACACCCATGAGCTTGTTTATATTTTACCCAACCATGGTGCCGCTATTTACACCCACAATAAATAGATGTGAATGCTTATTCACGTGAACTGCTCATGAGAACAATGTGGATTCACTTAATTCACTAATTCAAATCCGTTACTTCTAGTCTAACAAAAAGTTCATGTATACACAGATAATAAATCAATCATTAAAGGGGACATTTCACAGACTTTTTAAGATGTCAAATAAATCTTTGGTGTCCCCAGAGTACATATTAAGTTTTAGCTCAAAATCTCATAGATCATTTATTATAGCATTGTAAATTGCCACTTTGTAGGTGTGAGGAAAAATGTAGTGTTTTGTGCGTTGATCTCTGCACTAAATGGAAGTGCCATGAATTAATAGTGCAGATTAAAGGCGGTATTATTATAATAAGATGCCCTTCTGACATCACAAGGGGAGCTCAATTTCAATGACCTATTTTTTTCACATGCTTGCAGAGAATGGTTTACCAAAACTAAGTGGGTTGATCTATTTCACATTTTCTAGGTTGACAGAAGCACTGGGGTCCCAATTATGGAAAAAGTCAGATTTTTATGATATGTCCCCTTTAAGCTCAGTGTTCATGAAGTAGCGACGTCAAACAAATCAACTTTAACTTACTTGAATTCTGAACGATGGGAACGCGATTATCATACGGATGTTCTAAAACAGACTGAGATCTAAACAGACCACAGGGCAAAGTGGAGGTGGAACCTACAAAATAATGAAACAGTGGGGTTACAGACTGGTCATTTGTATACTGTATAAAGAGGAACTAATAACATATTATGTCATCCAGGTGTCATCCAGGTGTAATTGCAGCAAAACATTATAACAATGTTAATGGTAACATTATATTGAGGGTAACATAAAAATGTAGAACATAACAATAAAACTTTGTTTTAACAAAAGCTGTTAATAGTTAACACCTAAAGGTATGTGACTACCTCCACCAACATGATATTTGTAAAAAAACATTGTAACCTTTTGGCTATTCAATATATAATTGATGGTGTAATGTATGTCAGGGTGGTTTTGTTCTTCACTTAAACCCAGACGCTATCAAAAACACTCCCAAACTATACAGATTTAGTAGAATTTATTCCTTTAACCCTACCCTTGACAACCTCCACATGTGACACCTACACCTACCTTGATTTGAAATGTTAGTTTCATCTTCTGTTAAACTCTCAGATTTCCAGTTGCATACAACATGACTGCAGGCAAACTCCATCTTTTGGGGTGAGGAAAAAACAAAAGTGAGAAAACAAACAGAAATGAAACACTGATAATAGTAAGCTCATCCTTTAGTATCAAATGAAAAAAAAGGAATCCTGTCGTCCATTCAGTTTAGATGAACAACATCTGTAGCCTATAATAATGTCATGGGAAACTCTTAAAACTGTCCTGGTACTCGATTATATTACACAAACTAGTTGTATTAGTTGATAATGTGTATCTCTGTGTAGTTTAAGGTGGATTCTAATTCAGGTTTTCTAACTTTCATTTCCTGCTTTCTGATCTTAGTCATTGATTTTCCATTATACTGTAGTCATTGTTACCAGCAAAACACACTGAAAAAGCCTATTTAGTTATTTTATCATAACAATTAAAATCTAGAAAAGGATTTCATCAATGCAGTTCTGTTTTCTTGAATAAGGTTCTTGCACGTTTTAAATACCACAAAAATGTAAACTTTGTGAGGTTCTTAAAAAATTCTGCTTATCTTACATCTCTTGAGCACAATATCTTAATGTGATTAACCTTACATGTGTACACTACAGTAAATAGTAATGTAGTGTTTACAGGTAGTCTATATGTTTTAATAAAAGTACTTACTCTAGTTTAAAGTGATGTTTCTGCCATTCAGCTTGCTTAGAAACATGTGCAGCGCTGCTGTTTATAGATCTCCTGTCAACGTCTTGACAAAGTGTGTGTGTGTGGAGATACAGGAAGTCAGGAAACTGTGGGTGCATAACTAAAACAAAAGTAAGAAAATAAAGCGAGAGAGAAACTAAAAGATTTCCATCTTAAATATTTTTTTCTAGACTTTGCTCATTTGAATTCAATCTGGCTTTGCACTTTTTCTTTTTCACATTATGGACATTCAGTCATATAGAGAATATCAATCATTTAATCATTAACAGCAGTAAAAGTTTCCATTGTGACGTTCTGTTTAATATATAGATAGAAGCTCAGCACACGTCATGATGATAAATACCACCTGAGGCGTGACATGGATTGCCAAGTTCCTTACTTGTGGGTTACAGTAATGCTGATGTGACAAAACTTAGCTTAACAAAACATTTAAATTAGTTATATGATATATTCTTAATTATTAAATTATTATGATGTCATCACAAACTATAATGTAGCAAACATTCAATTATTTTACTTAACAAATTCGGTGTATTATTTTATTTAACAAATGAAGTGTATTAGTGTTGCATTGTAGTAGTTGAATGTTGGCATGAAGACGTCTTTTAAAAACTGTCCCAATCTACCTGATCTACATTGCATCCAAAGTCTTTATTTAGTGTCATTAAAAATTAAATTATAAAAAAGTTGCAATAAATCACAGCAATAGCTTGTAGTGCTAAACTAATACAATTCTGCTACATTTGCAAGGTTTTCTCATTTGAAGAAAGTTTGCTCCTAGGCAGTGATTTTAGTGTTCAACACATTAATTATTTACTTAGTAGTAAAATTTAAATAAGCAAAACTAGCAAACCCTATGGTATGGTTCGCTTGACTATATGTAAGAGATAGTCCACGGCTAGCCATGCATTAAAGGGTTTTAATGCACGACATAGAGGCGAAGAACCACCCGACGCGTAGCGGAGGTTGCCTCTGCGAAGTGCATTAAAACCCTTTAATGCATGGCTAGCTGTGGATTATCCCGCTTATACCTTGGTTATTTGCCAAGTTAAAGCTGTAATTAATGTTTACAGTGTCATTTTTTAACAGACGGGTAAAAATGATGGTCATTTTCTTAAGTTAAGGCTGGCACTCCGTCCACTTTAAATAAAGTAGTGCCATTGTATTGCTTTCATTTAAATGAATTATCACATTTATTTAAATTCATTATTAAAAGAGAGAGACAGAGAACTAAAAGAGAGGGACCCGAGTGAGAGAGAGAGAGATGAGTGCGCGAGATAGCTGTGGCTGTGTCTGTCTCTTCTTTAACGTCTATCCGGTCGTTGCTTAAGCATATAACTTAATGATTCTTTAATTGATTTATTAAAATAATTTATGAATGACAGGCAACACTGACAGTGACAAGGCCTTCTTTATTTGAACTAATCATGCCATTTATTTAAATGAATCATGTAAAGTGTGAAATAAAACCGGCGTCTCTAACCACGATTACTACCGGTATATAAGGACACATTACATGAATTGAAATGCATTACATTAAATGAAAACAAAAATCAAAAAGAGATAGAGAGAGAACTGAAAGAGAAGGACGAGAGAGAGAGAGAGAGAGAGAGAGAGAGAGAGAGAGAGAGAGAGAGAGAGAGACGCACTCAACCGCTCTCTCTCTCTCTCTCTCTCTGGCTCTCTCTCTCTCTCTCTCTGCAAATTACCAATGTTTATAGTAGCGGATTAATTTCTAACTGTAATCAAACTGACTGGAACTACCTGTGCATTAAATGGTTTTAATGCACACCTTCCAGCCAATCAGAATGGAGTATTTACACAGACCATGGTATAAGCTTTTTTTTATCTCTCGCCCTTCAAAGCTTTAAGTACTGCTTTCAGAATAAGGGCTACCGCCGTGGTGCCAGGGTCAGGCTGGGTCAAATGTTCAGATGCAATGTAACTGGCACGTCCAGCTCTTGCAGTGAGGTTACGGGTAGATTCTGCTCCTAAATCTGCTTTCTGTGACAGAGAAGCGAAAGGCCAATATTGTAGATTAAAAACAAATAAATAGAAAATTCAAGAAATGAAACAGAAATTGCTATATTTGTAGTTTATATACCTCCACAGCACTTTGTAGTATTGCCATATGACCACCGGGAGGTGCTGTGGAAAGTTTTTTCAATTCTTCCACAGCGGGGCACAGGGCATCAAGCTATAAAAATACCCATGATCATTTTAGTGCAAGTATCAACAAAATTGATTTTAATGAGCATTTTTTTCAGGTTAGGTATCTGTCCAGGTTGAAGTTAGCTTTTCATAGAATGGTTATTTTATTAGATTTACACAGGATGTAATGACCTCATTAATAAGAGTCCACCTTTTCTCAGCACAGATAAGGATAAACCAATCACAACAGCTGTGGCTGCATGATGAGGTAATCATTAATCATTTTACAAAGACTGCTTGGCCAATTTTCTATTTGTGTCAGGGAACAGTGATTTGTCGATGTTAACAGTAATGTTTAAATATATTAACCATTGGCGGCTCGTAACTGCTCATCCGAGGGGCGCAAATTCAAAATATGTCTTCGGAGCGTCATGTGTGTTGCTTGCATTTTCAAAATATGTGTTTGTTGCGTCATGTGAACCACGTGTTTTGTCAAAATAAGTATACATTATAAACCTGGATTACTATTTACATATTTAAGATTATACCATGGGCCTATTGAATGCTTTATTATTATTGGCTGAAAAATGTTCCATGGGTGTTGATTATTTTCTGTATTATGTAACAGCACTCCGCGAGGGTGTGCATTATTTTTGAATAATTCAATGGCCCGTCGTCAATTATTCCTTACATATGGATTACTAATACATGCACAACAACTGTGACAGTTTAAATGGCATATAGAAGAAAAGCTTTAACTCTTATTTCATTCATACCATGGTCCTATCTCCAACTTCAGCACCTCCATACCTGTCAGAAAACAAAGCAATATATTAAGACTAACATGCAATGCAAAATAATGTGTCTTTATACATTGTTATGTTTACAAGTATTTCAGACTGATCACCTAATATTCTACTATAACTTTAAAAAACAGTTTGACAGCTTCATATATAGCGTCACATACCTCTTCATGGCCTCAGTCCCAGCATGCAATGCTCTGGCCCAGGCAGCACCATCACAGCTCTCTTTGAGATGGGGGACCGCAGCAAATAAAAACAGGCAATATAGCTAAAGAGAGAAAGATGGCAGCTAAATGTCATTTAATCATAAGAAAAACTTTCAATAACTTTTAGACCAATTCGTTAGCTCAGACAGTGATTTGGTGTTTAAATCTGATGTGCATTCACATACTGCCCCTGATGATCCGCCCATCCGTTCCTGGACCAAGACGGCAAGATCTGCCAGAAGCTGCCCAACACTCCCAGGAATGTTGTTAGTGGACAGCCACTCCTGAATGGCTGAGATAGATGACATTGTTAACATATAAACAGTGTAAAGCACTAGCCAAAAAAAAAAAAAATGTTTAATGGTTTTGGTCTAACATTTTTTACCATTAGCTGCAAGGGCATGCGTGTTGCCACAATCTCCATCCCCTGATGCACGGTCCAAAGCATTGAGTTCCTCTTGGTGCTTTAGAAGGATTCTGCTCACAGACTCCAAAACAGGGCGAATGATGGATGCAAGTGAAGCTGTGAGTTACCAACACTTTATTAGTTCATAATCTATGAAATAAAGCAATTATCTTGAACATATACTGACACCTTGTGGTGTGAATACTACATCATACAAAACTGTGGAAATTATTTATTTACACAAGCAAGTAACCACGGGTAATTTATTCTTTGTGTGAAAGTGTTTGATAATAAAAAGTGTTAAAGCAAGCAGAATTTGGAAAGCAAAGCTTAACAGAGTTTAACCAAACCGTTCAGAAGCCCCATTGACTTCCATAGTATTCTTTTTTCCTACTATGGAAGTCAATGGAGCCTCTGATCGATTTGGTTACAAACATTCCTCAAAATATCTTCCTTCATGTTCATCCGAACAAAGAAATTTGTGCAGGTTTGTAACAACATGAGAATAAGTAAATGTTGACAGAATTTTCCTTTTTGGTTAAACTATCCCGTTAATGTTTAATATGTGAAAATTACAATTAGCAAGATTAATATAAACTTAGATGCTTAATATTAACATATAGACGATTTCAGCAGTAACAACATAAACAAGCGGCTTTCGTGGTCAACACGTAACTTCCGGTAAACTCAGCTAAGAATAAATAACAACAAAGTCCTTTTATTGTAGTTTATTTATACAACAAGCAAAATAAACAACACGTAGATTACCTAGCAAACCAAAACATGTGTTATTTTCGATGAGGTATTTGTTCAAGAGTTCAGTTAGGCAACTAGTCAGACCATTACAAGAACTGAAACTGGAAGTAAAGTTCTGACCAGATGCGGAATCGCATCACCGCACGTGTGTCCGATGACACTGTCTATATAGCCATATATTACGGTGTAAATAATTTTGTGTAAACCCAGTTGTTTAAGGGTTTGTTTTTAAATCTGCATCTGCTAAATTAAAGTTGCCATGTGGCGTGGCAATTGTCTTATTTTCCCCGTAGTGACGTATATCCGAGTGAAACAGCTTCTGAAATGAAAATAGCTAGGACTGAACTTGAATTCGTCCATCGAGAACTGATTAGAGATTGTTTTGGAAGTTGGGTCATGTTGCTATTTACTAATCGCTGTGATCTTTTCCCAAACCCCGCCCACCTGCCATACCATATTACTGGAAGTAAAGAGAGATCGTTTCGATGAGGGGATTTGTGTTTTTGTTTAAAGATTATAAGGGCACATGAGGTTTTTTTTTAAATAATGAAGCTCACAGATAAGTCATTTGTAAAAATGATTACATATATGGTAATTTTTTAGTCTGTCCTTTTTACCTTCATTGTATTTATCTGCAGCTACAGCAGGTTTCTCCACAGGTTCAACAAGCAGTTTTCTCCCACTCACAGAAACACTGCTGAGATTGGGCCAAGCCAGGGCTGTTGTTTTAGCATCTGAGAGAAAAACATTTGAGACATTTCACTTCTTATGCAGTATATTCTGTACATTCACTTCAAAGTACACTAACATTATGGAGCAAATCTTGCTGTAACATATCAAGAGAAAATTGACTGATCTTTATTTCACATGTAAAAGAATGACTATCCAAGAAAATAAAGTAGAGGCCCATACAAAAAATCCCTCTCAATTTTCACTTATAATCCACAAGAAGTGTGTACTGGGGTTAGTGTCCAATGAAACACTGTCCCCTGTCTGAATATTCTATTTTTTAAACGTCTTGTGGTGCTTGAGATGGTTTTAGGAGGAACCTTTTGGCCAGTGTAGCCCTCAGCCAATCACAATGCACAGTTGAGGGCAGGGACCAGCTATAAGCAGTGCCAAAAATCAAATAAGGCAAAATATCAGGCAGACAAAGCTTGTTGTAAAAGTAAATGTATGACTGGATTGTATATTTATGTTTGCCACTGTAAATTCTGTGCTGAAAGTTTACATATACCTAGTTAATATCTAATTTTTATTACATTAGTGGCTGGTTGCATAAACTTCTAAGACTAGTCTTAAAAAATAAGTCATGTATTTTTTCTTCAAGACTGATCATAACTGTTTTAAGTATGTTAGATAAAAATGTAGATTGGTCTAATTTAAATCCAAATAGTTAGACTGATTAGCCTTAACTAATTGCTTGTTGATCAGACTAATTCTTGAGACACATGGCTATGTTTGTGCAACCGGCCACAGGATGGGCATAGTTTGAATGTTGTACTTACAAACAGTAACTGAAAATCCTGCACAATGCACCTTTAAATAAGTTGTTTAACATAAACTGTTAAAACAGTTTTTATAATTACACACTCTTTTCTGTGAGTAAAAACTTTTATCCAGGTATTATTGTAAAAAACACACCAAACAGTCTGAGAATCTCTTCATCAACCTTCATTAAAGTAAGAGACATCCCCGCCATTTCCAGTGATGTCATAAATGATCCCGACATCACCCTGACAACAAGCACACCACGCTCACCTGAAAAAAAAAACCCAACATTTTTGTGTAACACTACTAACATACAACTCTTATGAAAAATCACACTCATCGTGTTAATGAAGAATCTAATGCTGTGTGGTGTAAATCTCGTATGTGGTTTACAAGTGTTCAGCATTTTGAGTCTCACCCAAGAAGTGTACAGCGGCTCTGGTGACCACAGCCATTTCCAAACACGAGAGAGCACCAAGATTATTCACACACAGCACAACACTGTCTCCTGTTAGACAAATACAGTTTTAAATAAACACGCCATCAGTATCATCCCTGTATTGGTCAATTACACATCTTACTGTACCTGATTTTAGGGGCAGATGGGATTTGTTTGAGGAATCAGTCATGTGACTTATCATAGTTTTTACAACTTCATTAGCAGATGTCACCTGAAAAACACCAATACCTTAAAATTAAAAAAAAAACATTCATGTACATGACATTGCTCTGTCTTACAGGCGTGACTGTCATATTCAAAAGACGCACCTTTGATCTTTTAATACCTGGTTCTCCATGGATTCCTAAACAAACCAATAAAACATAAAAAAATATTACTATTTAGACGATAAGCACACAGTTGATGGCACCCATTGCCTTCTATAGTAGGAGAAACAAATACTATGAAAGTCAATAGGTGCTATCAACTGTGTGGTTACCATTATTTATCAAAATATATTTTGTGTTCAACAGAAAAAAGAAGCTCATGCAGGTTTAAAACAACATAAGGGTGTAAATAATGACAGAATTTTAATTTTTGGTTGAACTATCCCTTTAATGTTGACCTACCAAGCCCCAGCTCCATCTCTCCTGGTGGAAGCTGGAAGGATGGAAGACATCCAGGGACACTGCATGGAGAAAGGCTAACACCTAGTGTACCTGTAAAACAACAACAAAAAATGTCTGGACTGGACGTGGCTTCATGTAAGACTGCAACTTTTAAACTAAATATATTTAAAATCTGTTTTCTATATCAATCTTCCTCACCAATACTTTTTGTTGCTTCATTCACTCGGGCTACAATTGTGTCCAGTGGGCAGCCTTCCTTTGCTAATGCTCCGGCTATCTAATACACATTTATTCATGAAATAAGAAACATTATTTCATTACATCATCACATATCACATTTCTGAACCATGATATTGACGTATTTATTATTATTCATGACCACATAGACTGTGACTGCAGCTACTGTAGCTCTTCTGAGGTGATCAGTAATGTACCTTATGAATAAACACGGTTCCACATAAGCCTCTACTGCCGGCCTTGCTGGGCTCAGCAAATGCACAGTCATCCGCCACAATCACCATGTCTACCTGGACGCCCTGCGACCGAGCCTGTTCTGCAGCTATGCCAAAGTTTAAGCGGTCACCCGTGTAGTTCTTTACCACAAGCAAGACACCTGAAGCCCCTTCTTTCCACACAGCCAGAATGGCAGCCAGGACACTACCTGGAGGAGGAGAAGCAAATACCCCTCCAACCACAGCTCCTGACAGCATTCCCACGCCAATGTAACCTGAACGAGAGAGAAATCCCCAAATTAAAAAAACAGACTAGCGCTCAACTCTGACCAAAACAGGTGGGATGTATTATAGAGTTGCTCCTTTAAAAAAAGCCAACAGTGTTAAGTTAACCTCACATGAATATTATGAAAACTTAAGTGCAGATGCAGAATGGTGTCACAGAAATTTTATATTTGTATTGGTGGAGGTGAGAGACAGTAAATTTTTAATGCTTATATTTTTAGTGCGAATTTTGTCAATGTTTTGGAGCACATTATAAATATCCTTAAGCTGAAAGGACATCTTCAGAGTACTGTGGACAAGAAAAACTTTCACACTTGGCAACAATTTCTCTGGAGTCATTCATATTTGATGTATTAAAGAACGCTTCATGTCTTGAGAAAATCTGATTGGACAGGAAATATTTGCATATTTTTAATAAAAGGAAAAAAGTTTAATTTTAAACTTTTTTTTGCATATTTTTAAACAGTCTGGGGGGACCGCTAAAATGCTGTGCTTCCACTATTTAAATATCCACTGCTTAAGGTAATGATAATGGAGATAATGATATTAAGGGAATGCTCTCAGCAAGAACTAAAAGTTCATCAAATACTTTCTCTTCAAATCCACTTAATTCATGTTGAAATTATGAATGGATAAAATATTAAAGCTGACCAACTAATAAATAAATACATACATAACCGAATATACAAGGAAATGTAAAAAAACAAAAATATATTAATAAATACATAAGTTAATATACAAAAAATAAAAAATTAGTACTTTGGGTTTTTTTCGATTTATTTATACATTTATTTAAACTTTAATTTAATTATACATTAATTTTTTTCTTTAATTTTCTTTTCTTTTAAATAGCCCAAATAAAAGAAAAAATTAATAAATGTGGAAAAAATTTAATTATACATATATAAGGAAATAAAAGTATAAGTAATATTAAATACTCTTTTTACATTTTCTTTGTAATGTAAAAGATGTAATGTAGTTCGCTTATAAACAGGCCTCAGGCTATTCAGAAATGGCGCTTTGTTGTCAGAAGAATCCTTAAAAGTCTGATAAAAAAGCTAATTTACAAGAAAACATGTCAGACGCACTTGTATCTGAGCTTTTACTGTAAGTGGACGTTAGTTCATGCGGCGTTGAACTATTTACAGTCTATGCGTTGATAGATATTTACACTAGATGTCGCATTGGGGTTCTAAGCATGCGTTAAAACCGCCGCCATCTTAGAACAGGGGTCTTGTCATAGGAAGTAGCTAGGTTAAGCTGCAATCTCCGCCTGTACTTCGAATTCATGGACGAAGCCGGACTTTTGTGCTGCGTATAGATGTTAGGGGTACTAGCACTATGCATTATAGTTAGAAAAAGTAAATTTTCACAAAATCAAAACTTTATTTTTTTCTGGACTCAATTCTAAATACATGTCTGACTGTTGAAACGAACCAAAAGAAAACCAAGAAAATCGCGTTCATGACGATTTATGGTGATTTTATTTCTGTTACACCATTGCCTACAATGACGCTTATGCGGGGTTCCCCTGTTTCAAGATGGCGGCTCTATTTGACGCATTCGGTCCAATGAACTGCCGTAGCCAAGGCGACATCTAGTGTACATATGTATGCTATGCGTTGAACAGATCGGACTCATGATCGGACTATATTACCTGCATGCGCGGGTTCGTGTCCAGATCCTCCTCCAGAGAGAACCGCGACCTGCCCCCTTATGTTTTCCAAATCAGACCGGAGTACAACTCTGTGCCCCCGCAGTAGCACTAGATTTGCGTTACTCCTGACCAGGCCCTCCAAAGCCTCGTCCACACATTTATCCACCGAGTTCAACAATTTTGTTCCCACCTAAAAGTGCATGCATCGTACCTTACAACTTAATTATGACATGAGATGAAATTAAAGCCATGACAGGTAATCTTATGGTAAACAAGTTAAAGTTTTACTTTTTTATTACCACAAATAATTTATATACATACACAATAGCGGCATTTTAGATGTATTACTGTGTCATGTGTCAAACCGTTACATTACAAACCTGCATCATGCCTCCACACAGCTCAACCTTTGATCACTTCCGCATAAACGCATGAAGATGCTGACGTCACGAACACCGCTCCTTGTGGATACAAAGCAAAACAGAAATTGTTCTCTTTTTTTACTTGAAAACCGTTGACTTAAAAAGCTTATTTGAAGAAGCAAAAATGTTTTCATTTTCCCCTTTATTTTTTTAATGTATGTTAACTTGTATATTGCAATATTGTAAGAAACATAAAGCATAACTGAATCAGATGGCGTAACTTTATAATACAAAGCATAGAATACTCACTTTATTATTACATTTTGGGTGGGTTGCACCAACAAGGATTAAATTAAGCAGAGTTTAGAGCTAATCTAGGGTTTGTTGATCTCAGTTTAATTTTAATTCGAGTTGTGTTGCACCACTTAAATTTAAACACAGATTAACAAATCTTAGATTAAAACTTTAAACTGTATTAAACCCTTCATCTGCGATTTATTTTGTCCGCCATGTTGAATTTTTCGGTGTAATTAAACAGCAACAATGTTGACATTGTCATTCAAAAAGGAAATAAACAGTTTATGCAAGCAAATGTAATGTGATTTTTGTATTATAAATCACCTACATACACCTGTAGGCTAATCTAAAGGTCTGATTCAAATAAAAACATTTGACAATCTTTTAAAACAATTCTATTGATTAACATACCAGGAAATATTGTGACAGGAAATATCGCAAAGCTCAGATATTGTGAAATAATGAACAAGATGTGTCAACGCATTTGTCATTAAGCGCCACCGTGTGTCCGTTCATTCACTGTCTTTCGTCTGACTGGAGCGCGCGTGACAGAGGAGAAGCACATATGAGCCTCGGTAACTTTTTGAGCCGCCAAACTCACTTTGTTGAGACGTTATAATAAACGCATCTTTGAATAGCGCCACCACGCTCGCGATATGTGTTTCTAATAATTTAGCCAGGCATTTAATTATAAAAAAAAACATATTTAAACCTCCTCATATGCAAGTTTAAAGTTAATCCTTCACTTAGATTTAAAACAGAGTTTAAAGTAATGGAGCAACAGGATTAAAGATAATCTAGATTTACTGTAAGATTTAAACCTGGATCAAAATGACAGTTTAAATTTAAACCTGTTTATTTTTAAACAGGTTTAAACTTTGGTGCAACGGAATTATTAAATAAGCTTTGATTTAAACCAGATTTTGGCCTAATCCTTGTTGGTGCAACCCACCCTTTATTTATTAAAATATTTACAGTTTCAAACACTTTACTTTAGTAATGTTATTATTAAACACTGTTTTGCAAAATGTTGATGTCCTTATCTCTCATATTTTACAGCATGATTAAAACATATTTTTTCTATAAAATATGTTTTCAACACATTTCTATAAAAATCCAAAGTAAAGTTTCTAAGCTTAAAAGAAATTATAAGCATCAACATTTAATTTCACTTACTGATTTCACATAAATTCAATCTTTGTCATGGCCTGACTCAATTAGACATACACACGCACGCACGCACGCACGCACGCACGCACGCACACACACACACACGCACGCACGCACGCACACACACACACGCACACACACACAAGTTTACTTGACACTTTTTTGCATGTCTGAATTATGACAGGAAATATGCAAATAAATCATATCAGGCAGCATCTCACTATTTAAAATGATCTGATATTACAGGATTTGACTGTAAATTTCATAATCTCTGCTTATCTGATGATCAGGTCAAAACTGTGCTATTTAAAGTTACTAGTCACATTCAGACCTAATTCTATGACCACACACTATTGTGTATACACTGTAAGAAAAAAGGTAAAAACTGTACCTCAACTGTACCACAACTGTCCATGGGGTGGTACCCATGTTCTTCTCAAACATTTTCAGCGTATGGCCCCCTTGTATACAGTGCATCCCTACGTGGCCCTCCAAAGTAAAATGTATGATAAAACATTCCAATACTTAATATTTAAATTAAACAAAACATATAAAATTATACAATGTAGTGCTGTTGGTTTTTCTGAGATTTAATTAAACAAAATTTATGATAAATTAATTTATTTTATAAAATGTCATAAACTTGAAGCCCCCCTGACAACATCTCAGGAGCCCCCAGTTTGAGAACCACTGCCATAAGGTTCCATTTTGTACCTTTACATGTATAGTAAACACACAATGTTGTACCTTTTTGGGTTCATTACTGTACCTTAAGGATCTGTTGTGTACATTTATAGGTACATTACCTGTACCCCTACAATTTAACTGGTATAAAATTGTTCCTTATGGTCAAAAATAGGTCCCACAAAAGGTACAACATTTCAATGTGTCGATATACTCATAAAGATACACAAATTAACCTTTAAGGAATCCACCCAGGTGACAGAAAAGGTACAGTTGTACCTATTTTCTATTAGTGTACCTGTTATGCCAGGGACACACTTAACATTTGTTATTGAAGACAAATACAGCTTTTACCTGTACAATATAGGCTAAGTGAAGTTCTTTGTTGCCCCCACCAGCTCTGAAATATTATTATTTCATATAATACATTATTTGCATATTTGGCAAAAGTTATTATAAAGTTTTATTGTATTTTTGTTGTTTTTGTGTGCTATTTTTTAATAACATTGAGGATTTTATTTGCACATCATGGTTAAATTGATGGCACCTTTCCACCAGAAGAGAACGGATAAGTAAACAAATAGAACATTTGATAGAATGCTAGCAGATGTTCTGCACAAGATTTTATGGATTGTTGTAAAATAACAAATAATAAAATATAGCCAGTAAAAGTCATTTGAATATTATAGATTGACAATATTCAAATGACCTGAAACTGATGGAAGACTTTTGCTTCAGAAACAGAAGACATATCACATGCTGACAACAGTGATCAATGAAGATGCAAAAAAGCTGTTTATAACAATGAGTCTATACTGTATGAACCCAATGCAAACAACCTTGTATGAAGATGCCCTTTGGATACAAAACACTTTTGATGTTTTAAAGAGTACCTATTGTCCGATTCACGTTTTTACATTTCCTTTGGTGTTTAAGTGTGTATTAGTACCTGTTAATGATATGCAAAAGGTATCAACCCCAAAGTAAACGGTGAAGCGAGTTATCGTCTACAATGTAAATCTCTTTTCTTGGACTACAACAAACACACGGATTGTATGCAACAGTTTACTTCCTGGGATTGGTGATCGACCGACATTATCATAATTCCTCCAGTTTAAAACTCACAGCCTGAAAGTAACTTCTGTTAGCAACCGAATCTTTCAAATATGGTAAGGAGCGTCACATTTCCGGTCACAGCGTACAGATTAGCTGGCCAATCAGGGACCCAGAGCTTTTCAAATCTGTGCGTTTCAGGAAAAGAGTGAAATCTGGAGCTACAAAAATTTATGGTATATGTGGAAAATAATGTGTTTTTTAACCATAAACCATGCGAACACATTGTATTATACCAAATACACAAAATAACAATGTTTTTAGCAATGAAATAGGTGCTCTTTAAAATTAAACAGTACTTAATATTTTTAATCTTTGTCACCTTATTTAATATGTTAAATATTAAAACACTAAAGCTACGTTAAAATAAACCCAAGCATGGACACCTATTTGTCACAGCAACAAATCAGTTCTACATATAAATCAGATTTTTAAGCTACTAAAAAAAGCCCTGTTTACCATGCACAGGCCTTAAAATGCCTTAAGTTGTAAAAAATGAAAATACATCTTTCTTGCATTATAACATTTATTAGGCAGAAGTGTAGCTTCAGGTAAACAAATTACAGAGATTTTAATATTATTTGGATTCACAAGTGCTAATTTGTTGACATTTATGCTGACATTTAAAGCACAGCAATGCAATGGAACATGAGATCCAAAATGTATTGTTTTATCATATAATAATAATAATTCATATCAATTATCAGACATTCCAATGTGATCTCATAAGAATATGTCATAACATAAATTGTACATTTACGTGTAACTGCTATGTAAAATAAAATGTTGTACAAATGTACATTAATTTAGTCCATTGAGCACAATTATACATTTATCAGATAATCTAGATCAGCCAACAGGCATAAAGATATTAATGGTTGATGCAAGGCAACTTGTTCATTTTTGACAAGTAGAGATATGGCTGAACTGCACTGCTTGGCAAAAAGGTCCACCAACTAAGACCTAACACAAAACAATAAGCCTGGTATGAAAGATGATCCCTCAATACAATAACACATGTGAGTGTCCCATAGCCAATGAAAAGTGTAACCATGATGACTGTAATGGCTACAAAAGCCTTTCTCTTGAGTTGATACGCTCCCTCTTTATCTCCGTCTCCTGGCTTAGGCCTTTTCAAAACCAATAAAATCATGACAGAGCAAATTGTACACACAATTGTCACCGATAGAAACAGTCCCATATAAAACCATATAGGCATTTTGGGGTAGGAATCCACAATAAACCATCCTAATAACAGAATTATTATCCAGGCAAGTCCAACAAGTTGCAGTTTAAATTTAGGGGATTTTGTGTATTTTAGGTAGACCAGTGGATGGACCACAGCCAGATAGCGCTCCACACAGAAAAAGGTTTGAAAGAGTGGCCGACCCACTATAAATGTACTGCACAGGTAACTAGAAATAATTGCAAGAATTTTCACATTAAGCATAACACACGCCAGAAAAACTGTGAGGGAAATCTCACTGATAATCTCAGAAACAGACTGATTAACAATGACAAAGTCTGAGGATGCAACAGCTTTAGTTCTTCTTGCCACCCACAGAATCCAGCAGTTCAGAGGCAGCATAAAGATAGCGTTCATCAGTATGTAGGCACCAGTCAAGAGTTTTCCTGGATAAGCGTCCATGCACTCATATGATGACCCATTAAAACATTTGCTTTCATATGGGAAGGTGCAATTGGATAAAATGTCAACTGTGCCATTTACTGACATATTTGTCAGATTTTTCATGTATTTCTGTTTGACATAAAGGTAGAATTAGTAAATCTTGCAAGTTCATTGTGTATAATTTTCCAAAAAAATAAAATAAATAAACCCCAGACAATTGTCATCTAGCATAATATTTCACAGCTACAGATTGTATTGCAGGGAAGGTAAACATCTATTTTAAATTCACTAATTAAGCAAGAACACATTACTATCATACGACATACATTTATAAATGCATTTTACTATAGAATAAGATATAATGTTGAATCAGTTTATGGAAAAATTATATGCAGCTCTTGTAAAACAGATTACAGTTGTTTAGCATTTTTATAGAGAAAGAAGTGCACCCACATACTCACATGTGTATAGTTACTGCAAATCTGTGCAGACTGCAAAATGTGAGTGCATGTGTATTGTTGTAATTGCCCCTCCTTCATCCACTAATCCCCAGCTGTCCATGGTATACATTGCAATTAATTATCAAAGTGTTGGTCAGTGCTTATTGTAATGCATTCTGTAAATGATGTGGCAACCAAATTTTATTTCACCAGTTTTTTATTGTAGGGCTATTTCCAAAATAACTACTAAGTCTTAGCTTGAATCTTCATAATAAAAACACAGAAGCAAAGGTTCCAGGTGCCAAACATAAATACCATACCATAATCAATAATGAGACAGAATATATATTCGTGGAAATTGTATATGCATAATCCATATTAAAACCAATGAACCCCATCAAACAAAAACTACCATACGACTTCGAAGTATTTGTTTTATTTACAGTATGGACAAACACTAGCGGGTGCCCCTCGCAGAGTTGATAAAAAGCAGTCGTTTTCAGAGTGCGGCCCCTACAGCAGGTTCCACCAAAACTGAACATGGATTTATAATCCAGAGCACTAACCATTACACCATATGGAGCCTATAGGGTTAAAGTTACACAGGGCCACTGGGTCACAAATAAAGGTCACTTGGCCCCAAATGAACTACTGAAGTGAACATTGTAGCAGTGTCTATGAGAAAACCCTGCACCAGAACAGGGAGCAAATCACAGTAGAAAAGCAAGTGGCCCATACAGGGATTAAACCCATGGAATTGCCATTAATTGCTTCATTGTGAAGGCCACAATCTAGAACAAAGTGCCACATTGAGGAAAAAAAGCTCCATGTTTTTATATTTTAAATGTAACCATTTGAATCACTGGACTGAAGATTTACATCTAAATGTAACACACACATTTCAAGGAAGTTGTTTTCTTGTTTGAAGGGTTTGGTTCCAAAACGAGATTTTTTTTTTTTCAAAAATCTTCATAAGATTTGCGTTCCAATTAATATTAATCAAACTGCAGTTGGTTTGTTTTGATTTAAGCCTTCATAACTAAAACATAGCTAAGTATCACAACAAAACACAATAAAAAACATGATAACATAATAATATTTTTTAAAAATTGTAAAAATTTAAAAACTAAGTTATCTCGGTTTGGAACCAAACTCTTCAAATGATTATCTGAATAAAATGTAAAGAAATATTTAAAAAAACAACAACTTTAAAATAAAAACAAGCTGGTCATCTCAAATATATAAAAATGTGACCCTGTGAAATACAGGCTCAAGTCTTAATCTTGCATGAAAATTGATTCCTTTGACCTAACTATACGTCAATATTAAAGATATCAAGGTCATAATTTCACATGTTTTTTACATTCTGTAGAAGAATGTATTTGGTAAACAAATCACAAAAAATACTTTAGCTGGGTTTCCACTGGGTCAAATATTATAAAAGACTTATTTAAATGTCAGTTTAATTTTGAACATGTCAGTCATGCAAACAGGACTTCAAAATATGCAGGTGCGCAAAAATAAATGACAGTTAAAAGGCATATTTTATTACATAACAAAGGTTAGTTATTTTAATATATAAAAATAAAAAACACACCAATGATTGTGAAGAAGTAAAAAGTTAGTTTAAGATAAAAAGAATAGTTTCCTTCAAAACATTATTTTATAAAAAGTAATTTTTTAATTCACAATGTTGGTTTTCTACATGTTCCTTTTTTAAGATAAAAAAACTTTTTAGAGGTACAAGTCTAAATGTTATAATAATCTATGAATTAAAAACAAAACATTTATTATGCATACTTCATTTTATTCCTCTTTCAAATTCAGTAGCTGACCCCTAACCGTCAGTTGTCCACAGTCAAACTTTATTAAGAAAATTCTACGTAGTTCTTCTTTCCTTCCATTCTGTTCAATTCTTTTGCTTTTTAGACTACGTGTATTGTTGGCTCCTTAGACAAAATGCTAAATGCGACTTCGTCAAAGGCATCTACTAAATGAATAAATGTAAGTCAATGCATTAAGGGCAGGGTCCATGATCTCTGACTTCAGAGGCTCTGTCTTCAGCTCCTACCTCGACTGCAAGCGGCAAACCTAGCCAATCGGTCTGACACACCTAATGTTGACATTTGAAATCATTTATAGGGCTGCGCAAAAATATCGATACAGCTTACTATCGTGATACATTTCCCCACAATAGTATATCGATATTTCGATCTCTAGTATAGATATTTAAAAAAAAAACTAATCCCTCTGTGTGCGGCAAACGACCTCCTCCGCCGCTGCTGTAGTTGTCGCTGTCCAGTTGTCTGTCAGCTATTCGGCCAATGTCTCAGAAGTTAGCGGAAGTGAGAAAATGCCAGAAAATGTCAAAACGCCTGCCGACGTGTGGAAGCACTTTGGCTTAAAAAAAAATCAGCTCCATTTTTTTTACATTTTTGATAAAAAAGTATTGCAATGTACCGCAACATTTTTGTACCATATCGTGATACATTGTATCATGACCCATATGTTGATATGTTTTGTGTCTGAGGCCCTTGTCAATACCCAGCCCTAATCTAAACACACCCCTACCCCAATAGAATCTGTACCTTCTTTTGATAGGACCGCCCCACACGTACGCAACCCAGGCAATAATGTCGTTTAGTAGGCACGCACCTTACTGCTGATTGGCTACAAGTGTGTTTTGGTAGTCACTCCACCTTTAACCCACAAATTATTTTCATATATAACAATATTAAAAAAAAACTTTGTAATGTCAACATAAAATCCATGTCAAAAATCTCTGAATTAAAGATTTTCAGTGCATGGTAACTTGTTCATTTTTGACAGATAGAGATATGGCTGAACTGCACTGTTTGGCAAAAGGAACCACCAACTTAGACCTAAAACCAAACAGTAAGTATGGTATGAAAGCTGATCCCTCAGTACAATAACACATGCGACTGTCCCATATCCAAACAACAATGTAATCAAAATGATTATAACTGCCATGAAAGCCTTTCTCTTGCGTTGATACGCTCCCTCTTTATCTCTCTCCCCTGGCTTAGGCCTTTTCAAAACCAATAAAATCATGACAGAGCAAATTGTACACACAATTAACATAGCAAGAAACAATCCCATGCAATACCATATGGGCAATTTAGGATAGGAGTCCATAATAAACCATCCAAATATCAGGATTATTATCCAGACAAGCGCAACAAATGGCAATTTAAATTTAGGGGATTTTGTGTATTTTAGGTAGACCAGCGGATGGACTACAGCCAGGAAGCGCTCCACACAGAAAAAAGTTTGAAAGAGTGGCCGACCCACTATAAATGTACTGCCCAGGAAATTCCCGATAAGAATAAGAAGTTTATTTCTATAAACAGCGCCTAACACAAACAAAGAGAAAGAAATGTCATTTATAACTTCAGCAACAGAATGATTAAAAATAACAAAGTCTGAGGATGCAGCGCTTGTAGTTTTTAATGCCAGCCACAGAATCCAGCAGTTCAGAGGGAGCATAAGGATGACGTTTATCATCAAATATGAGTTAGTGAGAACACTTCCTGGAAATGAATCGATGCAATCAAAAACGTGATCACCAGAACAATTGCTTTCAGATTGGAATGTGAAGTTGGAAAAATTGAAAATAGTGCTGTTCACTGCCATATCTGGTCAAATTTCTTTTGTTTCCTGTATAAAATAAAAGTTTAATTAAAACTTGCATATCTGCATGTTTATTATTTCATGTTAATAACATTTTACAACTTTTACATAAAAGCATGATAATAAAAATTAGAACACAATATTTTTATTATTTCTATACTGTAAAAAAGTTTTTGTTTTACTTCAACTTAACAAATTAAATTAAACAATTTCAACTTGTTTATAAGTTATGTCAACTATTGGGGGGGGGGTGCACAGACTGAAAACACCAGGCAGGCCCCGACTTAAGTGACTTTTGATACCGCTTTTAGATATTACCCAGGAACTGCCATTAAACTTTTGTAGCTAATGTGACTGGGGCGTTATGCTCTGGCAATAACAATGGTGCGTGCACGCGGGTATCATTGCGCTCAATTCTTTTGGCTACAGATATGCCGTCATATTGAAGGTTCAATTAACTTAACATCAAATGGCATAACTAATTTTTTTAAACTTGCAGCCAGCACTACACTGTAAAAAAATTCTGTATAAATTACAGTATTACTGGGTATTACTGGCAACTAGCTGCCAGTAACTTGTAGATTTTACATTTATGTTATTTACTGGCAGCAGTTTGTTCAAAGTTAAATGAACATAAAACATGTTCAGTCTTTATCTACTACAGTAAGTTACTGGCAACCAGCTGCATAATTACAGCTATTTTTTTACAGCTACATGCAAATTTCTTATATCCAGTTCAGAAAACACAGATGCGTAAAATAGGTTTATCTGTTTTGTTTTTATTTGTGCTCTTGCTGTTCAAAAACCCTATGTTAATGTTCTCTATACTGTTATTCATTATGTACATCTCTACAAATCAATATCCTGATTCATTATCAAAGTTTGTCATGTGCAAAATGTGGATAACTACCAGCAGATTTATCAGTACTCATCATCACCACAGTTTTGAATATTTTTTTATTAGTTTTTAAGTTCAAGGACACTTTCAGCTGTTTGGTAAAACCAGAGGTGGACAGTAGTGAAGTATTTTTTACAGTACTTTCAACTAAATTTTCAAGTATCTGTAATTTATCAGTGTTTTTTTTATTTATTTACTTCATTTCATAGCATACAGTAATATCATACTTTTTACTCTATACATTTCATAAATACAAGTTGTTGTTTTATATTTAATACTTAAAAAATCTAGTACTTTCTTACCTTTACTTGAGTAAAAGTAAGAAAGCACTATGTTTTTAATGTAATTAGATTTCAAGTGTAATTTAATGAAATTTGGGTGAATAAAAAGTATGATATGCTTTAGAACAGTGGTTCTCAAACTGGGGTCCGGGGCCCCCAGTTTTATGACATTTTATAAAATACATAAATTTATCATGAATTCTGTGAAATTAATCATAAAAAAATAAGGCGGCACTACTTTGTATAATTTAATGTTTTGTTTAATTAAAATTTGAAGTTTTAGAACCGTTTTTGTCATAAATTTATTTTGGGGGGGCTGCAAAGGAATGCACCGTACACAAAGGGGGCCGCACACTGAAAAAGTTTGAGAACCACTGCTTTAGAATGTGAGTGAAGTGAATGTACTGTCCACCTCTGGGTAACTATAAAATCTTTTTTTTTATTAAGACGTAATAACGCAACAACAGATTGTGAGAAAATACTGAATACCTTAAGTGGGATCCTTCCAAAGACCAGGTCACCATCCAAACCACAGCATGAATGAACCAGCTTTTGGAACGGCACTGGGTGGACCAAGGCAATGTTCCAAACAAATATCTGTAACATATTAAGAGCCATTTTCATGTTGTAGTAAAAAAAATAGTGTTCCTTTTAATGTATTATTTTTTTGGTCTTCTTCGAAATTTTAATATGTTGCATACACATGCTGTTAGTAGACATATTAGCAGACATAATAATAGACGAAATAAGCTGAAACATAAAAAAGTCTTTGTAAAAAAAAGAATAGGCTAATAATGAAAATTTACTTTGGACCCTGACAATGATAACAGAGTAATCCTCCATGCACTAAACAATGTTAAACAATTTTAACTTGTTTTTATAAGTTATGTCAACTTATCGCAAGTCAAAACTTTAAATAGAAGGGTGAACTGACTTAAAACCAAGTGGTTTTAAATTCATGCTCTATTTTTTATTACAATGCAGCAATAAAACATCATATAATCCACTAACCTGATGCTGCTATACTCAACAAAACAGTCTTGAGGTAAAATAAATGGCATGCCTCATCTGAGCAAAAGCAGACTCGGTGAACTACATTTTTAAGGGACCCATGAGATTTACTGTGGTTTTCTGTCTAAACTAAATCTATTCAAATGCATACCTGCTGTACACCTGTGCAAATATTTACTGTCCAAACATTGTAAAAAGCACAGGAACAACCTGATTTTATTAGATCATGTTAAACGATGATCACACTTAAATTTGGCATTACTTCACACTATAAAAAATATTGGGTTGTTTTATGGGCTGGGTAACTATAGGACAGAACACATTTCTGGGTTAAAGTGACCCAAATAATGGGTTGTTTTAACCCAACCGGTGGGTTGTATCAACATGGTTGATTAACAATAACCCAGCAGTTGGGTTAAAACAATCCATTATTTGAACATTGTTAGAAATGTGTTCTGTCCTATAGTTACCCAGCCCTGGGATAAATATTTTTGCAGCATCTGCCATTACAACAGCAAACAATAAAACATAGACACATTGAAATTTATCTTAATAATTTGACAGGTAGCTTAACTGCTCGGTAGGACTGCTTTCTGTAATGTCAAAAAACTGTCACAGGTTGGCTAACTTTTACAAATGGTATACATCTCTTTATTTAGCACCAGCATTATGTTAATCTGCCAGAAAAGATCGTTGTGGCCCTCCTGACTCCTAGTCTGGTTACTTGTTCAGTATTGGAGTTTCGGTTACCTGCTGAAACGCTTGCCTGAGGCTTTCTCACTATACATTATATACCAATCATCCTTTTTTGCCTATTGAATACATTATTCTTGTAGTACAGGTGGTGATTTTACTATGGTAGAATACAGATAGACAGTAAATATTAATAGAAGCATTATACAAATGGCTTGGTGATTTGCTTATACAATTCAAAACAATGATAGATCTTTCAAATGATGACTGTTTCTGTTTTTCTACTGCTGACCGACAGATCATTTGTTGACATTTCCAACATCTGAAAATAATGAAGGAAGCTAAAAAAAAATTAAAAATGCCTGTTTATTTCATATTCATATATTCATATTACAAATACTCATAACTCTGACATTTACTATAAGTTATCCATAGATTGTATAAAATGAAGTTCCGTTACGAAAATTAACTATGGTTTTACCACAATTAAAACCAAAAATCATGCTTACTGTAGTAAAACCATGGTAACCAAAATAACCATGGTTTTGACAATTCTGGTTTTCAAAAAACCATAGTTAAACCGTGTAGTAAAACCATGGTTTGGCTGATAGTAATCAATACACCGAAAAAAACATGGCTACTACTACACTTTTACCACAATAAAACCATGGTTAATTTTCAAAATGGTTATCATGTCTTGTTTACTTAAGTGTCGTCTGGCTTAGTTTTTTGTTCCCCATGTTCCACACGTCTGCTAAAGTAAATAATTGTCGCCTTTTTGTTGCCGATTCAGCATGTCGAATTAGGCCCTGTCCCAAATAGGGCACTTCATGTGGACTTTCGGTCTCGTGGCCTTAAATTGCGCGTGCTCGCTTAGTCTACGAGTCCTTAGGGTGTCCCATCTGTCATTTTTACGCTCCGAAGTGTGCTCATCAGGCCCCCTTTGAACCCTTGATGTGGTCTTCGGCACTCTACCAACCCAGAAGTCATTTAATGTGTTGTCCCTGAACTAACACGAAATAACACAGCTTCTGTGTTATTATTCATTGGACCATGTATGGTCCTGCGACATTAGATCAGAAATGTATTGTCTGCAAGTGTTCATTTATCACAAAATAGAGTAACGCGAGTAACCAACTCATTTAAATTTCAGTAATTGTAACTGCATTACTTGATTAAAAAAAATACTTCGTTACATGCTCATTACAGCTAAAAGTAGTGGAATTGTAACGGAACTACTTTGTAACGCGTTACTTCCAAAACTGTTTTTAACACAACTTGTGTTGTCCCTTTCATTTATTTTAACATGAAATAATGCCTTAAATGGCATGACACACACAATGTGTAAAAAATTAACACATCATTTTTTGCAGTGTACACTGAAATTGGAAGGGAAAAGTATTAAGGTCTAGGAAACATGCAATGAACAATAATACCAGACAATGAATGTATGGGGAGGGTATAGAAAGTCTATGAGTCCTCTTTGCTTACAGGAGCATATCATTAGCATTCCGGGGAGGGAAAGTGTGCCTACTACCGGTAGCAGGATTCAAACCAACCAACAATTTAACCTGACAACCATTGTAGCCTACCATAAGCTTAAATTCCACAAATAAAACTCACTTGTTTACAAGTACAGTTCCTTGACTATTCTCTATTTTTATGGAAAGGTGTGACTTTCTTCGCTTCCTTAAGCATTGGACCCATTTATAGCAATACTTTTATTATAAAAGCACTCTAAGGTAATATCGAGTTTTAATTGGTCAAAAGATTTAACAATTTGCAACAGTTTATATCAGGGGTTCTCAAAGTTTACATTCAAAGGTCCAAATCTGAATTCTCATCATTTTCATAGGTCCGGAAAAACTGGTTATTACAAAAATTGTGAAGCATCCCTGCTGAAAAAAACAGCATCAAACCAGCATGGACCAGCATGGGAATTATGCTGGTCTATGCTGGTTTAGCTGGTGGTCACACCAGCACCAAAACACAACATATGCTGGTATGACCAGCATGGGATGCTGGTGCTAATGCTGGTTTAGCTGGTGCTAATGCTGGTTTGGTGCTGGTTTAGCTGGTGCTTATGCTGGTGCTGATGCTGGTTTAGCTGGTGTTCATTAGCAAATCAGCACCAAAACACAACATATGCTGGTCTTGCTGGTATGCTGGTTTTTTCAGCAGGGATGGTAATAATTTTATGTAAATCACTTGTTCATATAACAAATCAACACAAATCCCTACTGGAAAATCCAGCTAAGACCAGCATAAGCTGGTAGCTGGTTTTAGCTGGTTTAAGGTTGCAGTAGCTGGTTTAAGCTGGCCCTCTCTGCCTGGCAAAGCTGGTTAAGCTGGTGGATAAGCTGGTCTTCCAGCCTGACCAGCTAAGTCCAGCTAGACCAGCTTAAAAAGTGACCAAAACACAGCTAGACCAGCTTGCTACACCATGCTAAAACCAAGCTGGGAGACAAGCTAAAACCAGCTCACCAGCTTATGCTGGTCTTAGCTGGATTTTTCAGTAGGGATAGTTTGGGAAAATGTATTTTCTATAAAAGTACATTCATAACAAGTGCATTTTGCATTTAAAGTAAATAAAATAAATAAACAGGAAACACGAGAAGTAGGCCAAAAGTAACCAGGTGCAAAATACAGAGCAACATAATTAGAGAAATGGCACAGTTTGCTTTCCAGCAGATGCATAAACAGTGGCAAAATAGGTGTGGTCGGTAGACGGAGACACAGACCTAAATTAGGGCTGCACTTATAAATTGGCCGATGATGTTTCCTTGTTAAGACAGACCCTCAATGAGTTACGTTGAAATGCCGCTACATCCAAAAGCCAGAGGGCGCTCTCGTGCAGAAACTCATCGCTGTGCAGACGAAGAACAATACACAACGCAGCTCCAGGAAATGTCTTAAGGATAAATATTGCTGTTCTTCAAACCCTTTCAGGTATTTTCATGATAATAAAGAATATGTATAATGATTATGTTTGACGAGTGTTGCTTTTTCAAATGCATGTTTTAAACGACTGAAACCAACAGCGATTTCAGATTGATAAGGACTTACTGATCAAAAGCCGTGCATAATATGGGTGTGATGGCTACAGCGCATCACACAGGAAATTTTTAAATAACTTTTATTTTCGGAAATGCACACTTTTAATCAATCACATATAAATTAATGCACTTGCAATATGAACGTACGCGGGTCCGGATCAAAACAGTTGCATTTCAGCTCTAGTTGTTTATTTATCTTTACACACTGACTGTAAAAAATGAAATGTAGTTATGCAGCTGTTTGCCAGTACCTTACTGTAGATGCAAATGTATGTTATTTACTCCCAAATGATTTCTCCTATTTAACATATCACTTATAATTTTTTTATAAGAGAACAAGCCAACACATGGGGTCAGCAGTCAGCTATAAGACAGGAGGGGAGGAAAAATAGGAATGGGGCAGATGTAAAACCAGAAATAGGATGTAGAAGTCATGTCTCCTAAAAGTATTCCTTTAAGCAAAGAGTGAAGAAAATACCATTTCTATCCGTGTCTCTTACTGCCTCTTTTCTCTCCCCACCCCACAGATGTCTGGCATGTGACACTTTGGACACCAGCTGATCGGTTTGGGTGGAAGAAACTGTGTGGCTTGTAATAATCCCAGAACGCTGTTTGCAGCAATCTTCGGTTGCTCTAAATGAAGACACATGAGATGAAAAAGCCTATGGATTACTTTTCTATTTCATTCTGTCATTTTTAATGGGAATACTTGCCGCATTCAAAATAATCCGGAAGATAAAATGAAGATGCTCTTTTGATAAGCACAGTGCCATCTTTTGGAGCGACTGCTTTTGTCTTTTTCACAAAGGTCATTATTATTGTCATATCAGCAACAAATTTGCCATGGATGACCATCTGTGCCACTACCAGCATGACATCATGTGCTGAAATCTCAATGACCTTCAACTATTATCAATTATTAACTTTTTCATTCTTCTGAAAGCTGTTTTTGTGAATCCCTGACCCTGACTATTTTTCTGGTTGGCGATTTGTTGGTGATATTCATTTGTGGATTTTTGCTCATTTCAAGATCTCTTTTGTGACCCAGACAGGTTTTCTGGGGCAGACGAAATGATAAACAGCAAAAAGGAAGGAAATTCCATAAATGGAGCCACAAATGCTATTGCTAGCAACAATGTCAATATACAGGCAAACAGCCTGCCTCTTATTCAACGACCAGAGGCCCCAAACAAGTAAGTGAGATGTTTATAATAAATACATTCATTCTGATTCAAGATTATTTATTTCATTTATGGGACTAGGTCAGGTTCATTTACAGTAAATGTGGCTGATCCTGTGAGGATTTTTGGGAAAAGTTAAATGAAACTTGGTAACTAGGGAAATAATTCAAGAACGCTTTTGATCATGGTTTAGAAATGTCATCTGTCTGCAGGTTTGTCAAACTGTGTTAAGAGTTTACTAACATGTTTTCATGTTTAATTTGTTGTGTGCTATATCTTACACACGTGCTTGTCTTGTCCTAAACCTAATATGTTGAAAGTTTAGTAATGTAGAATTTTTTTAAAGTGTGTGCGTGGTCCCGGTAATCTCTATGGTGTGGGACCAAATGTCCCCACAAAGATAGTCATACCAGTCATATTTTGACATTTTTGGTCCCCATGAGAAAACAGCTTATAAATATAGATAATAACAATATAATGTTTATTTGAAAATTTACAGGGTTAGGTTAATGGTTCGTGGGTAGGGGGCAGTGCTCGAATTGAATCAAGTCTTATGGGGGGGTCCCGACCAGGACAGCAGCAAATCCAAAATTTTGAAATTTAGCGTGTCAAACTATTTATGATAAAAACGACAAATCACAAGTTCCTTTTTTATATATTATTGGCATAGTATTATCATAATGATAATAGGCTGTATATTAATATATTGGGAGAAAGTTGTTATATGTGAAATCAGATAATGTGCACCCTTATATAGCCAAAATTGAATGATCCTCATTTCATAACACATCTGAGACGATTCGACTGTGAAAGCATGGAATCTTCGACTATTCAGGGTCACCCCTAGTTTTTTTGTTGTTGTATATATTAAGATTGTTCAGAGCTCTGTACGTTGCTCACTATAGCTGCAGTTTTTGTGGTTGTATTACAAAGATGTTTGTTTAAAACGCGTTAAAACTTAACGTACCAAAGCTATATGTATTTTCTAGCTGGGGAAATTATATGCATTCAAGTCTCTTGCTATTTTAGACTCCCCCTCATCAGCGCTTGGCTAAAGCAGCGCTAAGCAAGTACAAAACTAACATGTGCTTAGCAATGGACATTCACATGTTTAAATAGACACAACATTTATTAGTGTAAAAATTTAAAAATGAATTCACAAAACGTACTACATCCTTACGAGTTTATCAGCATTATTTTTTAGTAAAATAAAAATATCCGAGGGACCCCCTTAAGTATTATTTTTACTTCTTATAGGGGGTCCCTAATGCCTTATTGGGGGGGGGGGGGTCCCGGATATATAAAAATGTTAAAAAATAGGTCATTGAAATTTAGCTATACCCTTGTGATGTCAGTAGGGGATAATACCGCCCTTTATTCTGCACTATCCAACCATGACACTTGTCATCTAGTGCACATTAATTCCCATTTCCTCACATTCAAATCTGTATTGATTAAGATATCTGCAGCCCTAGACCAGTTATGTCTGGTTTAATTCCATTTGTGTGAGTCAGCATACCCTGATAACAATAGTCTAATTGTATAATCCATGTTTCATTAATTTTTAATAGTCTGCAACAGCATGAAAAACAAGAAGGTCATGCATGGGGCTGATTTTCCAGTGCTTGGAGGGACCAGCACCTGTTGTATCTCCAATTTGCTATGCTTTTAGTTTAAAGACCATTCTTGAATCACTCTCACTTTGTCCTAGCATGCAGATCCACAGAAGTCTGTCTAATTTAAAAAGAAAACACCTGTATTTTAGTTAGTTATCTGTAGCTTCTGAGCTCTTTAACTTAAAGTAATGTTCCATTTTCTTAAAAGAAAAATCCAGATAATTTACTCACCACCATGTCATCCAAAATGTTGATGTCTTTCTTTGTTCAGTCCAGAAGAAATGATGTTTTTTGAGGAAAACATTGCAGGATTTTTCTAATTTTAAGGGACTTTAATAGAGCCCAACATTTAATACTTAACTCAACACTTAACAATTTTTTTCAACGGAGTTTCAAAGGACTATAAACAATCCCAAACGAGGCATAAGGGTCTTATCTAGCCAAACCATTGTCATTTTTGACAAGAAAAATAAAAAATTATGTACTTTTAAACCACAACTTTTCGTCTAGGTCAAGTCCAGCGCGACCTAACGTAAATGCGTAGTGACGTAGGGAGGTCACGTGTTACATATATAAAACGCACATTTGCGGACCATTTTAAACAATAAACTGCCACAAAGACATTAATTAGTATCAGTTGACATTCAACAACGTAGGAACGGTCCTCTTTCAAGACGCTTGTAAACACTGGGGCAGAGTTTCGCGTTCGTCCTCTGTGACCTCTTGACGTCATGACGTATTGCGTGGGGTCACGTTGGCGCATCACGACCGGATCTACATGACGAGAAGTTGTGGTTTAAAGGTGTATATTTGTTATTTTTATTGTCAAAAATGACAATCGTTTTGCTAGATAAGACCCTTATGCCTCGTTTGGGATCATTTATAGTCCTTTGAAACTCTGTTGAAAAAAAAAACGTTAAGTGTTGAGTTTAGTGTAAAACGTTGGGCTCTATTAAAGTCCATTAAAATTAGAAAAATGCTTCAATGTTTTCCTCAAAAAACATAATTTCTTCTCGACTGAACAAAGAAAGACATCAACATTTTGGATGACATGGTGGTGAGTAAATTATCTGGATTTTTCTTTTAAGAAAATTGACTAATCCTTTAAGACAGAAATTTCATACTCTGCAGACCCAAAGGCACTGTATTTTAATATGAATCACACGTTGTTTAATCTTGCATTGAAATATTTCATATCATCTTATCGTATTTATTGATTTGGCAGAATATCAAAGGTTAAAGTAAGGATTTCCATTTTTCCATTTAGGATACATTGTAGAGACATATTTTGATACTCCACCTCAGGAAAAGCCATAGAAAAAAAATATATTACACTGTAAAAAATTTCTTTAAAAATTACAGTATTACTGGGTATTACTGGCGACTGGTTGCCAGTACTGTATTTTACATGTATGTTATTTACTGGCAACAGTTTGTTCAAAGTTAAATGAACATGAAACATTTTTAGTCTTTATTTTTTACAGTACTGGCAACCAGCTGCATAATTACAGCTAATTTTTTACAATGTAGTTTTTCTAAACTTGATAGATTTACATTCCCAGTCTTGCTTTATGTCATCACATGACACGCAGATACTTTTGCTTATGTCATGTCACAGTCCTCCTGTCACCCAACCCAGATTAGTGCTAGCGCAGATATCATTGCACACACGTTATCTCCCCCTTCAAACTAAAAGAGAAAGAATATCCTGAATTCAAAAATGAAAACAGAACAATAAATGTTCGCAAATAAATTACTTATTTTATTGTAAATTAAATTTACACTTTTAATAACAGGCCATGTGTTAAAATGTGTTCTTATTAAAGTATGATTACAGATATTCTTGAAAAAAAGAGTATATTCTATACTCAATTCCCGGGACTGAGCTGGTTGGAGATTGATAAAAGGATTTCATTGTTTTCTCTCTATTTTACATCCTCCTCTCATGTCTCCTTATTCCTCACACTAACAATGGGCTCTCCTCTGCAGTCTCAGACTGTGACCACAACATTGTAGATACACTGTAGGCTTTCACAGACATAGCAGCGGCATGCATATCTGTAGAAATTCTTAGAATTACTTAAATATTTCCCCCCAAAACAAACCATGATACAGATGAGTTCAGTCTTATGTTAAACTACTGGACTAAGTTTAACACAGCACTCTGCAGCAGCAATGGTAAATAACTATTTAAGAAAACTTACAGTAAAAAATACCACATTTTTATTTTTAATAGCCCAATGTAATGTTTAATGGTTTATAAAGCTTTCCCCAAAAAAACAAGGTTACTTGGATGTTACAGGTTTTTCATAGAACCATACACCTTGACTAAAAACTATTTTTAAGAATATAGAGTTATGCATGGAAAAAAGCTGCAATCATTCTGTTTAGATATAGATTTGTTAGAGGAAATGTGTGTTGTTGTGAAACTAATCTGTGAACTGGCCTTTTGATTTACACAGACTGATTGTGTGGGACAGCTGTCTGGATAAGCCCACAGTGTGTCTCCGGTGGAATTCTTGTAAATTCCATCACCTTTCACCCAGACTGATATTCCATTTCTATCCCAACACATTATGATATTTCATGTTCTATTTCGTAAAAATCATGTATTTCATTGTCACAAGCATAATCATTACTGCAACACTTTCATTTCCATTATTATGCTTAAAGGCCGGGTCCACGATTTTTGAGAAACGCTTTGGAAAAGGGCCGAGTACCAAAATACACTTGTAGCCAATCAGCAGTAAGGGGCTACTAACCGACATCTTGCCTGGGTTGCGTATGTGTGGGGCGGGTCTATCAAAAGAAGGTCCAGATTCTGTTGGCGTAGGGGCGTGTTTGTTTAGGTGATTCTGATTTCAAATGTCAACATTGGCTTTCAGAGATTTATTGTTAATTGGCCTTTAATGTCATTATCATCATAATCTGCAATGTCATGGTAGGTCCCTTGTTAGCAAATCATTATTTAAAGCCTGTAATAAGTAGTGGTCCTGGTTCACTTGGTGTTATAGTAGAATAAAACATGTTCAAAATATTTGTTTTACTATAGACGGTTTCAGCAGTAGCAACATAAACAAACGGCTTTCGTGGAATACACGTAACTTCCGGTAAACTCTGCTAGAATCAATTACAACATAGTCCTTTTAGAGTAGTTTATTTCTGATAACAAGTCAAATAAACAACAAGTAGATTACCTTAGTTCATATTTTATAGCTTAAGCTTATAAAAACAATACTGAGATAACGTTGCTTTGAAATGTGTACTATAATGTATACAATCTTAACTACAACTTCCTCCCTTCACATAGTTGTGATCCATGATCGCTGTCTGCACTTGTCTTAGGAAACCAAAACATTAGTTATTTTTGACAAGATATTTGTTCCAGAGTTCATTTTAGCCACAAGTCAGACCATTAAACAAACAGAAACTGGAAGAAATGCGTCCAATGAAACTATCTATAGTAGTTTATTTTGGTGCAATATCATACACAGGCAGGTTCGTACTTTCAACTTTAACTTGGCAGTCAACTTGATAATCAGTGATCAAAAAACAATTTGGCAAGTTCAAAAGAGCAGCTTTGACATTTTGTTGAATAGATAGATGATGACAGAATTTTCAATGTAGAAGATTATCTGTGTAGGCAATCATGGTGGGCTTTAAAGTCCCCCTGTTGTCAAAAATTTCATCAGTTAAAGGCTCTCTAAGCGAATATGTTCGACATCACTTGTTGTTGATATTTGAACTGCTTTCAAACAAACGGACCGTAGCTAACTCCTCCCCCTCCCTTCCGTGCTTTCGTGAACCCGACCAACCCCCACCCCCAAATCCTTCTTGGCGTTTATTGGCTGTAAAACTTTGTTTTGTTTTGTGGTGCAGGTTTGGCCACTGTGTGTATATTGAAGTTTGTAGAGGCTGGGCTGTCTACAGAGATCGCGTTTTTTTTACAGTTTGATCAGTGGTCAGGTAGTAAGCAGATAGTGAGGAGATGTGTGCTGTATGTAACAAAAAATGTTTTATGGTCTAAAACGCGTGAATTCGCTTAGAGAACCTTTTAGGGCTGGAACGACGCGTCGACGTAGTCCATTACGTCGATTACGTAATTACGTCGATTTGCCGGAAATGCGTCGATGCGTCGCACTGTTTACATTTTGAAATGAAGGCGGCTTCAGCTCCGACCGGGTGATACAAGTGTTATACCAAACAGACAGAACGCGATCAAAAGTGTGGGAATACTTTAAGCAGAGACCAAATAAAACACATACTGTGTAAAACTGAAATGGCATACCACAGCAGCGCAACACCTGTGTATGATCATCTTAAAAGAAGAAAACCTGGAGCTCTCCGACCTCAAAATGACGAGACGTCAGCGTAAGAATTTGAACTATTACAGTAAGTTTTTATACTTACTCTATAAACAATAGAATCAATACATATTGTGCTTAATACAGCTGCGTTTACATCTTCGTTTAATACGAGCTGCGAGACGCCTGACAGACGTGACATTGCATCGCTTCTGGGCAGTATGTTGAAACAGTAAATAAAGAGCAGGACATGTTTTTATATTAAGAAGTTATGAAATAATAAGTTACTGTCACATTGAGAACTGATAGGCATGTGCCCGCGTGCACTGAAAGCCAGCTGGCAGTGCGGAGTTCCCAATGAACGTCTTTTTTGCGAATATGTGCGCAGATATTACAGAAGCTCGTCTTGTAAGGTATTCCTGACATGCGTTTATTTAAAGTAACAGCGGCGTAAACGCTGTTTATAAAATATTAGAAGATCATACTAACTGAACTTGTTTTTTACCCGGAACTTAAGAAAAGTTAAATGTTAAAGTTTAATGAGAATGCAGTACTACTAATAGTAATAATATTAACAGTAATAATATAACCATTACATCTTATATAAGGGTTCATGAATCACAATGAACTTATTTTTACTTCAGTCTGAACTAATGCTGAGTTAATGCATGTACTAATCATAAACTAATGTTTAAAATATTAATATATGCCTATTTTATTGTTTAAGGTGAATAATGCCTCTTTTAAAGTGGCACTGCCACTTTATTTTTCATGTTGAAAATTTTGGTTTGTGTGTTTGTTTAATTAAGAAAATGCTTAAATAAAATGTTGGCGTTAATGGCAGATGTTACATTTATTATTTGTTGGGGAATTATATGTATAAAAAAATCATTAGACTATTCGATTAATCGAAAAAATAATCAATAGATTAATCGGTTGAAAAAATAGTCGATAGTTGCAGCTCTAGAACCTTTAAAGCTGCAGTGTGTAAATTTTAGCGGCATTTAGTGGTGGGGTTGCAAATTGCAACCAACGGCTCAGTTCACTGCTCACCCCTCGCTTTTAAAACACATAGAGAAGCTACGGTAGCCGCCACTGAACAAACATGTCATCATCGGAGAGAACTTAGTAAAAAGGCTTCTGTAGAAACATGACGGCATAAAATGGCGACTTCCATGTAAGGTGACCCTCGGTGTATGTAGATAAAAATGTCTCATTCTTAGGTAAAAAACACATAACGGTTCATTATGAAAGGTACACCCCTGATAATATAGTTTTGTATATAATATTGTATTTCTGTCAAGAGATCCTTCTAAAAATTACACACTGCACCTTTAAAACCGAGGGGCAACCTTCCGATTTCTCTGATGAAGCCAATACGGAAGCGATTTAAACTGCAATTCATTGACTGGCTGCTAGAGTCTGGCTCCAAAAGGGAGTCAATTCCCATAGACTTCCATGGGAAAGTGGCCAACTTTACAGTAGAAAATATTTTTTTTTACAGCCTGGTACAAAAAGTGTTTTGGTCTATATAGCTAGTTTTGACCTTTCATGAAAACTGTGAGGGGGGTGAATTTTTTTGTAACTCATCTGTTTAAATTATATTAAGCAATAAAGTTCTGCACAATTAAGGGCGTGGCCACTTAAATGAAGGTTGAACAGCCACTGCTGTCGACCTAGGCGGCTGGTTTCAGCAACCAGTCACCTCAGCTTCACCCACGTCCCGCCTCTTTACCCATGTTCGATATCCGCGAGTAATGCACAGTGTAACGAGGCCAAGATGGCGATGGCAGGCACCGCCTACTTTAAGCATCAAAAACGCTCTTCAGAAACCAATGGGTGACGTCACGGACACTAAGTCCATCTTTACAGTCTATGGTTAAAAAGCATCTTTCAGCATCATAATAGCATATAAAAGTTTTACCTGTCAGAGTAATTTCTTCATGCTTTAAATCAGCTTGAATGTAAATCTACACCTGAATTAGTCCCCATCTCTACTCAATCGCACTGCTCAGACCATAGATATGAATATGTGAATTAGTCCCCACCTGCAGTATTTCGAACGACTCTAACCACATATATGTAATTAGATGCTACATTCCAGAGTTTCAGACACATAACTGATAAGTTCAGGTTCACACAATGCATTACGTTGTGATTGGCCTGAATACCTCTGAGGTCAGCCAGAAATGTGATGCTCCTTACCTTGTTTGAAAGATTCAGTCACAATGCAATGCTAACAGAAGTTAAAGGAATAGTCAATTTTCTTAAAAGAAAAATCCAGATAATTTACTCACCACCATGTCATCCAAAATGTTGATGTCTTTCTTTGTTCAGTCGAGAAGAAAGGATGTTTTTTGAGGAAAACATTGCAGGATTTTTCTCATTTTAATGGACTTTAATAGACACCAACAATTAACACTTAACTCAACAGGTAACAGTTTTTTTCAACGGAGTTTCAAAGGACTCTAAACGATCCCAAACGAGGCACAAGGGTCTTATCTAGCGAAACGATTTTCATTTTTGTCAAGAAAAATTAAAAATATACACTTGTAAACCACAATTTCTCGTCTAGATCCGGTCCAGCGCGACCTAACGTAAATGCGTAGTGACGTAGGGAGGTCACGTGTTACATATATGAAACGCACATTTGCGGACCATTGTAAACAATAAACTGACACAAAGACATTAATAAGTATCATTCCACATACGTCGGAACGGTCCTCTTCCAACACACTTGTAAACACTGGGGCGGAGTTTCGCGTTCGTCCGGTGTGACCTCTTGACGTCATGACGTATTGCGTGAGGTCACGCTGACGCTTTCAGGACTGGATCTAGACAAGAAATTGTGGTTTAAAAGTGCATATTTTTTATTTTTCTTGTCCAAAATGAAAATCGTTTTGCTAGATAAGACCCTTATTACGTGTTACGTGTTGAGTTAAGTGTTAAGTGAGGGTTTCCATTAAAGTCCATTAAAATGAGAAAAATCCTGCAATGTTTTCCTCAAAAAACATAATTTCTTCTTGACTGAACAAAGAAAGACATCAACATTTTGGATGACATGGTTGTAAATTATCTGGATTTTTCTTTTAAGAAAATGGACTATTCCTTTAACTTACAGACTGGGTCCGAAGCAGGAGGAATTATGATAATGTCGATCTTGTCTACATCACCAATCCCAGGAGGAAAAACTGTCGCCAATCCGTGTGTTCTAGTCCAAGAAAAGAGATTTACAATGGAGATGATAACTCGCGTCATCGTATTTTTGCATATCGTTAACATGTGCTAATACACATTTACACATCCCTTTACAACAACTTAAACAACAATAAAAAACAGATTTCCCCACTTTAATTGACAGACTATTTGTGAATGGGTGATATAAGCATTGTTTACCTTCACTGTTTAATTTAATTTTCTTATCTTTTATTTAACTTTAGTTTAAATAGTCATGAGTTTGACACAACATACATGTTATCTTTTTCTTGGTGGACTAGATCTGCTATGCTGCTGCTGTAGGCATAAGTGAAGGCTTTCGCTAAAACATGCACATAATTACAGGGAATATGATACATGCTGCTACAAGGCAAGTAGGGAGAACCCTTGTAATAGATTTAGGCAGACAGTGCTGGGGAAGGAGGGGGCTAGGAAAAAATCCCATGGCATGCTGCACTGACTGAGCCAGGACAAGACGGAAACAAATAGGTTATGTAGATAGTATTGAAAGATAGATTGGCCACGTTTCCAGCTGTATGAGAACCAGTCAGCCGCATGGAAGCGTTTCATGACTAAACTTGGCATTTGGTCACTGATTAGACAGAAATCTATGGAAAGAATTCTCTTCAAAATACTAACTTGAACTATTATATTATAGAAGGTGACAATCGGCTAGCATATAAGACTTAGACTAGTGGTTCGATTGATATCCTTGACATGCTGTAGTGATGATCCCATGGCTTAATTAAAGTCTGGCCTGTTTATTCTGGAGGTCATCATCACAACAGGCTTAGGGCATTGATTGAACGATGACAAAATAAGTACAAGGAGATTATGGTTTCATTTTTCACTCATCGTTATTGAGGAAGTAAAAACCCAAAGCCTCACTGTCATCCAGTTGATCAAGTCGAACTGAAGCGAGACGAGAAGGGGAAAGTCTGACAGGGCTAATCCAAAAACATCTTGACAGGATTTATTTTCTGGCAGACTTGTTAATGTCTTGTGATACCAGTTGTTATCAGAAACTGAAAACCAGAAAGTTGTTCTGGGTTCTGTTCACACTGTACAGCATAACCAAGACTCTTAAAAGTACCTTAGACATCTAACATTTCATCATAGTAAAGTAAAAATTTGTGTTTGATTGTTTGACCTTGGTTCTCTGCCTTGGTTCAGTTTTAGTTTTATTGCCATAATAACTTTATATAGGGGCTAATACGATTTATGAGTTCCTCCAGAAAGGTTACATATGGTTTTAGATGTGTTTTATGGGCATAGAACTGTAGTATACTTCTGTGTAAAATCCAATCAGTATTAGACCAGTGCCTACAACACCAATTTCACAGGTTTGGTTCCCAGTAAAAACACACAAACTGAGAAAAATTTAACCTGGAAATGTATCATGAACTGGAACACTAAAAGTGGCTGTAAAATGCATAAATGAAAAGTTGTTATCGTGATCGACCTATGCAATGTGCATTCGTCAGAATATAATTTGAGGGAACTTACAACATAACTTTGTTTAAAGACAAAATAGGGCTGCATAACAAATATTTGCAACTAATCATATACAGAATAAATGTTTTGGTTTACATCATAGATGTGTGTGTACTGTGGATAATAATTACGTATATATAAATCCACACACATCCCTGAATATGTTTAAGAAATATTTACATGTGTATATACGTTTTTATATTTATATATAATTTATATATAAATATAAATAATTAATATTATAAATTATATATTTGGGTGTATTATATGTTTTTTTTTTCTTCTAAAATTATACATGTGTGTGTGTGTGTGTTCATAAATACATACACTGTAAAAAAATTCTGTAGAAATTACAGTGTAACTTGCCAGTAACTTACCGTAGATTTAAATTTATGTTATTTACAAGAGTTTGTTCAAAGTTAAATCAATTTTAAATATTAACAAGTCTTTATCTTTATCAAATAAAACTATACAATAACAGTCTCATGAAAAGCATTATATGAACCAGAAATCATTATCAACCTTTTTCTGTTTTTTGCTTTAGATTTTGTTTCCCAGAATGCTTTTCTTGATACTGTTATTTTAGTTTTACTCTGTAAAGACAAAGACTTTGAACTTTGAACAAAATGTTGCCAATAAATAACATAAATTTAAATCTACGGTAAGTTACCGGCAAACAGCTGCAAGTAACACTGTAATTTCTACGGAATTTTTTTACAGTGACACAGTATACACACATTTATGATGTAAACAAAAACTTTTATTCTGCAAACAATTAGATGCAATTAATTATTATGCAACCCTAGTCATTTTTGCATAATATGGTTTAAGAAAGGAGTTACCAGACGACAGCTGAAGTATAGAACGTGGAGTTTTAAATTACAGCTGCAAAGATACAACCTATCTGTTACCACAAAATGCCTTGCCAGCAACATTCTGAGATCACGGGTGTAAGAGAAGGTTAAAGGGGATGTGTTTGCATGAGTGTCTATGTGCTTATCTGTGTGAGTCGGTGCTCTGAAATAGAAGGTGACAAGTTGCTGAGAGACCACACTCGTCTCAGACACGGTGATGAAACCCTAGCTGACTAAAATTAAGTTTTTATTAAGGAGACAGTGACAAACACTCCATCAAGCTGTGTGATGATGTTCTTTCACACTTATAACCATATTAAAACATTAACATTTAATTGACATTAATGCTGATATATAGCCGGCATGGAACACATTAAAGGGAAAGTTTTCCTTAAGGAAAATCTTGTCATCTACACACTGATAAAATGTGAACAAAACGTGTTGCTTTTGAAGTTTATTTATTAAAAAAATGATCAGATTTGCTTGCGGCACACGATTAAATAGCGTGCAAGAAAATAATTAAATAATTGTTGCAGGAAGATTAATGTAAAAATTCCTTGTTGCGCTAAAATGTTTTGGGCACTATTTTAAGGATCTAAGCATATGATCTAAAGGGCACAGCGCACCTGATTTATCTGAAACAAGACCATGCAGGTAGCATAAAAAATGAAAATACTAATATCTGAGCTCCATCCACCAATACAACATAAAGTTAATGTTGACCTTTGAAGAATGAAAGTACTCCTAAAAGAGAGTCCCTGGTGCTCACATGCATACATGCTGCTCCCCGCTATCTGGTGGTCTGCCAGCAGCAAAGAATGTATCTGCATGCAAAGCTGTGTGCTGCAACAATGTTTAAAGGAGGAGAAAAGGTCCTCAAATGCCTCTCTGTCTGTCCTATAACTGTGTTTGTATTGCTGCCAGCTCTTTCTCTCTATAAAGCTAATCTATGATTATACATTTCCCCTTAGGGAAATTAAGTCACTGATGTAAGTTAACACTTGTTTACAGAGTTAACAAATGTAAATTACATCATTAAGGTCAAATATAGTCAAGACGAATAACACCTCTCATATTACTCTTTGCATGATGACTATACTGTCATACAAACTCTTGCTTAAGGCCACAACTAAATTAGGAGTAATTTAATTAACCTTCAAACAATCTACAATAGAAATGAATTAGTAACAATGTAAATATTGTTTAGTAATTTCTTTGGGGGGGGGGGGTGCAGAACTGAGAGACTTGTAGACCTACTTGTAGGGGGATTTTAGGCATAGTTTTCACCATAGAAATATACCCTTACAAAAAATCCTGCAGGACATACACCCCACATACCCGCACATTCCTACAAGATCCTACAGGATTTTGTGACCATTTTCAACAAGTCATACAAGAACGACCCTACAGGATTCCTCCAGGGATATCCCCTGTCCTGTAGGATTTTTGAGTTCTACAGGACTCCTGCAGGAATTGTCCTGTAGGAATTTTTTCAGTCCTGCTACAGGACTCAAGAAGGATCCCTGCAGATAGAACCAAAATCCTACAGAATTCCTGCAGGATTTTTTGTAACGCAATAGTACAAATATTCACTGTCAAATTTAGCATTTAAAATGTAAAAAATTCCAAATAATATTTTAAAATACCAATGACGTAAAGTTACTTAAGTGTAATGGTAATGCTCCAGTCCACATCAACGCTGATGAAAAAAACTGATTACATTTTACAGGTAAATACTGCCATCTGCTGGATACCACGCATAGAAATGACTGTACCCTCACGCTTTATATTAAATTACAACAAGCGTATGACTTATTTAATTATTGATTATATAAATACTATATATTAAATCGCCAAAAATCAATCTACATATGCACCAAATAATTAACTGTATGAACTATCCGGTCTGGAGCAGTATTCTACACGTCCGGGTTTGATTGCTTTGCCTGAAACAGTTTTTAAGCGAGAAATCGTCGATCAATTGGTCATGTCTGAGACGCAAGCCGACCGTCCGCAGATATCGGAACATTTTCCCGAACGGATGATTTTCCACCGTAAGATTTTACCTATTAAAACACGAGGTATGTTATAGAGGCGCATTTCAACTGTGTTGGGGACCACCTTGTTGCAAATGTAATGTTTTCGTTGTCGTCTGAAGCGGGGTTTTGCGCGGTGAACGACGACGTCAACTAAGCTCGCGGGCCAAACGGCCATACAGGCACAGCTTAGCAGAATATCGAGTTGCAAATATCGAGTTGGTTTCACGACCACCCATCGGATCACTGCATACGTCTGGACCATATAAGTCCACGTTTGCGGTCATATTTTGCCTTTTACTGATCGAAATATTGCATTCATCTTGTGTGCGATATACTGATCACACAGACACCACTTTATACCTCGTGTAACGTTATCCTTGGAAGCGAACGACGCGACTGATCAGAAAGATACTCATGTAATGCAGACCAATATTTAAATAATGTAATTTAATATAATTAAATATTTTCATGTTTGCAACGTTATATATTATTATTAGTATCTTTCGGTTAGTATTTGCTTGCTTACAGTGTAGATGAGTTGTAACAGTCGTGCAGCTGCCCCATACATCCAAAATGTGTTTTTGCTGTTATTTACAGTGTGCTTAGCTGTTTATATTAGAGATGTTATGAGACATCTGTGCAGTCACATAACATGTGCTTAGATTGTATGACGTGTCGGGTTGTGTGGTTGTAACTTTGCCCAATCTTTCTGTCTTGTTTTTCAGTCATTTTTGTTATTAATTTTTACTGAAAAGCACCCCAGTCAACTCCAAATGCTTGAATGTAGGTGCAGTTTTAGGACAGGCATCAGAAATGGCTGCTTTGTGAAACTGGCCGTCACTATTCAGTGGACATTTTGTATTCATTCGCTGGGTGGCGAGCGCAGGCCCAAGTTGCTTTCATTTTGCATTTAATACTTAAACACTTTGGCATTTTAGTCATAGTTTGTACAGTCGTTAGGAGTTTTAGTTTACAGGGTTCTGCAGATGTTTATTATGTTAACCAGACATGGCATGCATATTTCACTTTAAATATACATTTTCAGATGCATTCTAGTTCTGGGATTGTTGTCAGTTTGGTTTTACTTTCTGCAGGAGGTTTAAAATGAGATGTTTCTCTATATTGCTTAAAGTAAACACGAAAATAAAATTATCTTTATTATGGCCTTATTACAAATTTCAGTTTTGTACCCCTTTTTTCGCCATTTATAAATGTAATCCTTTTTTTTTGTGAAACAACTTGTCTTCTGTATGACATCTCCTAAACAGTCAAATAGTGGATTTAAACTTATTTGTAGGTAATATAAAAATTTTGTTAATAGTAAATTAATGTCAGGTAATAAAATAAAGGATATGACAATAATGGCAATGAAAGATGTGCATTATATTCAGGTGATCTGGGGGTGGACTTAACATACCAGTGAAAATATGTCTCTATCCCAGTGAATGTCTGGCTCTATTATAATGTGTTGCTTTTTTAAAATATTCAATCATTTACGGATGGATTAATATAAAATCTAATCTATAATTGGCATAGTTTGATATACTGGGAAATTAATACCTTTTATAGGATAAAAAACAACTAAACGTCATGCATGAATGTGTGAAGGTATGCTTAAACTGTGATATTTTCCCTTGTGTGTCTTGTCCTTTTTGCTTGCTGTTTTCTTCTTCAGTGAAAACATGGAATGGTGTTTAAATCCTGTGAAGCTCAGAAGGATTTTGAAGTGGAGATTTAATGTGTGATCGAGGGGGAAAGTGGTTGCAACCATTTTGCCATTACTGTGTCAAGACGTGAAAGGCGAGCCAGTAACCCTTTCTGTCTGTTTCCCCCTAATTTTTTCAGCTTTGCATTGTTCTTGGAAAGTTGCGTGCGCCCAGTTGCAAATTCCCTGAGCCCTTTTGGGAGTCTGCCACTCTTGGGACCCGTCTCCCTCCAGCTAGCACAGATAAAGACTCAGTTGGCACTGCACCAGCTGAATGCGATTGCTGGTGGAAGTGTCACTCCCCCTGCAATTCCCTTACCTTCTTTGACCTTGCTCAACTTTCTTAAGGTCACTATGTCCCATCAGAGATTTAATCCCCGTGGTGGACAGTTTTCTAACGATCAGAGGTCCATTCTGCCTGGCCAGTATGGTCCTGGGTCACAGTCTGGTATTGAACTAGGGGCGGGCCGCCATGTCCCAGGTTCTGTGTCCAGTTCTCGTGGGGGTTTGATGGTCAACCAGCAGATGCCCATCTCATTGGGACGGCAGTCGCAGATTTCCTCGGATCATGATCTCACCACCATAGACCGAAACCTCCGGGGAGCCCGCAACGAAGCGCGCCTCTTTGCTCAATTGTTGGAGCAGTCCAAATCAGCAGATCCCCGCATGAAAAAGGATACAAGGGATAAAGTGCTTTCGTCAGGAGGGAGTGGTTTTTCAGGGACTTCGAGATCTGATGATCTGGACTGGACAATGTTCCAGGGCCATAGCAAGCCCTTTGCATCCTCAAGCTTGGATCGTCCAGGTTTTGGCGGCAGTATGGGTTCAAGCGGTTTGGGCGGCCAACCATCACGAGAACAGCGGCCATCACGCTACACTTCGGAGAGTGCCAGCAGCATTCTAGCAAGCTTTGGACTCTCAAATGAAGACCTAGAGCTTCTGAGCCACTATCCAGACGATCAGCTGACTCCTGACAACCTACCGTTCATTCTACGGGACATCCGTATGCGCAAAGCGAAAAGGAACACTGCTGATATTGATGCTCGACACAAAGTCATTGACTATGGACATTCAAGTCAAATGGACTATCCTGACGAGAACCCCGATGACTTTCCAAGTGAACACCTACATGAAGCGTCACCTAAGTATGGGAGGGAAATCCCTGGATCCCTCTTCAGTGGCATTGATATAACAAAGCATCCTCAGCAATGCCAAGCAGCTTCAGGTTCTGCACAAGTTCCAAAGCTTCCGAAACCTCCAGCAATGGAATCAAGACCAACTACAGTGTTTCCAGGAAGACCACCTGCTTCCCAGACTATTCTACCACCTGCACAGATTCCACCTCTGCTTGGTGCTGTCCCTATGATGAAGGTCGAGAATATCCCCGCAGGTCCGAGTACTAACTGGATTCCGTTTCTTTCACCTCCAATCAACGTGGCTGCCACCAAGAGGCTTCCGACTCCGACCATGATGAACGATTACTTGGCGTCTACTCCGAGAATCTTTCCTCATACGTGCTCTCTATGTAACATTGAATGTGTCCAGATTAAGGTGAGTATCTTATTAACCTGTAGTGTTTTACTTGTAAGATATTTGTACTTTTGTTATATGTAAAAGGGTCACATACTGTTTAATTCATTTCGAATGTTTTGGTTTACAATGAGCTCAAATTGTACTACAGTTTCCTATGAAATAAAGTGTCAACCTGTAATGAGATTTGAAGGCTTGTTAACTTAAATTGATAATTAATGGTTGCCAGATTGTTGTTAAAGAAAAGCTCTTAATTAGATGATATAGGAAGTGGGGGGGGGTTAAATTCAGAAGTAGTGTCTTGACTACGCCAAGCCAGTTCCAGTTCGACAACCTTGGAATGAGGCCTGGACACCTGGGTTCCTGAATTTTGGACTTACTGAGAGATGGCATCCTTATTGTGAAGACCTGATGACCTACCTACCACAGCGTAGAAGATGAGATGCAGATAGCAGTGTCCCTCAAGACTGACCATCTTTGTTATGCCTGATGCAAAACTTTGGACTTTTTCCTTTCAATGTTAAGACGTTTTGTAATGAAGAAGCTTAGACTTCAATTCTACAGTAGTCGGACCAATAGGACGTTTAAAAAGCTAATTCATGCCCTTAATTTTGCCTGCTGGAATGTTGCAGGTCTTTGTTTTTTTTTGTTTTTTGTTTTTTTGTTGATCTATATACATACCATAAATATTTATGTTCTGTTGATACATTATCTATACAATGTTGATTTTGGCATCAATTTTTTTTATATATATTAAAACGTTTTTTTTTTTTTTTGGCACTATTTAATTATATCATTTAAATGTTTTGTTTACAGGACTGGATTGAACATCAGAACACAAATGTACATATTGAGAAATGTAGGCTTCTAAGGAAACAGTGAGTGTTTTATGATTGTCTGTACCTAAAATTTAATCGGTTTAATTTCAAGATATCAATACGCACTTGGTTAGGAATTTTCTTTAGGAAGATATGGTTAACAAATTAGGCGGTAAATTTAAAGTCATATTTGTGTTTTTTGTAGATACCCAGACTGGAATGTTGAGGCTGACTCTGTTTTAAGGTATGACTGTACCATCTCAGGAAATTTTAAGATTGGAATTGAGTTTAATTTATATGCATTGTAGGCCAAATTTAATTTACCTACTTAAAACATTTTTTGTCAATTATCCACAGACCTGAGCCCAAAGCAGAACACAGCAGCAGGTCCAAGCGCCACACCCGATCTCACTCGTACTCCAGATCCCCCAGCCCAAAGCGCCGCCATGATTCATCGAGCCGTCGCAAACGATCTTATTCTCGTTCACAATCCCGCTCTCGATCCAGAAGCCCCAGGAGATACCGCCGCAGCAGCCGGTCTCCCCGCAGGAGGACTCGAGGCAGCCCTTACCGACGGAGGTCCCGTACTCCGTCGTACCGCCGCTCAAGGTCTCCAGCTTACAGCAGTAGGCGCTCTCCTGTGCACCGGTCGAGCCCCCACCGGCAGCAGAGATCGAGCAATAGTGAACTGCTGGCCAAAAAACTTATGTCATCAGGTAGTATTATTTACTTTATTTGGTAGTATTATTTACAGTGGATCAATTGATTGTATTCAAGCATACATTTTCATTTAAAGTTTTGTGGTTTAAATGGCTCAATATACTAATGCAGGTCTTTTGGTTTCTTGCCAACAGCTGAGCTCTCGTCAATTACAGATAGTAGTACTTTGAAGGCTGTAGTCGAGTCATTAGCACCGGCCCTACTGGCTGAACTAGCAAAGAAGAAAAGTAGTTCCTCTGCTGCTTCTGCTTCAAAAGGCAACAGCAGTAGGAGACGTTCTTCATCACCTAAGAGATTTGAATCCTCTTCCTTGTCCACCAGAACCGTTAGCCAGAGGACTACTAGCTCTTCAGAGGTAAGTTGAGCCCTTTTTTTTTCTATTACTCTGCTAGAAATATGCAACCCATTCTCACAAATTGCATATAAATGGCACTCCTTTTGGAAAGGGATTTGAGTTATGTCATTTAATATACAGGTTTCTCCAATATTTTCCCCAATTTTTTTAAACCATGGTCGCTTGGAGTTTGGTTTACTTCATGAGAATGGGCTGAAATATGATATTATGATAAACTTGTAATGGTTAAATGTTCCCTCATTTGTAAGTCATTTTGGATAAAAGCTTGTGCTGATTAATAAAATGTAATGTAACTAAGAAGAAAGTTTAGTTACATTCTTTATGTTGTAATATTTCAGTGCATATACTAATTTCTATCAGATGTTGTCTTTTCAGGATGTAAAGGCCAGATCCCAGGGTGCTCCAGGCACTTCTTGCTTGCTTAGGATCACGGGAGTTCCTGTAGGCACTACCGGCAAAGAACTCACTGAAGCCATTGAACCTTATGGCAAGATTTATACTGCCATCCTTCTCAAGGCAATTCAGGAGGTAAAATTAAAGTTCTTGGCTTTATATACTGTTTATTGTCGGCTCTTGTTTATGCTAATTTCTTTGTAAGTTGCTTTTTATAATTTGAAGAGTTAAGAATCAGATGCAAAATTTATTTTGTTTTATCAGGCTTTTATGGACAAGACACAATGAAAAGTTGCAAAATCACTGAAGATGCAACTATAAATATTGCAAATAAAAAATTAAGCAGACCTGCAGCGAAAGCATTCAATGCAAAGGGCTAGGGATGCACCGAATCCAGATTTTTTGGGTTCGGCCAAATACCGAATCCACTGTTTAAGATTTGGCCGAATACCGAATCCTACTCGCATCCTTATTCCATTACAGGGCTTGCAAAATTTCAAAATGCCTGGTAGCCCTTCGGGCAGGCACTCTTCAGTTTTTGGTAGCCCGAAATTTTGCCAATACAAAGCCAATAGGTCCTCTAACCGCAATGTTTAATCTGCTATTGTTGTCGTTGTTTAGATGCTATTGGTTTTTTAACAAACAAAAAAACTGGATTTCCATGTAAACCAACTGTTCGTGCTCATCCCCACACCAGATATACCCACCATTTAAAAGTGGTTCAGTGGGTCACAAAACTCACAGTTTGGATCATCCAGTTAGAGATTGGATAATTTTTTCGATCAGAAAAACAGGGGCTACTGTCGCTTTAAGAGCGATTCTGCACAGTAGGGGTTGCACGACTACTGATTTCTGCTAGTCGATTTCTTATCAAAACAATACTCGAGTTACTCGATTACTCGTGGTCCATGCTACAGCAAATGAAAAGACATGAAATGGTTCCTATCAATAAATCTTTATTTAATTCATAGCCTAATGCAACAATTAAATAAAGTAACCTCTCAAAACATTATAATTATGACATTACATAGGCTATTTAAGTTTTCATGTAACAGATTAAAGACAAATAAATAGCTGCACGCGACATTGCATTCATAACATTTGCGCCGTATATGCAAACTATACGTGCATGGCTAAATGCATACCGTAACAATTTAATAACTTATATAATAAGTATCAAAGTTTTCAGCAGTAATAACAAGAACAACATTGATCTTACTTCAACCTTCACTGGTTATTGTCAACAAGCATACAAGCAACAATTACGTTACGTAAAAAAATATACATATCATTAAATTCAAATTTTACATGTTAACAGAGAAATTCAGGCACGCAATATTTTAATACTAAAATTCGCATCATACTTCAAAACTCTGTGAATGCGTATTTAGTTTAAACATTAGAAAAACAGTAAAAACATGAATAAAACTCATTTAATAATTTTATATTTACCAAGTTTTCAACCGTAATAATAACAAGAACGAATATCTTTCTTCAACCTGTTTGAAAGTTTAATCATCGTCGCTATCTTCCTCGCGCAACACACAGTCTTTGGTCGAGCTCGTGGATCGCTGGTTTGCATTTAGAAACACAAGAGCATCGACGTGAGATGGATGCAAGCTTGACCTTTGCCTTGTGACGGTGTTTCCGGCCAAGGAAAAAATTCTTTCACTTGGTGTACTGGTGGCAGGGACCGCAAGATAAGATTTAGCCAGCTTGGATAGCCGAGGAAACTGGTGTCCATTACATGCCCACCATTCGAGAGGATTCCCCAAAGTGGGAATGTCAGGCATCTGAAAAAAATCTTGAATCTCATCTTCACCGGTAGTTGGCTGCTTTGTCGTAGGATTTCGGCTTTTGTAGTGGAATCCAAAGAGCTCCTCGAGATCAGCTTCGAGTCTTGGCTTTTTATGCTCACTGGGCAACGCATTGGTTGTCCCGCTGCAGTCGGCAAAATCCTGTTCACCTGTTATGACAGTGAAAAATGCATCAAGCATGCATATGCATAAAAAATCAAAATGTTTACTGTGAATTATTAGCTCACCTGAAGTTTCTGAGTGCGTTATCTCACTGTCATGCAATAAATCGGCGAGATGGGCTTTGGCATCTTCTCTGGCTTTCTCTGGTAGAAACAGCAAACGCTTGAACCGCGGATCCAACATGCACGCGCTAATGGGTAGCGATTTGGCTACCGTTTCAGAGTCCAGTTTAAACCGCGTCACCAGCTGTTTCCGAACCGGTTCTTTGAATGCCTGAGTGCCGGTGAGATCACCCGCGGTGGGCCGCAGAGTATTTTCAGTCAGATTGATAATCACCGGATATAAAAAGGACAGGCCGACGTGCAGCTCTCCACACATGATTGTTGTCGCCTTAGCCAGCGGACTCAGTATTGGAAGTAGCTGTTCAATCAGATCCCAGCAAGATGACTTTATTGCCAGAGTTTTTCGATACTGGACATTGGTCACTGCTTCGTCAGCGAGTACAGCTTGTACCGGGATTCTCTGCTCGTAAAGCCGATCCAACATATCAAACGTGGAATTCCATCTAGTTGCACAATCACTTTGGAGTTTTCTCCCTCTGATGGACAGCTGCTCCTGGCGTGCTTTCAATGCGCGGGTCGTAACCGAAGAGTGACGGAAGTGACTGACGACACGCCTCGCAGCGTCAACGGCCTTCGAAACCACAGGTAAATCCAAACCTGCCTTAACTGCAAGCTGTAACGTGTGTCCGCTGCAACCAATGTGGTGGGGTAATGCCTCACAGATTTCCATCGCTAAGTTCATATTGTTTGCGTTGTCATGAACTGTGCAGAATATGCGCAACTCCCACTCATTAATGGTTTCTGTAAGCTTTTGCACAATGTTAACAGCAGTGTGTCTTCCTGGCATTATAGTGGTGCACAACACCCTTGATTTCAACTCCCACAGTTCATTGATGTAGTGAGCCGTAATTGTTATATACGGATCCATGGTGCAAGAAGTCCAGAGATCAGTAGTAAGCGAGACGTTCTTGCCTTTCATTTCAGACGCAATGTCCGCTTTTAGAGAGTCGTATTTGTGGCCAATTGTTTTCCAGAGTGTAGCATTCGATGGAACGGTGTAACTGGGTTCAAAAAAGTTTATAATTCCCCTGAATCCCTCTCCTGAAACTGCAGAGAGTGGTCTTATATCCTTCACTATAAAATCCACAAGTAAATCTGTTATTACCTGTCTTCTCCTCTCTGTAATCGGGCGTTTACAGAATTCACCAATGCTCGTTTGCTTCTTGGTGTGCGTCTCACTAACAGTTGCCTTTGTTGTTGGATGTTTCATTCGTAGGTGGTTGTGCATAGCTGTTGTACTACTGTTGTATTTTAAAGTAGTCTTACAGAGTTGGCAAATTACAACATTTTTGTCATCCTTGATAAAATACTTCCACACATCTGATGTGTGTTGTCTGCTGGTGACGTTCGCCATTTTGAAATCATTTATAAATGCGCGCTCGAGTATTCGATCGTTTCCGACAGCGCCGACTAGTGGTTGGAGTAGTCGATCTCTCGACTACTCGACTAGTCTATGCAAGCCCTACTGCACAGAGTCACTCTCTTCACTGCCCGTACAATCTATATCACTTTAAAGCTTGCTGCGAGAGAGTTAATTTTCTTACGTGAGGATAGTAATGACTGACAGGACGAAGTTGGAGGATTTGCACAAAAATCCATGACAAATCAGTACGGATTGCTTCCTGTACTGCGGCTTCGCCGGATCGCGAAAGTGAAAGTAAAACTCGAGCGCACGCTCACACCTAATTTAAATACCCAATGACTGAATTTCATGCACCACAATTACCCATTCAAATCTGTGAGAGAATGCATAAGCATTTAAATATATTTTTTCCTCCCTATAAGTCAAGATAGTCCGACGGGCAGGGCGGGGATGCATTTTGATAGCCTGACTGCAAAGCACAATGAAAGCGATGTGCTAGTTTTTCCAGGTGGGTCCACGAAATGTGAAACGCCCCTAAGGCTCACCGGAAAAAAAACCTTATCTCCTCGTCAGCACCTGATGTGTGTAATCAACGGCTGCGTGATGTTTGGTTCGTTGGAAAAAAAATCTAAGATTCAGCCGAACCCAAACCCCGTCAAAAAGCCCAGTATTCGGCCGAATCCTGGATTCGGTGCATCCCTACAAAGAGCATATGACTGAGGTGCCATTAAGCAGCTTTTGCATCTGAGCTCTCAATTTAGCCTCTGATGTGTAAGCAAAAGAGAAATGTATAATAAGAAATCAAATCAAATGTTTTGCTAAAATGATTAATGGTTCCTTCTTTAGGCCTCAGTGTGTATGGAGAGAGAGGAGGATGCCAGAGTTTTGCTTAAGTGTAAAAACGTGAGAATTCATGGGCAAGTTGTTAACATTTACATGGAGAATGTAAGTTTGAACCCTGTATGGTCAATAAGTTCATTGACAACCATAGAGAGGAAACTAAACAAATTCCTGGCATCTAATGTGTGCATTTTTCATAGGGTGACGATCATGACCGAAAGAGAAATGTTAGGATGGACAAAAGCATCAAGTAAGTTCTCGTCTATGCACTATTTTATCAAATGGTATGTAAAACCGAATATGTTTTATGAACATGTCCTGTTTTTTGTGTTCCTCTACATAGAAAAGAGATTCCATTAAAACAAAACAAACCAAGAGACTTCAAAGCAAAGGAGTCAAGCACTGCTAAAGCAAAGGAGTCAAGCACTGCTAAAGCAAAAGAGTCAACCACTGCTAAAGCAAAAGAGTCAACCACTGCTAAAGCAAAGGACTCAACCACGGCTAAAGCAAAGGACTCAACCAATGCTAAAGCAAAAGAGTCAACTAATCTCAAGTCAAAAATTATTGACCCCAAAAAGACTGTACAAACGCCTAAAACTAAACCACCTGCTAAGGCATCAGGTAAGTGACAACTTTGTTTTTTTCTATGACCATCTGAAGTGCACTCTGTAACTTTTTGTTTGTTATTTGGCAGAAACTACAGTTGTCAAAAAGGTAATAAAAAAGGTATGTTGTTTTTGTTACCTATCCTCAAGGGATAATTATTATCTTAATTTCTTTTACTGCTCTTTTTGGAATTAACATGCACTATGCATTTACTCTGTATTTTGATTGACCACAGGAAATCCCTTGGAGAAAAAACATCATTGAAATTACTGATCTTCCAGAGGAAGGAGTTACAGAGGATGACCTAACAAATCTTGCCAAACCCTATGGCTTCACATGTACTCCTGTAATTGCAATAACTCAGAAAAAGGTAGTAATATTAAATGGTTACTTATTTTTCTTTTATTTAAAAAGTTTGTGATGTATATTTTCTAAAATATGTGTGTTTTATTCAGGCTTACCTGCAAATGCCTGACAAAGCGGCAGCTGAAGCAATGGTAAAAGCTTTCTCCGAGACCCCTGCTAAAGTGCAGGAAAAAGAAATAAACATCAAGATGATGATGCAGCCTATTGACCTGAACTACACCGTGAGTCTGACCTCTCAGCCCATTCAGAAATACCGGTTTGTTGGCAGAATCCATTAAGAGTCTGATAAGTAAAGCTAATTTAGAAGAAAACATGTCAGACCCACTTTATATTAGGTCATATTTTTGCTTCGACACAGCTTGCCACACATGTGAGACCAAAACATTAAATTTAAGGCCCAAAAACACAAATGATCACATTCGTCTAATCTTTCGTAACGATCCGCTAGCTGCCCATCCCATAAGCAGGCTGTCAAAAAACGCGTCTTTGTAGGCAGCCTGAGCTCTGAGATCTGCACACATTGGTTTCACCAACCACTCAGAACCAAAATAAAGTTTTTCAACCAATCACAGACAGAGGTTGGCTGTTGTTAGGTAGAAAAGGCAAGTGTCAAACCTCACAACAGTCACACCATGTCGGTGATTGGAATGTCTTTAAAATTATGTAAGTGAAGTCGTACAGTAATTTTCTTGTGGACTGAATAAAGTATACGATTGGCATTTCTTTTTACAACAAAACCCAGCACCGTGTTTTTATTTTTGACGTAATCTTTATAGGCTTCTGTATGATTGATAATTGGACTGGATTGCACATTGAACTTAAAAAAGCGTGACGCGCGTATCCGATAGCTCACGTGCACAGCCAAACGACTTAGTGTTCGCGTCTTTTTGGCTTAAACGGACATATGCTCATATGTCAAAATAGCTGTCTTTGTTATTTCAAAGTAAACATTTGTTTACTGTACGTCTTAAATGACAATGACAGATTATGCTTATTAGAAGACCGAATGCAATAAAATGTTTATCCGTTTAAGTTAATTAAATATCAAAAAAGAAAACTTTTGTATCTTCGTAAATAAAGATTAATTCATATTTACTTTTTTTTTTTTTTTACAAACATCCTTTGTGTTGAGCTCTGCTATTTGAAATAAGTTTAAGGTTTATCATGGAGTTTAGATTTCCTGATCTTTTGGTTCATTAAAGGGATAGTTGTAACCATTGATAGCTGATTGTAACCATTGACTTCCATAGTAGGAATAAAAACAACATGATGGAATTTAATGGATATACCATTAATTGTGCGCTTACCATCATTTATTAAAATATCTTATTTTGTGTTTATCAAAATAAAATTAACTTATACAGGTTAAGAACATAAGGGTGAGTAAATAATGACAGCATTTTTGGGTAAATCCCATTAACAGAAATACAGTAGAAATGTTACAATTCACCCTTATTATGTTTACATCTAATAATGCATTCATTCATGCTTTCTTGATACATGGTTACACATTGTTTTCTTTCATGGACTATGGACCCCCTAAAGTAGCTTTGGCCACCCCCTGGCCTGAAATCGCTGATACAACCTTTAAAGTATACCATTAAGAATGTTTTGGGCATTTATTTGAGATACATTATGGTTTTTATTAATCAAGCAACAGAAACTAATCGTTAGAATAATCGTCCAATTAGTCGTTAGATTAGTCGACTAATCTGAATAATAATCGCCCGATTAATCATTTAATAAATAGTTGTTTACCCCAGCCCTACTTTATGTAGCTCTTCATGTAGACCAGGGGTCGGCAAGTAACTTTGGGCGCGGGCCAATATTTTTTTAGCCAGTAGATGGCGGGCCAACTGCTGTTGGCACACTTACGTCTTATTTTGAATTAGCCTAGTATAGGCTATCTGATCTTTTGTCAAGAAACATTGTCTTTATTTCCTATTTAAAATACGAAAGACGGCATTAAAAATGGCTAAAAACATGGTTATGGGTGTGTGTATCATTCGTTCAATCGTTTTTTAAATTAAAAACAAAAATGAAAAAATTAACCACCATGGGTTTTCTGATTGTGTGCTCAGATAAAAAATTAATTACTGGATTAGACAATTGTTTTATTTAACACCTTTATAAGCATAATATATAAATGAAATCATTTTAAACAGATCAAGTACTATTAGTGGTAACATTACAGGCATTTATGCTCTCATGAAAGACTCTTACAGTCCGACTTTTGAACTGTATTCCTTTTTTTTATTAATATTTATCCGGGACACACACATACACACCTAAGGTTTAAGGAGGTCTCCGCTTTTTGTCCAGCTCCGACAAGGTTCTATTCAGTAAACCGCTTAAAATACACTCTGTGTTCACCCGCTTTATTTCCCGACCTGACGGGTCCGCCAAACTTAACGTTAGATCTCGTTCCCAGAATCTCAAATTCAATGTCTCTAACGAAAAAAGAGAGATGAAGTAGCCTATAACAATTATAAATGTTATACAAAAATTGTGTTCGTGCCAATATAAATATTATTTTAACATTGTATTGTTAGCAGAGAAAAAATGTCACAGAAAAAATAATGAAATATAAATAATAAATTAAATAGGACAAAGCCTCTCACTCAAACCGAAACCATTGGTTGCAGAGTTGCTGTTCAAACAAATTGCTGAAAATCCTCCTTTGCCAAATTTATTTTTAAAAGGAGGTAAAGATCAAAGAACTATGCGTTAGGAAAATTAATAATGGCTTTATTTTAATAGACATGTAAAACCATATTTTGGCGGATTACTTTCATTTTTTAACGAATTTACCTGCCCATTTAGTCTTAATAATTAACGGTAAACGAACTTGACTTGCTGTCGAACCTAAGGTCAGGCTCGAGCCCCAAGTTCAAGTAACAGAACAGAACAGTAGATTCCTTTAAAATCTACGTTAAAAGTGTAATAGTTAAAATATTACTGCAGTAAAAGATTTTATTTTATCATATTTTGTGTAGTGCTTTCTAAATGCCTGCAATTACTTTTCAGTAATTTGCAATGTCACGGAGTTTAACGTCTTCAGGCGTGACGCATTGACATGATTTACGAGGTAAATTTGCAAATGATTCATGAAGTCAAACCTCTGCAATTATTTGATTGATTGTGTTTTAGAAGTATGTTCAAAATCTAATGACAGATATGATCGCGGATGCGCTGGTAGAGAAAGAGAACGAGAAAGAGCGGCCGGTTAAGATTAAACTAGCTATTATACGCATTTTTTTCAGGACATTCTTGCGAGCCGGTGGCAACTTGTCCACGACGCAAATATTTTTTTATCAGGTAATACATATTATTTGTCAGTGTGTTATACGCGAATAAATAATAATGAAAAAAGTTCAAAAGTCGGACTGTAAGCGAATGAGACTTACCGGAAAGGTTTCTATTCAAACCCTTATTAAAACCCTTATTAAAATGTAATCTGTTAGTACCTGATCTGTTTAAATTTATTTCATTGGTATATGTCTGCTAAGATGTTCAATTAAAATTTGTCCGAACCCGTTTTCATTCATTTTTGTTATTTTTGATCTGAGCGCACATTCAGAAAACGAGTCGTTTGATTTTAGTTCAGGAAATAAATAATAGAAAAACAAGTCGTTTTTCTTTCTTTCTTTTTTTGGTTTTGATTTGAAAAAACGAATGAAGGAATGATACACAGGGCCATTTTTGTAAACTGTTATTTTAAAATAAAAAAGTGTGATTAAAAAAATTTTTTTAAAAAAAAAACGGATTTCAAATTAATCCGACGGGCCAGAAAATATTACTGGCGGGCCACTTTTGGCCCGCGGGCCGCCTGTTGCCGACCCCTGATGTAGACCATTTTGCAGGATATGAACAACACTGGTCCAGAAAGTTGTTTATTTTTGATAACAAGGGAAATAAACGATAAGTAACTAATCTTTGTTCATATATTATGTCTAACGCGTATCAACTACTACATCAAGCTAACGTTACTGTGTAAAGTTAATGGATACAATGTGAGCTACAGATCCTTGAGTTCTTGCCTGGCTGCCAAACCCCTCTGCACAGTTGTGATCCATGCTCGTCATCTCCCCTCATCTTTAGGAAACCGAAACATTTTATTTTTATTTTTCAGAGCTCATTTTAGCCACTAGCCAGATCGATAAATAAATACAGACCGAAGGTTTACTTTCGACAATGCGCTTGCTTCTGATGAAGCCATCTATTAAGCACAATGATTGTTGTAAATCAGTGATTCTTGGGAATTTGGATAAAACAGGTTTAAATTTTGAAAAAAGTTAAATTACAAAATCTGAAGGTATATCATTATATACCAAGGTCTTGGCTGTTCAGCAATTTACTGGTGCAACCTCCCCTGTTCGTATTTTTTTCATAAAATAGGTGTTTTTCCAGTTATTACTCATACAACAATTACTTTAAGCATAAATAGAAAAAGTAATGATTTTTTATTTAATAAACATAGTTTTGTATTAATAGAGACTATTAATTTAATAACTCAACAGCACTTAAGAAACATATTGTAAGCATATTCATTTAAAACAAATAAAACTGTCTGACGGTGGTGACATTGACCTCATTATTCCAAAATGTATACCACTCAAGTCAATGGCTTCTTACTTAAACTTTATGTAAATATTTGGTCCAAAAAAAACAATCCTGAGCACTGTGATGAACAAATATCAAATCATAACTTCCGAAAATACATAAAACCTGACAGAAAAGACAGAAAACCTGACGGTGGTGACATCTGACGGTGGTGACAAAAACCTAATATAGATTAAAAAAAATGTATGAGTTGTTCACATTAGCCATCTTGTTTCCCCTCTGTTGCTAGCTATTTCAGACCTCTTCTTAAAAATTATACATTTATTTCATAATCTAATCTAATATTTATTTTACAAAGATGACGGTGTTGACATGTTATGGTTGTCACAGTAGCAGTGTCCAAAAATATGAACAAGTTTAAGAGAAAAGAGCAAACATACAGGAGCTTGAGTGATCTTGAAGTATGCAGTAGAGCTGAAGGTTTGAAAATGGGGTCCTCAGAAATGCAGTTGACCCTGTAGTTGTCTGATTTTATTGCTTTTTATATAAATATCTGACGGTGGTGACGAATATGTGGGACACATTTTAAAGCAATCACAAAATAATAGTAAATATTGTTCAAAACTCACTGTTTGTAGTTTTTAATACATATTACAATGTACCCTTTCATGTGGTAAATATATTATTCAATTCAATTATTACTTTTGGCTTTTTTAATCAAGTTGAAATGATTATCTCTTAAAGGTTCTCTAAGCGAATCTGCGAGACGTTAGTTATTGTTGACTTTCGAAACTGTTTTCAAACAGACGGAGCGTAGCTAACTCCTCCCCCTCCCTTCCGTGCTTTCATGAACGCGCCCAACCCCCACCCCCAAATCCTTTTTTTCGTTTATTGGCTGGAATACTTTGTTTTGATTTGTGATGCTAGGTTTGGCCATTTGTTGATATTGCCGTTTGTGAAGCCTGGGCTGTCTTCAAAGATCGCGTTTTTTTACAGTTTGATCAGCGGACAGGCAGCAAGCAGATAGTGAGGATATGTTTCCGGTATGTAACAAAAAATGTTTTATGGTCTAAAACGCTTCAATTCGCTTAGAGCACCTTTAACTAGGCAATGGGCCAGCATATAATCATTAAATTAATTTTAAAAAAAAATAAACCTATAAAAGAACCTTACATATGTGCAAAAGACCCTCTGATTATAACATTGATTCTTTTTCTTCATGAAAATGTTATTAATTTCCAACAGAATTAGCACTTTTCTTAGCGGGACATGTTTTTGCCAAAGTTTCAAGAATCAGGGAAATACCATACTTCCGAAAATTTTACACTTTGGTTGAACCATTTTTTAGTTTATAGCAAAATAAGAGGCACAGATTAAAATCTTTGTTATTAGATGTGTTTGATGAACTGTTGTCTAACATGAATCTTTTTGTTCTTAAAGGAGTCACTATTCAGAGTACTGGTGGGCATGGAGAAGTCACCAGTAAGTACAATCATAAGTTTAACCTGAGCTAATTTAACCATTGCACATATTGAAAATAAACAGACTTAACCTATTGCCTCAGACTTATCAGTGTTTTATATCCCCATTTTTAGGAAATCATCACATTACCAGAACGTCTTCTAATTGTCGGTAATGTGCCAAAAACTCTTGAGGCAATCAAGGAAGTAGAGACCCTAATCCAGAAGCATGGTGCTTACAAGAAGGTTTTGCATTTGAATGGCAGGGTAAACGGCACATTTAGCACCTATATTGTTTACACAATCCTGCATTTCTGTTTATTGTCTTTGTTCTATAATTTTATTAAGTGACCTTAAAAAGACTCAATTGTCTTAAAATTTTCTTTCAAGAAAGGGTCATCTTTGTTATTTTTATATTTCTATTTTAGGTGATTTTTGAAATGGAGAGTGCCAGTAGCGCTAGGAATATTTTCATTCGCTTTTTCAAGTCTCCTTGTGTAATCCAGAACAATTCCCTCACCTTCCAAACAGCCAAACCTCTCAAGGTAGTTGAACAGGTACTGTTATCGATATCTGCATGTGTGGCACCACCTCAGCACATTTAAAGATGTTGATGTGTGTTGTGAAGGTGGTGTCCAGTTAAAAAATCATAAACTGACCATTTTGTTGTTTATTTTAGGTGAGAAAGAAGCCAGTTGCAAAAGGGTAAGAGGTTTTTTTCAATGGTCTCTATTGTATACATGAATACATGCGTTTCTGTAAATATGGATTAATCCTTTTTTTTACATTCAGGGCTACACCTCTTGCTAAATCAGCTAAGGGTAATGTTAATACCCCCATGGTTAAAAAGACAGTGGCTGCAACAGCGAGTACTTCTGCTTCTGTGAAGAACAGTGCTGCTGCTTCAAAAGCAAGCCTGATTGTTGACCCTGCTGGTGCCCAGAACAACAATCCTGCAGATCCCCCTATAAATAAAGAAGTCTCTTCTGATGCTGCTGCTGTTGTACCTGAAAAAGAGGAAGTTACTGATAAAAGCGAGGAAGCAAAACACAGTGTTGACAGTATCCCAGCCACTACTGTTGAAAACACTCCTGAAAATACTGAGGCTCCCAGTGCAATCATAGATAATTTGTCTGCAAATGTAGAAACTACTAATGCTGAAAGTAATGTGGAGGGCAGCTCAAATGATTCCCAGACTGATGAGAAAACCTTTATGGTGACCCCAGAGGTTGAGTCTGTGGCAGTGAAATCAGAGGTGGAGGCCATGGTGGTGACCCCAGAGGATGAGTCTGTGGCAGTGAAATCGGAGGTAGAGTCCATGATGGTGACCCCAGAGGTTGAGTCTGTAAAAACAGAACCTTTAAGTCCCACTGGAGAATCCACAGTATCATTTGAGTCTGTCGAAGCCAAGCTTGAAGCTGGATCCTCTAATCCTACTTCAGAATCTGCAATTTCAGATGGGCCTGTAAACAAAGTGCATGATTTAGCATCCACAACTCCCACCACCAATGCTGAAACACATCAAGCAGAGTGTTTACCCAAAATTGATCAGGAGGTCCAGATAGCTGAAGATGCTCCTAAAGAATTTGGTCTTACCTCTGTGGACGAGAGTGCAGTGGACAATGAGAAGTTGGCAGAAGATGTTAATGTAGAGTTGAATCCGAATTTGGAAGTTGCTGCTAGCGGTGAAGCAACAGAGGACATGGAGACCCAGAATCCAGGAGAGTCCAAAGTACAGGAGATTAATGAACAAACAGAGGCTCTAATACCATCTGAACCTTTGGATACAGACGTTAATTCTCAGTCTGGTGACCAGACCCAACTTGCTGATAAGACTCCATCTGCAGCTGTTGAGTCTGACTCCATCGCAACCTTAGACCTGCCCTCTTCTTCTGAGCAGAATGTCAGTAATTCAGCTGTCAACATTATGCCTGCATCAAACAGTCCTCAAACTGTGCCCGAGTCCCTTGATGACCCATCTTTGGAGTTTCCTCCTGTTACGCAGGAGATTTTGAAGGCCCTTGAATTAGCAGTTCATCAGTGTCGCATGCAGTCTTCATTAAAACGTGCTCAAGAGGAAGCCAGACAGAAAGCTGAAGGCGAGAAAAAAGCTGAAGAAAGAACAACAAGTTCCAGGAAGCCCTCTTCATCAGAGAAATCTGCTCAATCAGTTAAAAAAGGCACAAAAGCCGATAACAAAAAAGTGCAGTCTGAAAAGGAGAAAAAGTCTCAGAATTCAGGATCCAGAAGCAGGCACGTGGACACCTTGTCCTCAGAGGAGGAGTCATCTTCTAGACACAGAAGCAGGGGAAATTCTGAAGAAGATGCCCCTTCCACCAGGCGTGGAGGGTCATGTTCACGGAAAAGCAGGCAGGAATCTAGCCCCCCAACAAAAAGATTGAGGGGGCATGATGACGACCGCAGGGTGAGAAAGAAATTGTGTCTCTTTGTTTTCAAGTTTCTTGTACAATTTAAGACCATTTCAGTTATGCTTGGCCCTAATTTGTGTCATCTGCCTTTTTTATAGAGTCATAGTAAAACCTCCCAATCCTTAAGGAGTCACTCAAAAACAAGGTCAACCGAAAAGGTGATTGTCACAGGAAATAAAACGCTTTGTCGCTCTTTGTAATGATGTGTTTTGTTAAAAAAGTATTTGTATTTTTCAGGCAAGAGATGAAGAGTCAACATTATCTGAAGAACCGTTTCCCTTTAACTTGGATGAATTTGTGACGGTTGATGAGGTCGGGGATGATGACAATGTGGCCTTGAGCTCAGAAGCTGTAGCCACTGATGAGAAAATCAAAGATGAACCCACTCCCCTCTCTCCCGTTAGAAAGTCAACTACACCAATAGACTCAAAACCGAAGAGGACTACTAGATCTACAACAAAGAAGACTAGACCTTCTGAAACAAAGGACCTTAAAGTTACTGACACTGCAGACAAACAGGAAAACAAGACTGAAGAAACAAAACCAGTTGCAGAGGCTGTGGTATCTCAAAAGCAAGATGAGCTTGAAGAGCCTCAGGAAATGAGTGTAGATGACCAGACTAAAACTGTTGAAATGGAAACTCCGGTTGATGAATGTGAGGCAACTGAGCCTGTAACAGAGTCTTCAGCTCCAACAGAGACCGACCCCGATGTTAATATAGGTACCGTTTCAGAAAGCACAGACATTGAGCTCTTAGACCAACTTGAGCAAAGCCACCCAGTTTCTTCCTCCCCTGTACATGCAGAAAGCTGCCTGGCAATTTCTAATGAAGAGTCAAATGGTGGTCCTGAGCAGTCTGAGGGCCCTGCTGCTGATGTGGAAGATAAAGAAGAGGAAACCGTGATTTCTGACCTTACATCTAATGAGGCAATGGTGACTCTTGATGAAGTCATTGAGGGTGAGGAAGATGTTCTTAATAAAACAGACGAGGAACAGCAGTTGAAGGTTGATGAAGTGCCTGAGGCACTTATGACCGTCGATGAGGTTGTGGGAGATGATGAAACTGGCAGTGAAGAATGCACGCTGGACAAGGAACTTCAAGGTCTTGTCACACTTGATGAGATTGTTGAAGAGGAAGAGTTTGATCCTGAGGTCAGTTTTTTCCTAACATGCATTTTCCTATTAACTCTTTCCCTGCCATTGGCAAGTTATATCACCATTATGCACTAGGTGGCTCTTATGCACCAGCATAAATGGCTTTAAAAGCAGTATATACTCTGTTTTGATCTTTGTTCTGAATCTGATCTCTTGTTCTGAATCTGATCTTTTGTCCTTCACAAAAGCATTTATCTCAGCTTTTTGATCAACATTTGGTATTTTTGAAGAAACCTACACATATTTGAGAGTTTATAAGAGAACAAATGAAGATCAGTGTTGGGGGTAACGCATTACAAGTAACGTGCATTACGTAATAATATTACTTTTCTGAAGTAACGAGTAAAGTAACGCATTACTTTTTAAATGTACACATTAATATTTGAGTTACTTAAAAAAAAAGTAATGCAAGTTACTTTTTTAGTTTAATTTTATTTTAAAAAAATGATGTACTGAATTTAACTAAACATAGTCACATTATGCATACACGCCTGTGTGGGAACAGTTTGAGTCAGAAACAGAGATGGCAGGCCAGAGCTCGACACTTTTGTGTTATAAAGTAATAAAAAACACCTGCAAGGCCTGAAAGAGATTAAGCCTCAGCCAAGAAAAAGTAATGAAAAGTAACGTAAGCATTTTCTTTCCATGTAAAGTAACTAAGTAACACAATTAGTTACTTTTTTGGGGAGTAACTTAATATTGTAATGCATTACTTTTAAAAGTAACTTTCCCCAACACTGATGAAGATAGGATGAAACATTTGTTCTTTTTAAAGTGGAGGTTCTTTTCTTTCATTTGAAATATTGTTTGTTTTACAAAAATACGATCAGACGCGTCCTCGCGTGGGGCGACGCGAATGACGCGATATGGGCGGCGCATTTCCTGTGAAAACATGCGCTATTCGCCTCAAACGTGTCTTCGCCCTAGTTGAAAATATTCAACTCGAGTGAAAAATTCGAATAACACGAAGTTAAATCCTGCAAGTAATCTAGAGCAAGCTTCGCGTTTGGTGTAAACCCGCAGTTAGGCCACCAGGCCACAATTAGATTTGTTGTTTTTCAATGTTATAGTGATCATATATAATTATTTCTTAGTCTCTTTAATAGAATACATCCAGAAAACAGGAAATATTTATTTAGTATTAAAACAGTTTAAAAGTTTAAGCTGAAGTGTCAAGTTTTTAGGGTAAACTCCTCTTCCACTTGAGCAATAGCAGGAAACTGCAGGATCTCTTAAACCTAAATAAAATTAAATCCTAATTTTAAAGAAATTAGTCTTTTTACTTAATTCTGCTCAAAAACGCTCAAGATCTGTTTAGTGCCAAGAGAGGTCACACTAAACACAGACGATGCCTAAAGAAGACAATTAGTCCTGAAAATTAAATTTTTTATTTTAAAAAATTACTGGCGTTGAATGAGTTAATACCATGGTTTGTTTTTATTTTGCCTTGAATTTGCTGTTTATTTAATCTGTGTGTCGACCTGCCCCATTTTTGTCCTTTTTAGACCCTTGTTACTTTGGATGAGGCCAAGGGTGATGACGAAGAGGTTGAGGAAGTGAATCAGAGTGAGGTCAAGCCTGTCAGCCCCAGCATCACTGCATCACCCAGACCAGAGGAGCCAGTGGAATCACTCCACCAGCAAGAAGAGGAGGCCTGTGACTTGGAAGAGCTTCGGAAGATGAATTTCGTAACTGTGGATGAAGTAGGGGAGGAGGAAGAAGAGCAACCACCGAGTGAGGAGGTCAGGGAAAAAGAAGTAAAAAAGAGACCTACAAGGGCCAAAAAGAGAGCCCGTAAAACCCCAGGTGAGTAAAAAGATAAAGCAGAAGGCATTTCTCGTTACACCCTTTGCTTTATATTGAACATCTGTGTTTCGCAAAGAAAGGTGACATAAGCAATATGTTTTTTTGGTTTTGTAGTGAGAAGATCCACAAGGGGTAAAAGAGGGGCGACAGACAGTGGCAATGTGGCGGATGAGCCTGAGATAAATGCAGAGGGTGACGCAGAAACAACTTCGGCCGAACAGGAAGTTCCTCCCTCATCTGAAGTCCCCACTGATGTTGAAAAGGCAGAAACACAGATGCCTGAAGTTGTGAGCGTTCCAGATACGTCAAGCACAGAGCTTGTCTCTTTAGAGACAGAAGAAGAGCGCAATACGATCAAAGATGATGATGATGATGATGATGATAGCTCTAGAAAGTCAGAAAGACAAGACACTGACAAGAAAACAACAAGCAAAGGTATGCCAAAGGGACAAGTTGTGGAAATGGTAGGGATGGGCGATATATCACATAGGATTATCATGTGCATCTCATCAGTAAAGCCAGTTCCTTGATTAGTAGTAAATCACCATCACCTGCTTTCAGATGGAGCGGCATTTACTACACAGAGCCATAGTTCACTGACAAGCCTAGGCCATATTGCATTCATTATCGGAGGCAATTCGTTTCGATCCGATATATCGCCCATCCCAAGAAAATATGTTTTGGCCCTTACATGTAGACAATTGCATTTATTCTGAGTAACCTTGTGCAACCAACATGTTGTCTTAACAAGCCATTGATATTTCTTAGTAACATGCTGCTTTTGTTCATGGCTATCTGTGATTCCATTGACAGAGGAATCCAAAAAAAGGCGAGAGACTGAGCCAAGCCAGGAACCTGAGGCCAAGAAAGTTTGTTCTAATGTTCCTGTGATTGAAGACTTCACCTTGCCCCCTTACATCCCAAACAACCCCATTGGTAAGAGATCCACTAGAGATTTTGTCATTCTGTATTTACCTTACATTTTTTACATCAAGTATAAAATGTATTTGCTGCTGAAAGGTTTAATCTGTTTTTTTATTTGTTACCCTTGTAAGAGTTTTTAAAGCATTAAATTGTTAATAAAGACACCTGACAGTTTAAGTATTAGCCCTGCTGGTACTGTACTAACCATTAAAGGAATCTTCCATTTTCTTAAAAGAAAAATCCAGATCATTTACTCACCACCATGTCATCCAAAATGTTGATGTCTTTCTTTGATCAGTTGAGAAGAAATTATGGTTTTTGAGGAAAACATTGCAGGATTTTTCTCATTTTAATGGACTTTAATGTACACCACCACTTAACACTTAACTCAACACTTAACAGTTTTTTCAACGGAGTTTCAAAGGACTATAAACGATCCCAAACGAGGCATAAGGGTCTTATCTAGCAAAACGATTGTCATTTTTGACAATAAAAATAACAAATATCCACTTTTAAAGCACAACTTCTCGTTAAGATCCGGTCGTCATGCGCTAGCGTGACCCGACGCAATATGTCATGAAATCAAGAGGTCACAGAGGACGAACGCGAAACTCCGCCCCAGTGTTTACAAATGTGGTGAAAGAGGACCGTTCCTATGTTGTTGTATGTCAACTGATACTAATTAATGTCTTTGTGTCAGTTTATTGTTTAAAATGGTCCGCAAATGTGCGTTTTATATATGTAACACGTGACCTCCCTACATCACTACGCATTTACGTTAGGTCGCGCTGGACTTGACCTAGACGAAAAGTTGTGCTTTAAAAGTGTATATTTGTTATTTTTCTTGTCAAAAATGACAATCGTTTTGCTAGATAAGACCCTTATGCCTCGTTTGGGATCGTTTATAGTCCTTTGAAACTCTGTTGAAAAAAACTGTTGGTGTCTATTAAAGTCCATTAAAATGAGAAAAATCCTGCAATGTTTTCCTCAAAAAACATAATTTCTTCTCGACTGAACAAAGAAAGACATCAACATTTTGGATGACATTGTAGTGAGTAAATTATCTGGATTTTTCTTTTAAGAAAATGGAATATTCCTTTAAGTTCACAGTTATTATTTCAATCCAACAATTAAAGGAAAATAGGCTAAAACATGCATTAATGCAAACCTGCTTGAACTCCAATGAATCCAGATGTTGTCTTAAATAATCCTCCGTTTTTGGTAAACAAAAAGTATTTACACAGCGCAGTGTTACTATGGTAAAACTGCATCTGATCTCTTAAGAGTTCTGTGTGTAGCGTAAGCCACTGCACACATGACTCATATTTCACAGCTGATACGTTTAGTGATTCACATCTTCACATTGTTATTTTGACATCAAACTGAAATATGATCTTATGTGTATTTCCATTGCAGGTTTCATCTTAAATTTCATATAAAGTGGTATTAGAAAAGTTTATAAAAGTCTTAAATTTACTTTTGCCTATGCACACCCTGAACATCATCATCTCACTCGTGCTTTTTTGTATACCTGTGCCTATTTTAGGGGTTGACTTTGTGATACCAAAGACGGGTTTCTTCTGCAGACTCTGCTCTCTGTTCTATGGCAATGAAGAAACCGCCAAGAACACTCACTGCAGTAGCCTACGACATTACCAGAACATGGAGGTACACATTACAAGTTTTACATTACGTATTTGACTAAAGTTATGCTTTACTTGTTAAAGGGAGGGATGGTTCACCCAAAATTAATATTCTGTCATCATTTACTCACCCTCATGTTGTTCTAAGCAATAAGGTTTTTTTATTCTGATGAACACAAAAGACATTTTGAAAAATGATGGTAAGCACACAGTATTTCTTTAGTGTTCATCAGAATAAAAAGCTTATACGTGTTTAGAACAACCTGAGGAAATTATGACCGAATTTTCATATTTGAGTTAACTGTCCCTTTAAGCTGTAGGTGCGAGTGAGTGTTTGTATCTATTTAAAAAGATAATCTATACATGTGGTTAATATTTAGCAGAAAATACTTGATTTGCTTAATGGAATTATAGGTGCTTATTTAAAAGCAAATGTACTTTTTACATTGTATTAGATAACCAACAAAAATACCTTTGACTTGTCTTTGAAATATAACCAAATGTGATATGGTCAGCTTTTTTAGTTGAGCGGTCTATGCATGAATTGTTACTGTATCCTTGTAATTTGATCCTTCTTTCTTCTCCAGAAATATTATAAAAAGCTCAAGTCTCAAGAGCAAGCTGGCAACTCAACACAGATGACGTCCAGTCAGAGTTCTGCTTCTGAATAATCCCAATAATTTTTTTTGTATAATCTTATAAAATGGGTCCAAGATTTGTTTTGTTAAATTGTATTGTATACATTTTTCTTGTTTAGAATGTCATCCATTAGCTTATGCTAAATAAAGAGATCACATAACATACTCATTAATGTCTTTGTGTATACAATTTAATGTCTAAAAGATTTAATGTTCACTGGTGTATTAAAAATGCAAAATATTTTAACCACAAGTATGGGATATCTGATCTGTGTTGACTGATCACATTTGCAAAAATGATTTGGAATTTAAGGAACGTTCGGTTTAAACGTTTGTGTCTGTTTAAAATGTAAGGACTGAAAAGAATCTCATAATGGCAATTGACAATATGTTGACTTTACTGACAGGTTGAAAAGCAGTTAAGCAACTTCTTTTCAACAACATCGATGTCACATGATTTTTAAGAACCCACATGAGAAAATATCTTCACACTTTACTTTCTTCCTTTATTTTATTTCATTTAACACAGAATTAATTAAACAATCAATAAAAGAATAAACATATAGTGGATATAGAAATTTAGACAGAGTTTACATGATTTATGAAAATGTTTATGTAGTATAGTGAAGAGGAAACACACAATTTTAATGCAGCCTGTAAAATATTAAGACATTTTTTAATGCTTTGCAGTAAGATTGTATTAGTAGACATTAGTAAATGGATTAAAAAACATGAACAAACGATAAACAATTTATTTTTTTAGCTTTTATTAATTATTGTTAATGTTAGATAATATCAAAACCGTTATTCATGTTAGATCCTTGTGCATTTACTAATGTTAACAGTTAAAGGGGCAGTTTCCCGGACAGAGCTGTCCCAGACTAAGTTAAAGCTGGCTTAATTTAAAAACATCTTGTACTGACATGTCTTAACACAGTGGTTCTCAAACTTTTTCAGCGTGTGCCCCCCCCCCCTTGTGTACAGTGCATCCCTTCATGCCCCAAAGGAAAATTTTGACATAAAATTCCAAAACATTAAATTATATAATGTAATGCTGTTGGTTAGTAGCCTTATTTTTTCTGAGGTTTAATTACACAAAATGTATGATAAATAATGTATTTTAATAACATGGCACCATTTCAGGGCCCCCAGTTTGAGAACCACTGTCTTAATGTATATCAGTGCCATTGTTTTATTTCAAGATGCACACCTACGTAGGCCTATTTTGTAAGGTAAAAAACTACTTAAATGTCCCAATATAACTAAGGCCTAGTCCTGGATTAATCTTATTAAATTAACATGAATTAAGATTAATTAATAAATGTAGCAGTATTGCTTATTGATAGTTCATGATAGCTAATGCATGAACTAATGTAACCAAATTCAACCTTGTAAAGTGTTACCCATTTTCGTTATTACAGACATTTATCTTCTATTCCAGGATGGAATAGAGGTCTGCCGTGGTGCAACCCCACCCGAACAGGGCATAAAATGTGTGCTTGTTTGCAAGCACTCTCGAGTGATTTTCAGGCAGACAAAGCAGAATTCAACTGTGCAACGATTACATATGATATTCTTGCATCCAGTCGTGTCGTGCTCCACCAGATTGCCACAAGTAGGACAAGCTCGCATGGAGGGACAAGTCACATTTTGAACAGAAGGCAGTGTTACATTACGACATTTTGACAACTTTTCTATGTCAGGATTGACACAGTTGGCATTGTCACAGCGGTCAGAACGCGGGCCCGGACCTTTCCACTTGTTCATGCACTGCCAGCAAAACTGAAATGTCTTATTCATTTCAGCTGTGCAGATAGTGCACATGACACAAAGGTTGGTTAAATCGCCTCTCTCAACGAATGAATGACATCCAGGACACTGGAGAGAAATAGAAAACGAAGTTAAAGCTTAAGGGATTTATAAAGAAAATGTATTTGCTATGAATCTACATAGCCTACTAGGCTATACAAGAAATGATTCATTTTGGATATTGGCTGTGTGTTATGCAAGATACGCACTGTTTTGTGTTCACAGTATTCGGCTGCAGCCAGGGCAGCCAATGTTTCTTCAAAATGGGTTTGTTCCTCTTGTGTCAACAGAGCCAATCGCCGCACCTCCACGTACGGCCATTCTGCATTGCACTTTTGTGTTGTTCCATCTTTAAGCGCAGGGCACATGAACTTGTACTGCCCCTAAAGAAAATGTACGAAAGTGACAAGTAACACTTGCTCACCTGAAGACTCTAATGCGCGTATTAGAAATTTTGCCTTTTTAATCAGTAGTGAATGTGTTACCTGGTCAAGTAGACTACGACACCATCCAGTAAGTGAATCTGGAGTGACTGCATGGCCACATGACATCTCAGCTCTAAGAATGTCTGGGTCATCATCCAGAGCTGAAAATACAGCCAGACAATTAAAACGATAAAAAAATAACTAGAAAAGTAAATTTTCTGAAGAAAATGTGAAGTGGTGCTTGCTGTGGCAAACTTCTGGGGACAATATATGATTATTCTCCAAGCCACAGGTAAAACAATCCAACCTCCATGTTTGGATGCAGAGATATAAGGCTTTGTTTATTCCTTTTCTAGGGTACTGTATTTAATTGCTAGAGAGACAATTTGAATTCACTCGTGATTACACTCCGAGTCATGAGTCAAACGATCCAACCCCTGTGTCTCTATGATGTTCTGATGAGGAGATATAAAGCTTTGTTTATTCTGTTGCTAGGGTACTGTATTTGGTTGCTAAGGAGAATTTGGCATCCACTGGTGATTACACTTTGAGTTACAAGTCAAATGATCCAACCCCCTTGTCTCTATGATGTTCTGATGCGGAGATATAAGGCTTTGTTTAATCTGTTGCTAGGGCACTGTATTTGGTTGCTAGGGAGAAATTTGTCATCCACTAGTGATTATACTCCAAGCCACATGTAAAACGGTCCAATCCCTGTCTCTCTACGAAGTTCTGATGCAGAGTTATAAGCCTTAGTTTATTTTGTTGCTAGGGTACTCTATTTGGTTGCTAGGGAGAAAATTGGCATCCACTTGTGATTACGCTCCGAGTCACGAGTAAACAGTCCAGCTCGTGTTTCTACAATGTTCTGATGCAGAGATAAAAGCCTTTGTTTATTCTGTTGCAAGAGTGCTTATATTTGGTTCCTAGGGGCGTGGCTTAATAGCTTTGTAAGGATCCTGAGAGACTGATCCCACCCCCATGTCTCTATGACACTGTGGTGCAAAGAAAGGCTTCTGGGTATTTTATAATGGCAGTCTATGGGATTGGTTGTTGGAGTACTGTGTTTGGTTGCCAGGGCGTGGCTTGGGAGTGGCCGATGATGATCCTTCATAGGCTGCTTTCCAGCATAAATAATATAAACCAACCGGCATGTCACCATGGCATGACATTCAGATTTTAAGATATAACTGTTTAAATTTTATGTTGCTAGGGTCTTTAAAGTGGTTGCTAGGGGCGTGTCTTAATACTTCTGTATGGATCCTGAGAGACTGGTTGGATGCCTGAGTAAAATGAGCCCACCCCCATGTTTCTATTACACTGTGCTGCAAAGATATCCATCTGGGTATTTTATAATGTCAGTCTATGGGATATGTTGCTAGGGTGCCCAACATGGTTGCTACTGGCGTGGCTAAATAGCTCTGGGACGCTCTAAAAGAGATTGAGTGGATGCCTGAGTAAAATTAGCCCACCCCCTTGTCTCTATGACAGTGTTAAGCAAAGATATCCCATCAGGAACGTTTTTATTACCTTATATGGGCGTGTTCCCTGCCCCATTATAAGTCAATGGGAACTTTTGAAGTGCCTCTTACACCCCAGGGGTACAGTGTACACCCCAATGTGATCTTACAGAGACAACCACCCTCTTCAAAAGTTGTAACCCGCATGTTTCTTCAAAATTCTCAAGCGGAGCTATATGATCCGTCAAAAATCGGCCCAATATTAAATCTAAGGGATTTTTTTGGGGTGGTTTTACTTTCACTTTCAGAAATCCTGCATTATCGATTATGAAAGTCATAGCACACCTCTAATCCGGTCGATTTGAGCTCTCTTCCATGGGAGGTATACAACAAACCGTCCGTGCGGGACGAGTTACGTGCCGAAAAAAAGTGTACAGAGTTTGAGGAATTGCATAAATGTAAGCACCACTAACTAGCCTAGCCTCACACGAACTGAAGATAACACAAACTTTATAATAAATACTATTAGATAAAGTAAAATCTAGACAACAGTGTAATCGCGAAAAACCATGCGCGCAGGCTAGATTAAAGGCTTTGTATGTTGTCCACATGCAGTTTCTGAACGGATTTTGATTGGCTGTCAATGTTTCATCGTTAATCAGCTGTATTAAACCGTACTGACCCCAATGACATCGTTCCTCTCTATCGTTATAGTTGTGGTCTAGATTATTTACTTTCACTTTATATAGTTTGCTGTGGGACATTCGCACAGTTTGCAACACATATGGATCATCATATCAATAAACTCAACATCACGATATGATATATTATTTAATTGTGATCCGTTGATCTAATGATCAAGCAGTAGCCTACGTGCATTTCTGTGTTAGAGAATATTTTAGTTTCGAAAAAAACAATAATCATTCAAACTATACAAAAAACAGCCTAAGAGATTAATTAAATGTGCATACTTATGTCATCCTGGCGCGAAACAAACTTGAGTGTTGTGTCTTTAGGATCGTAGCGCTTTTCTTGTTGCTGTTCCGTCATTGTTGCAGTGACTCCACGGATTACATTGAAATCTTAAATTGAAAGCGTTGTTTTTATCTTTCTCTTTCCAGTTTATCACGTGACATCAGGATATGTTTACATGTTATGTTATGTAACAAAGCCATATTTGTTTTATTAAATAACTATGATAAATGACTCTGGGGAATAGTATTTTATTTATAGCCATTTGTAATAAAGTAAAAATTAAATATGACCAGATTCAGGTTTTACATCCTGTTTATACCATATTGAGAGTATGTGTAAAAGTCGTAGGGCACCATGCTACCATTAGATTTGTTGTTTTTGCAATTGTATTATGATTATATATAGTTAATTCTCAGTCTCTTTATTAGAACACAACCAGAACATACAGGACATGTGTATGTAATATTAAAAACTGTATAAAAGTATAAGCTGAGTGTCAAGTATTTAGGGTAAACTCCCCATCCACTTGAGCAATAGCAAGCAGCTGCAGAATTTGTATCTTAAAAAGATTGAAAAAATATGGATGGACAATAAAACAAAACGCTGGTTATTTTTGAAAGAAAAATAGACCTATTATATTTTTCTTATCCAGTGATGGAATGTTTTCATTTCAAAATCGTTTTTTTATATTGGCAGCACACCTCCAAACCAGCCACATAAAATGAAACTGAAAGTTATTCATTATTCATAACATTGTTGGCCACAGACTTGCTAGAAGTTCTCTTAAAATGGGAAAGATTTACCAGGTCACGGTGGTTGGAATAAAGGGGGAGAAAAAGACAGTCGATGTTGCCACTTCACTGGAAGAATTCAACAAAACAACTGTTTTGGAATTCAAAAAGAAACTTGCGGAAAAATTGCCAGGTCAAGCAGGTATGATTGAACTTGAAAAATATATAATTAATAAATTACAATCGCGTTAAATATGTCGCAATATCATTCTACTGTATTCGTTTATTTTCTATAGGCCGCTGTCATAACCTGTCATTTGTCTTATCACTAGGAGATGATCCATCGTCTTTGAGACTGCTATATACAGATAAACAGCTTGAAGACAATGATAAGTTTTCAGATCACCAAATTGAGGACCACTCCACTCTGTTCCTCGTCTTACGTCTTCCCGGAGGATTCTAAATCATGCTTGGGCTACGATGATTTTTGATCTAAAAAGAATGACACTCGTCGAAATGTAACCTTTTTACCAGAAAATTTCTTCACCTCTGCCTTTGCTGTCTGTAAATTTATAGCTTGACTTTGTAAATGGAACTCTTACCACTTGTGTATATTATCTTATAAATGTAACAGTCTTAAGGTTTGGCTTTAAGGAAGCTGGCTCAGTTTTTGATTTAAAGAATTCTGTCTTTGATTGTTATAGCTGTGCTATTTTAAGTTGAACATATGGTAATGTTTTCTTAAAACTCAAAGGATGACAGTTTATTAAAATTCACTGTAATGTGAAATGTCTGTGTGTAATGAAACTGTGGCGTAGGCTAATGCTGGTTTTGTATAAGTTTACTGGTCAGCCTCCCTCGCAAATGAAATGATATAACTTAAAATCGAAAGTAAAACTCTAATTTGCCTCTTGCCTTGGAAAGAAAGCCATTCTCAACAGGGCGTGTTAATATTAACGAAATGTAAACGTTTTAAGCTGTATTTCCGTATTCTGGAAGTCAAGTTTCGTCTCAAGTAAGTTCTGATTGCTGAGTATAATACTTTGAATTAAGTTCAGCATGATTTCTAAGATTCTCGATATATCTACGTAAACGTGATCAGAAAAGAAAATTCAATTAAATGCATTTAAACAAAAAATGATTAAACGTAATTTATAATATGCAACAACAGATCCATTGACACGTTTGGAGATCAACATCAGGAAGAACCTCCGGATTCCCAACCGACATGAGTCGATTTCGTGACAAGTGGGTTAACTTCCTTAAAACATCACAATAGTTAAAAAATAAAAAAGCAAACATAAATTAAATATATTTTCACCAACTAAGTGATGCTGAACGTGAAAATATATTTATAATTTTTAACTATATGGGCTAATCAAACTGACTATACAAGTAATTTCAACGTATTATTTGCTTAACTTATGAGTTAAAGTAATGTAAAACATTGTCATTACTTACTGATCACATATTTTATGGTGTGTTGCCTATTTTGATGTGGTTACTCTAATGCCTGAAATTCCTTGTCCCTCACTGGTTTCGACGAGATTGCCAATATGAAATTCTCGAAATTACATTAGGGTTGCACGAATATATATTTCCAAAAGGCTTGTATGAGGTAAGGGTCATTCTACAGAAATGTCCACTTTTGGTATGGCAAGATGTCTTTAAAATTAGTGATTAATGATTTTTTTTTTTTGTGCATGTACTTAAAGACTGCATAAACCATATTTTTGTCACTGGTGTTACCTTACTTCTTTAGCAATATTAAAGGTGTTTTTGAAATATATTTTTTTTTTCAGCTTTAAAGCTTAATTCTTAAGTGTAGCAGAATTCAATGAATTAAAATGTATCATCATGTCACATGTGAAATATTTTATTTAATGTGAAAGAAAAAAAAACACAACAAATCGCCAGTCACTGGTGTTACTGATACAGTAACACCAGTGAAAATTTTCATGAAAACTGCATTTTACAAAATTTCTGCTGCAAAGTATCAAACCGCACATTCTCAATCATTGTATATTCACTAAATTAAGTAGTTTAATCCATTTGGATTCTATTTTTTTGCAATTCCCAAACAATAAGGGAGGTCATACCAGTGACTTAAACTAAAAGCTTCATATGAAATCATGAGATAAATGAGAAGATTTCTAAAAAGAGACAGTGGACTTAAATGGGCATCTCTTCATAAAAGTCAAGTGATGTCATCAGTGTGATTTTGATTTGAAGATAAGAGCTTTTTTGTTAAACGGTAACACCAGTGACACAACTCCAGGGGACCACTACTTTCATTATATATTTTATAATATTTATTTAGCATTTTGTCTTTTAATGTATTTTACATCATAGTTAAGGCCACATTACTGTATTTTATATGGAAGAAATCTCAAAATAAAGCATTTTCCCTCTGTACATGACTGTGGGGACGAGCACTTCTGTGATGCTTGGATTTCTAATTAATTAATAAAAATCAAATATTGCTACAATGATGGCTCAATGTGGTTTAATTGTTCAAATAACATATTGTTTCAATTTAAAATATAAAAAATTGTAACCCTAAAGCGTGTTTCAAGTGTAATATTTTTGTAAAGGCTAGGGACAGAAAAATTGACATTTCTGCAGAATGACCCGTAAAAGAAAATGTCAAGTAAATGTATGACGAATGAAAATAAACTTTATATCTACATGTCAATGCTAAGTTGTTCTCACGAGACACGACTGTTAACCTATTTATTCAGGAATGAAGTTCAATATAATGGCCTGAAAAATCAAGGTGCCACCTGTTACTTGAATGCAGTATTGCAATGTCTATTTATGACAAAAGAATTCAGGGATGCAGTGGAGAGGTATTATTATTATTATTATTATTATTAATATTATTGATGCTACTGTTATGCCTCACTACTTTTACAGTAAGCTACAAAAATTTTTTCTACAAAATTGTTCCTGATAAATTTAGTTATGAAAAAGCCCCTGGAGATTGTGGTGGTGGGGAAAATCTGTTGTTACAACTTAAGAAGCTGTTTGAACAACTTTCCAAAAATGAAGCCACAACTGAAGGAGTAACTACCAGTCTTGGCATACAAAATGGTAGGTTAAAATAAATACACACATTTACAGGTCAAAACATTAAAAAAGTTAAAGAAACGTATGATAACGGGTTAATGGTTAAAATTTAACAAACAGTAGGCTAAAGTTATTTTAATATGTTCTTTTGATAACTGTTTTTTCTATTACTCATCAATATAACGTCAAGTTTGTGAGCAACAAGATGCAGTGGAGTATTATCGGAAAATTTTAAAAGCAGCTGGTACACTTGTCTCTAAGGTAGGCCTATTCATTTAAATAAAATGTCTCCTGAAAAAAAAGTAGTGTTATTGCTATATGTGATATACAATATTGCTAAACATGATTTAATTTTTTTTACAGGTCTTTGAAGGTAAAATAAACAACATAACAAAGTGCATAGTGTGTGACCAAATCAACAAGAAAACCAACTCCTTCATCTCAATACTTCTGCCCATCAAGGGTGAAAATAATGAGCAGCATACAGTGGTAAGAAAACAAATCATGTCCATTAGCGGATATGCAAATCAAAAATAAATAGGTCATGTGACAAATTTGCCATTGTTGTTTCTGATGAGGCATTGCTTTCCCCAGAATGCATGGTCTTATCTTTGTTTATTTTGTTTATAACCTCAAAGGAAAAATGTCTGGAGACCTTCTTTAAACATTCAAGCTTAGACCAGGAAGACTGGATGTATTGTGACAGGTGTGACCAAAAAACTGAAACAGAGATTGTGAGTAATTCAGTCAAAAAGAGAGGAAGGTGTTCAACTTCCTTCCTTTACTTGTGACTTTACTTAACAGATTTAACAGTGTTGATTAATGAACCGTGGAAAAATCTGCAAGTTTAATTTTCTGTATTTTTGTACACCTACAGTGGAGCGAAATAGAAGACTATCCCACTGTTATCACTCTTCAAGTGAAGAGGTTTGACTTTGATTACATGCAGATGAGATATGTGAAGAACACATGTGCACTTGATGTACCTTTAAGCCTGGACATTGGGGTACACCTAAATAATACAAGAAGCTTAAAATCAGTTTATATAAATTTTTGTTAAAATTTTGTGATCTTATTTGTAAAGGAAAACTTCTTTTGCAGGATGATAAATATGATCTTTATGCTGTTGTCAACCACAAAGGTGGATACAGTGGGGGACACTATGAGGCTCTCATCAAATCTTATGAAAATCAGAAATGGTACAGTTTTGATGACCGCGCTGTTTGGGAGGTACATTAATAATGCTTAACATTAATAATGAATAATATCATATATGATAATAGAATTGATTGCAAGTAAGGTCAGCATAATTCATATTTATGTGATATGCGTTCTTCATTTGAATCTTACTCTAGTCAGAAGCTTCACTGCAAGGGTGAGTGCTGTTTATGAATCTATCTGTAATATTCATAGTGATGTGTAGATCAAAGGTTCATAAAGTTTTGCATTTCCTTAAAATACTTTCCTGATGTTCCTGTAGCACTAGCAACACCAGGGAACGCATAAATAGATATAATGCAAACCTTGGATATACCTCAGACATAATATATCCTTTGGATATAAAAGTCTGACAAATGCATTAATAGGATTTTTTTCTTTTTGACAGCTCAAGGCTATCATACATGTTGATGTACAGAAAAGGTATAGTAAAAAATAAAAATATAAAAAAGCTAAAAGAGTTTTGTTAAAAAAACCTCATGAATTTTAATATATTTTGCAGATGATCCATCCAAAAATAAGAACACTGCCGCTTTGAGTCCGATTGGCCGACCTTTAGCATTACATCTGAGGATCCTTCTGCTAGGGCAACCCGGCTCTGGGAAAAGTTCAGTAGGTAACCTCATCCTTGGTGGGAATTACTTCCCATTATTTCCCAAATATGGATTGGACACTGGCATCATGGAAGAGACGATTAATGATATCACTGTTGTGGACACTCCGAATCTCTTTCGCCTAACCCCAGTGAGTTGGGCAAATGCACTTAAGAGATGTGTGAAGTTATGTCACCCTGGCCCTAATGTGATTCTTTGGGTAGCACCAATATCCCAATTCAGCAAGCACCAGCAAGGTCTTTTTCATAACATTAAAAAACGACTCGGTTCTGGGATTGTTAAACACATGATGATTATCTTCACAAATAGCAGAGAATTTAAAGACGTTGACAATGTTATCTCCAAACCGAAAGTCAAAAAAGTGGTATGTGCTTGTAAAAATAGGTACCATGTGATTGACATTAATCGTCACAAACAGGTCCCAGAACTGGTTGAGCAACTCATCAAGATGGTTAAAGATAACAAAGATAGCTACTGCACTTTTAAAAAGGCGATTATGAAAGCAAAAAAGTCCCTTAGAGCACAACGTTAAATCTGTTTTGCATCAGGATTGTAAGGCAAAGTGGTTTTATTTGTCTTGCAGACAACATACAAAGGAAGTGAATAGTATCAGCACTTATTGTATTAAATCTACATTCAAAACAGCATGAGAAACAGGCATTGTGTGTATTGATTAAATCTGTGCTAAAGTAGGCCTACTGACTTTTTTAGGTGTAAATTGAAGGTTCATGACAATACTATTAATCTTATGTTGTCAATTTGATTTACTTTGTGTCAGATATTCTCAGGTGCCACTGAACAAACTTGTCAAATTTTCTTTATTGTTTCTTTTTAAATATTGTGGGCCATTTACATAGTATTTTGATGTTGGCAAATTCTTTTTTGGTAAAATAACAAAAAAATTTATGTATTACAATTAATAAATATCTTGTTGTTAAGTTACCACCGAAAATAAACAACTTATCTTAACATATCTTATATCAGAAAGCATATTAAATAAAATAAATTTGGATAGTTCCCACTTGTTTTATTCAGTAAACTCAACAGGTGTGATGATCATAGGCTGTGAATTCTCTCCTTCCTCATATTCTCCAGGACTGAAGTATGGATAGAGTTTTTCAGCAAACGTCTGCCCAGTAAAAGAATAAATGTGATACTTGGCTTCAACATCATAAAAGGAGATCAGACCCCTTTCAAAATCCACAAACACTCCTACTTTCACTGGTTTCTCTTTCAATGTAAGAGAGACAGGGTTGACATCATTTGCTGCATATTCATCAGTTTTTCTCAGCCATACTGTCCAATATCCATTTTCAGGGTTGAGCCCGATCTCTCCTTTCCTGTTTGCAGATTCTGTTACCACACCCAAATCCCATTCTGTCTTCCCCCTGACGTCTACCTCATAATAAAAATTCTGGGAGGAGAAACCTTCCTTTCCTAAGACACATGAGCAATAATCAAAGCATTCTGGGTTTTCAGGAACCTTCTGGTGTATTCCCGCATTCCAAACCTTTTTTCTGTCATCAGACAACATGAGTTCATGATAAGCTGTGTCTGGATCAAATGTCACATCCACTGAAAAATTATATAGAGTGAAATAATGTTTAGCCAAATTTAAACTTATCTTCAAGTTAGTAAAACAATTTAAATGTATCTTATGTAGGCTTTCCAAACTTGCACTAAAAGTGCAACAAAACGTTTTTCACAATAGCAATGCAAAGAACCTTTTAAACAAACATTTAAAATACCTGCATAACGTTGTATACTCCGCAGCTCTCTGGAAACTACAACAGAATTGCAGATGAAAACATTTTATTTCATGAATTTAACAAACTTATTAAAAAAATCTGTTTTGTCTGGTTAATGGGTGCATGCTATATAATTATAGTGAATATTTTTACCAGTTTCTCTTAATTTCTCATCTAATCTGTTCTGAAGCTGTGATATGGTTTTCCTCAAAATAGCCCCGTGTTCATGAACACTGATGCTGATGTCAGTTGAGCGGCTGTTACATAAGGAGTCATGCTGAAGTTTAATAATCTAAAGTAAAGTAAATCAGATCATTAAGGGCATGTAAATGTTTGACTTTGATACGCTGCATAATATGGAGCAATAAGAATGACACTACCTGTATGAAATCCAAAGGATGTGAGAGTTGCTCCAGTTTAGTTTGTTTTTCCTTTAGTTTCATGATCTCTTGTTCCAGCTCATTGATGAGCTCTTTGGCTCGTCTCTCTGTTTCTGTATGCTTTTCCTCCATTTCTTCCTTAAGTTCTGCATTACATTTCTCAAAAACATCCTTGAAAAGCTTACTGTTCTCCTCAATCTCTTTCTCTTTGGCTTGCTGGTAAAGGTTGTGAAAGTAAAAGTTCATAAACAGCATCACAGCACAATAAAATAATAGCCTGGTGCACTCTTAGAAAAAAGGTACAATAAGGTACAAAAGCTGTCACTGGGGTGGTATCTTTAAAGAAAAAAAAACACACTTTTGTACCTGAAAGATGCATATTGGTATACCTCAAAGATGCATATCTGTAAAGGTACCGCCCCAGTGACAGCTTTTTTCTGAGAGTGTGGATGTTAAGGTTAACACATGGTTGAAAGTTTTTACCACCTTAAAAGCATCACATGCAAATATCTTCAACAATAAAAAAGAAACCATTATCAAATTTGGGTCAGAGACAATACCACTTACTTTGTTAAACCTTATTGAATGTCTAATCTCTTTAATTTTCTGCCCTCTGTCCTGGATTTTTTGCTGCACAGCAGACTTTTCATTCATCACAAGGTTCTGTATAGAGGTAAAGACATGTTTCAATGATTTTAGTCTCCTGACTTAAAAAATAATAAAAACAATATGAAAACCTGAAGAGATATGCATTACCAAACTGTACTTCTCAATTTGAATCGTATTATGAGCCCTGTGGTCACCTTCTACACAAAAGGTACAGACAGGTGTTTGATCGTCTTTACAGTAAAGTTCCAGAGGTTTTTGATGTTTTCTGCAAATGTAATCATCCAGATTCTCCACAGGATTAATCAGTTTGTGCTTCATGAGATTTTTTGCAGTTTTGTGGGGCTCCAAGTGACTCTCACAGAAAGAGGTTTCACAATCTAAACACGACTTGACAGCAATCCGCTTCTTCTTTGGGCAACTATCACAGGTCACTTCAGACTCCTGGATCCGTTTTCTTTTGATGCCCTCTGCAATTTCTTTCATTGTTGTATTTATTTTAAAATCTGTTCTCAAATCCAGTTTAAACCCACACAGTGGACATTTTGAATCTAGACTAGCATCCCTGTGTCTTCTGATGCAGTCCATACAAAAGTTATGTCCACATGCAGTGGTTACAGGGTCAGTGAACACGTCCAAACATATTGAACACGTAAGCTGCTCGTCTGATAAAAAATCCCCAGAAGAAGCCATATCTAAAATAATACAGACACATTCATCACAGTAAGTAAATAAAGAATTACAAAATAAAATGCTTATGATCTTGTCAAGTCAAATGTATTTATATATAGTTTTTTTACAGTGTTGCATTGTTTCAAGTATAGCATTACATAACCTGAAAATTATTAAATATATAGTATATTGGCTAGAATATACTATTATTCAGGGCTGCAAGATATTGAAGACAAATGTGATAACATGGTAAATGATGCGATATGATATGTGATACGATCTCACGAATTTCTGTGGAATAGTCACGAAATTTTTTGCTCATTTTCCTGTGCATTCTCACGGATCTCCGCATTTTAAAAGAAAATCTATGCCAGGGCCACGGAAAAATGCGGAGATCCGTGAGAATGCCACGGAAAAACGGAACATTGTGAGATCATTTTGGTGATACAATAATGCTTTAGATTGTAAAATCAGTTTGAATAATTTTAAATATATATTTAAATGTATATTTAACTGCTAACTATATTACAACATACAAGTATCACACTCTTTCTGGGAAAACATCAATCTTTGATTTTGACATAACTTTTTAAAATATTAACATCATTCATTTGTGATATGAACATTTACAATGTCTGTAGTTTTAAAATATCTTGTGCCCCTAGTAGGTCATTATTAAAGGTTTTATTGTCCTCATAGATATAATTTAATAAAATTGTATTCACTTTTTCTTCAACAATCTAGCAATCAAACATTTAGTAAATTAATAGCCTATAAAAACATCATATAAATTATTAAAGGCATCATACACATGCCTTCCCATGGCCCTTAAAAGAAGAAAAAAAAACATATATAAAAGAGTTTTACATTACGGAATTGAAACAATTAGGGTGAATGTTAAACTAACTGCAGTAAAATACAGGCAAATTCTGGATAGAACTTTGCCAGACACCTGCAACTTTATTTTTCATGACCCTAAACTTACTGCAACAGTGACCTATCCAATCAATAGTGATCCCCCCCCACACACACACACACACATGGATACTATTTAACTCAAAATACAGTTGTATGGCAGACAAACATTTAAATTGTGAATACTAAACAATTTCTCAATTCACTTGCCATGCAGGGGTGCCACAAAGTAGGTGGGACTCTAGGTGTGTCACATTTGCCTATTGTGGAAACGGAAATATCACCAAAACCTGTTAAACCTGTTCAGATCAAAACCGTCCTCACTTTATTATTATTATTTTTTTGACATTAACAAGACAAACTGTTCAGGAAAAAATAATGCGCATTTTGCAAATCTAATTATTTAGTATAACATGTTGTCAGATCTTGTATTATTTATGATTGAACCAATTACACGCACTCTTTCTTACGTTTGTTAACAACCAAATAAGTCCAAACAAATCCAAAACATTATATGTGACAATGCTTGTGAAAACCCAGCTAAAGTCATTTATGTGATTTGCTTTATTAACATTATTAAATCATCATAATGTAAAGAAAATTCTGTGAAAATATAGCCTAACCTTATAGGGGCTACCTTTAATATCCACTGACCATGCCAAAGATTAAAATCATAGTAAAACAAATAGCTGAAATCACATTTTGATGCTTTTAAAATTATATTTGATTCGTTAGCATGTTTTACCTGACTTTTTAGTCTATTCTTTCTTTACCTCTCACCGGTTTTACTCACCAGACACAGTAGTTTTATTTTCAGTTGTAAGATATATCGTCCAGTAAAAGCAGGAATAAAGGGGCACCTCCCGAATCCCCGTCTAAACTCTGTTGGAGGCGGCGCTTAGAGATTTTGCGTTTATATTCACAAATAGTCTTACATTACGATTACAATCAAATGTATTGAATCCATTAATAAACGCAAAGCGTTTAAGAAAAAAAAATAATTCACATATGAATAAATTGAGTTCCACAAAAATAGCTACGTTGAAAATGTAGCCTACCGTTACACAAAAAGCAGATATAACAATATTTATAATATTTACCACATAATATTATAACATATTTTTGTCACAAACGCAAACTGCGAGCCATTGAATGGTGGATCTCTTTCATAGGCTTTAATTTCTGAAAAATCACTGCAGGTGGAAGTTGTGTTAGACTTTTTCCTTGTCCGTCCTTTATTCTAGTCTATAATGTTTGCAAGTTCTCTCAGGGCACTCGCCCAATCTCGGGACCTTAAATATTGCTCTGGAGTCTGCTGAACCATGCCATCCTCCACCACACTGGTGTGTGTTCCAATCTGAGGGGCAACCTTCGGATCTATCATAAAGCCAATACGGAAGTGACTTAAACTGCAATTCACCAACTGGCCGCTAGAGACTGGCTCCAAAAGAAAGTCAATTGTCATAGACCACCATGTTAAGATGCAAAACTTTTCAGCAGAAAATAAAATGTTTACAGCCTGGTACAAAAATAGTTTTTGGTTTATATTTTGCCCTTCATGACAACTGTTAGGGGGGTGATTTTTTTGTAACTCATCCGTTTAAATTATATTAAGCCTTAAAGTTCAGTACTTTTCAGAAACTCCAGTGCTCAGATTTCTTGACAAATTATTTTAGTAAATCTAAATTTTAGTAAATCAAATTGTCTTTGTTTAATTTTTTCAAATAAAATGCATAGAAACATTTTTATTCTTTATTAGACTACACATTTAACATGACAATTTAAAACGTTTCAGTAAATATCAGACCTCATAAACAAAGAAACACAATCTCCTGAGTAAATTAAAAAAGTTGCTATAATATGAATCAATAATACAGTAGAAAACAGAAAATATGAGATTTGCAGTCTGATGAGAAGTTGTAGTCTCACAGCCCAGGGAAGAGGTAAAACTTTTTAGACAATGTTGTTCTGTCTTTGCATGGCATTTGATCTGGATGCTTCTCCTTAAACTTCTTAAGGACCTGTATGAACAAAAAGCATAATAAATTAAACTAACCACACAGACTCAAGGCCCAGAAAGGCAGTAAGACATAGTTAAAACAGCCGATGTGACTGAAGCGACAAAAGTTGCAATCCCCTGAAGATAATAGTTTACAAAGTAGCAAATATGGCCAGGTCTAAAACGCTTTCACAAAAACTGTAGAGAACACATTTTTTATTACATTAGAAAGTCTGTGGCTACAAGAAGACACAATGCTCCTTACACTATGAGGTGGATTCGCGGACAGAGATTAGCTTAAGCCAGGACTAGGCCTTAGTTTAATTAGGAAATATAACTCGTTTTAACAACATGCCTTACTAAAAACATTACTGGCGTACATTTTGAGGCAAAACAAAGGGCAATGATATATTTTAAGATATGTCAGTGCAAGTTGTTTTCAGTTTGGACAACTCTTACATTTATTTTAGTCTAGGACTAGTCTAATCCCTCTCCGGGAAACCATCCCTATGAGTTTCTAGAGACACGGCTTGCTGCCTTACTTTATAAGTTGAACCAGAAAACCTGTAAAGAATGTTAAACAAAAGCCTAAATGCCAAAGACCTGCAAGATGACCTGATGAAATGAGAAATGCACATTTTATTGCATGAAGGGTATAAGAAAATCACTGGGCAAACATGGCATGTTGTGACATCTTGCCAAATGCCACTCTTGGCCAAGAAGAACATAAAAACTGACTTGAACATGCTAAAATTACTGATGTACAACCTTGGAAGCTAGGGATTTTTGATTTCCGGTAAAGCCGGTGGTACAAGATTTTGGGTTTCTGATATTTGGTTTCACGGGTGGAGCTTACGTAAATATTCATAAACTTCCAAAATCTATTAGATGGGCTGTGACTAAAGGGTGTCATATTCTTTGTCCGATTGCCTCTCATTTCTCCCTCTACACTGCGCGCCAAACAACACGCGTTGAAGCTGAAATTCAGCTGACTTAATAAAGTCACACGTCTCAGAAATCGGCTCATATTCGTACGGTAAATGTGTATGCCCGGCTTCAGGGAACATAGGAACCATCGATGCTCACAGTTTTTTGCGTTGCATTGAGGGAATTTTTTGGGAACAAATGTTCCAGTGCAATTGAGACAGCCCTTAAAATGCCCGACTCCCTGACTACAAGGGAGCTGATTGAGATGCAGACACCTATCGAAAGCATGAGGCAGAACGATATTTGGTGGAGCAGGCTACCCCCCAAATCTCTATGAAGGAAAAACCCTGACTTTATTGGATGCAGCCTTTGAATTGGGATGCACCCAATAAAGTCAGGGTTTTCCCAATTGCCAATTCGAAAGGCTGCATCCTCTGAAGGCTGCATTAGAAAGGCAATGATGTCACTGCGCCATGACAAATGCTATCCTGATTCAGAGGCTCCATCAAAAGCCTTCACATGAGGCCTCCAAATGGATCCTTCTTTTCCTGTGAAATGAAGGATCCATCAGGCTATCCCAATTTTGTGACCAGTTTTTGAGACAGCGTGAGCATTTTTTTTAAGTACTTGCTCTGAGACTGACTTAAAAAAAGTTAAATAAGTTGAATTAACTTAAAGTGCCCATCTTATGACTGCTTTTCCACAAGTTATATAGGAGTATGAGTTCCATCAAGCATGTTTCAAAAGTTGTTTGCTCGAAATAGCTTGTAGGAAAAGATTGTTACCCATCTCTAGTAGCCTCTGTTTCAGGGCAGTTCAGATTGTGCCGTTTTGAGCTAGTCTTACATATTTATGAGCTACTGCTCTTTTGATCACGCCCCACTACTAACGTCATGTGATCGTGCGCATGCTCAGTGGTCTCGTGAGCAGTACAGACCATACTGTGTTATTATTTTATATATTATTATTATTATTAACGGTTTATGTTGCCAACAGACAATTCATGCAGAAAAGTATAACTAATAAGTACACTACAGGAGAAGAAACTCATGACACACAATGATTCCTGAGTAAATTGTGATGTTACGTTAGCAGTCACAACAATAAACTCGTTTTCCCTGAACAATGCGAACATATTCCCATTATAAAACATTTTCAAACACATTATTTTCGCAAATTACATAAATTAAGACCCAGCGGGGGATGTATACTGCTTGTGGACCGCGTGCTAATTGCTAGAAGCTAGCGGGAGGTCCGGACCGTTAAGTTATAAGGCTCGGGGGTTAGCATCGTCAGAAAAGCCGGGGCTGTAAGGCCCGGTCTCGGTGTGTCAAACTCATCATGACACACAAAGATTCCAGCGTAAATTGTGATGTAGCAGTCTGAACAATACACTCGTTTTCCCTGGACAATACTAACATATTCCCGTTATAAACATTTTCAAACGCATTATTTTCGCAAATTACAGAAATTAAGACCTGGCGGGGGATGTATACTGCTTGTGGACCGCATGCTAATTGCTAGAAGCTAGCGGGAGGTCCGGACCGTGTATATATCTATGCGGACCGTAAAGTTATTAGAGGCTCACCTCGTCAGAAAAGCCGGGGCGTAACAGTTACGGTCTCGGTTAGTTTGGCAAAAAGCTTTTAGCTCTAGCATCATAAATGTAGTATTTTGTGACAGAAGATGACAACATGCAAAATATAACGTGACTTCTTACCTTTAACGATGAAACAACGCGATCGCGAATCGAATCCAGTCTGTTTCAGATGTGTGAATGATCCATGAAAGTCCAATAAAATACATCCATTTACCATTTTTGTCCACAAATGCTTATAATCCGTGAAATATAGATACATAGTCTGTTGTTTACATCAGATTTCGCATGAAGGTCTTATCGCCTAATATCTGAGGACTGTTTGCGTCGTAACACACTGTATATAAGATTACTCTGGGTTCCAATAATCACGCGTTAAAACTTTGTTTTTAAAAGTAGGTGGAAATATAATCCATAATATCCAAATAGCGCTGTTATTTCCGTGAGACATGATAACAGCACAGAGGGTCTCATTCAAGTGACTGCTCTATGCTCTCTAGCTACCTGGCTGGTGGGTGGAGACCTGCGAGTGGGGTGGTGGGCGGGAAAATTCAAACTGAATGTGACGAAACTTTTTGTTACGTCACAACGGAGCTGAGTTTTAACTCGCGCAATCTGAGACTCAAGGCAGAGGACATTCAGAAACCTGTATCTCACTCAAAACAGCATGGATGGATTTTTTTCCAAGTTTGTATGCGTGTGGGAGCATCAGAGACACAAAATAACACCCCAAAACCCAGAAAAAGTGAGTTTTTCATAATACGGGCACTTTAAATGGTGTTACCAATGTTTCAATGTTACCGGTGTTTCAATTTACACATAATTTAAAAATAAACTAAAACTGCCTAAAAAACAGTTCAGACACAGAAAAAAGAAACAAGAGAAGCAAAAAAATGCAACCCTTTTTTAAAGCAACACTAAATAGTTTTGCTCTTTGCTCCCCCTACAGGTTGTAAGCGGAATTGTCCATTACCACTGTCGTAAATAATTTAGCCTACTGCAGCAAAGCTGGCTCTGATTGGATTGTAGGTCTGCCATAAAGCAAGTTTTTGTAGTTTTCACTCGAACTACAGGACCGTGACCCGACAGTTGGAAACTTCTTTAGTGCGGTTTTGGCCGCTAGAGGGCTGCAAAGCGAATGTGAAAGTGCCGTTCACCCTGTTTCAAGTGGATGAACAACTGAAACTTTTTTGGAAAAGTTATTTTAAGGTAAAAAAAACTCTTTGGTGTTGCTTTAAAAGAAATCAGCATTTGGGTTATAAAGAACAAAGAAAAACATTGGAGCTTTAAATGATATGAGGATGGGTAAAGAATGTTACTGCTTCTGCGAAACAATATTTTAAAATAATTCAAAGTGACTTTGCCTTTCTGAAAAGCTCCTCAACGTCGTCCTGGTGAGAATGCTGATTAAATATTTCCACAATATCTTGGATGAAATGAGAGCCATTTTTTTCGTTTCTGTAAGACACTGTATCTGTATAAAGAAAAAAAATTATTATGTGGAAACCAGTGTTGGGGAAAGTTACTTTTAAAATAATGCATTACAATATTAAGTTACTCCCCAAAAAGTAACTAATTGTGTTACTTAGTTACCTTTCATAGAAAGTTATACTTACGTTACTTTTGCGTTATTTTTTTTACTTGGCTGAGGCTTGATCTTTTTCAGGCCTTGCAGGTGTTTTTTATGATTGAGAAGTTCTGAATTCAGATATTGCATATTTCCATCGCAAAAATGTCAAACTCTCGCCTGCCATCTCCGTTTCTGACTCAAACTGTCTCGAACGCATAGAGTGCGTAATTCTACGTGACTATGTTCAGTTTAATGCAGTGCATTTATTGATATATTTATTTATTAGATATATTTTAATCTAATTTATTAAACTGAAAAGTAATTTGCATTCCTACTTGTTACTTCAGAAAAGTAATATTATTACGTAATGCGTAATGTGTTTGCGTGGTTTATGGTTCAAAAATGATTTGACCTTTTCCTGAACATCTCTGTGCTTATTTGGCACTCGGTAATAGTGATGAAAAAATGCTGCCTTGTTACGTTCATTAATGATTCGTTCACGAACGTAACCCCTGCATCCTGAGAAGGTGTCGTGGACAGAAGCTGTGAGACGGGAAAGTGGCACAGGGGACCTCTGGGTCTCTCCCAAATGAAACGAAGGGGGAACAGGGGATGCACTGTCTATAACGCACATTTCATTCATAATATTATAAATACAGGCCTATAGTTTCTGCAAATTTTTGTAATTCTGAATTATGTGAAATGGCTAATAAAAATAGGTAATACAAACGATTATGTGGTCACCAAGGTGAATTGGTTTAGTCTTGACTTCTGGTCTTAAGTGACAGTGTTGGGGGGGAATATGATGATTACCGAGAAGTAATGGAAATTTCTTTCAAGAGATTACTTCAGTTCGTTCATCAAAATGATTTGTTCATTGATTTGAACCAGGGGGCGAAAAAGAGTGTTATATGTGCTATGTCTAAAGTCAATAATCATACTGTATTACTATTTACTTGTTACAAAAAACTGATTTGACAAAATTCAAATGCGTAATCTACTCGTTAAATAAATAAAATAAGGTTCCGATGACCAAAACATAAGGTTTTCATGCATAATAATAATTTTAATGTTTGGTCAGACATTTACACATTCATAAATCATAGAGCTATGTTCTGTATGTTAAATTTGAAAATACAATCTGATCTGCGCATGCGCTGCTAGCGCCTCGCTGCTATGGGAGGAGGAATTTCTGTGAACGAGAAATATGAATCAATTGATTATGTGAACGAAAACAATTCGTTCACCTAAAAGATTTGTTCAAAAAGAATGATTAGTTCACGAACGTAACATCACTATTACCGAGTGCCAAATAAACACAGAGATGTTCAGGAAAAGATAAAGCAAAAGCAAAACGAGCAAAAGATAAAAGGTATGCTTGAAGGTGTCTCGCCCAGGGTGTAACTTCATGTAGAACCGCCACTGAACTACTGATCAGCTGCCAAACCTCGCTTCACATAGCGATGATCCATGATTGCCATCTCTCCTCATCTAATGCAGGGTTCACACCAGACGCGGTAGAGTTGGCAAGCGCAAGTGATTTACATGTTAAGTCAATGCAAAGACGCGCGAGTTGAAAAATCTGAGTGAATGTCTCAAATTACTAACATTTCACGCGCGGCTTTTAGCGCGAATGAAGTGAGTAAACGCAAATGTTCAAGCCTCCAACTACACATGAATAGCGTGTTTTTGCCACCTCTACCATATTGCTGCGTTCACACCAGACGCAGTAGAGGCGTCAAGCACGAGTGATGTCAATGTTAAGTCATTGTGAAGATGCGTTGACACGCGTCAGGAGGTCTCGCGGCGCAAATGAGGCGTTTAGCGCGGCATGATAGACGTGATTCTGCCTCATTCATGCGTCTAGTTCACGCAAATTGCGCGAATTGAGCGTTGCCGCGGGAAACGTGCGAGTTGAAAAATGTTAACTTTGGCAGAAAAACAAGCCACGTTAACCAATCAGTGGCTTGCCCTTGTAGTGACGTGATTCAGGAAGCGAGCTAGTCGCAGAAGCCCCGCCCATGACATGAAATTCCTCGTGAATGTCTAGATGACTAGAATTTCACACGTGGCTTTCACACGCAAATAAAACGAGTAAACCTAAAGGGTTGGTTTCCCAGAAAAGGGATTATCTTAAACCAGGACTAGGCCTTATTTTAATTAGGAAATCTAACTAGTTTTAACAAACATGTCTTACTAAAAACATAACTTCTGTGCATTTTCAGGCAAAACAAAGGGCACTGATGTATTTTAAGATATGTCAGTGCAAGATGTTTTCAGTTTGAACAGCTCTTACATTTATTTTATTCTAGAACTAGTCTAATCCCTGTCCAGGAAACCACCCCAAAATGTTCAAGCGGCAAACTAGACGCGCTAGACACAAATTTGACGCCTCAAACACGGCTGGTGTGAACCCACAGTTAGGAAACCAAAACATTTGTTATTTTCGACAAGGTATTTGTTATCAAGTTCAGTTTAGCCACTAGCCAGACCATTAAACAGACAGAGACTGGACGTTAAGTTCCGCCATGATGCGTAACTGCGACAACGAATGTGCATCCGATTAATCGTCTATATTAGGAAAGTGAAATCAGGTAAGTTTTTTCCTACCTGGTGTACAGGATCTCAGGCAGCAAAAATCTTTTTCACGGTGCTCTGTTCTTTTGCCGTTTACTGGTATACTGTCCGTGACATCCACGCAGCCGTCCTCACCTATAACATGAGTTGATAAGGCACATCATACTGCAGATACACTGGGCAGAACTGCATGGCAATCTTACATTGTGTATTATTTTATTATTCTTAATAATATTTTTGCCATTCCACCAACTATGCATTCATGCTGAGAACTAGTTATTTGTAAGATTAAAAATAAAGGAATTAACAAAGGAACCCCATGTGCTGATAGTGGGCTGTTTACACTTGGTATTAAGATGTGTTTTCATCGATCGGATCACAAGTGGACGAGAGAGACACATTACGTTTACACCTGGTATTTAAATCCGTCTCTTTTGTCCACTTTCGACCACTTCTGTCCTGAATACTGTGAGGGGACGGTCCGTGAGACGGTGGGCGAGTCTCTCTGCTGTCATTCAAACGCGAGCGGGAGTAATTATGAGTTTATATGGACGCAAACTAATATTATGTCGGAGTCCACTGCTTGTTTAGCAAGTAAACATGCTGCACAGAGATTTGTACGTGTGTATGTTAGAGCTTTCTCTGAATTTTCAGCGCAATTGATGAAATAGGATCGCGCAACTTTCACGCTTTCAAAACGAAACTACGGAGAACACCCCGCAGTAGTTTTATCAATGAAAGGCTAAAAATAGCGCTGTTCACCGTATGTTCACGCCAGAAGTCAAAAAAAGACGTAAAATTTGTGTTTTATAGACCCTTTTACTGTTTGTACACAATGATGACGTGGCAGCGTATGCGCGCGCATTTAGGCAACGGAAGTATCGTAAGAATCAAAAGTGAAGCAACACAAACAGTAAGTTATTTTAAAAAAGTTGACTTTATGAACATTTTCAACACAGCTACCAGATCCGTGTACTATAGGGGAGTGGATAGAAGACGTTAGCAGATGGCCAAAAATAAAGTTGCCAGATACATATATACGTATATTAGTATATTATATTTGTGCAACCAAACGCAACAACCAGACAATTTGATGCTGGGAAACCGTTTTAATAAACTTTCTGAGTTGCTACCACGTTAGAACCAATGGGGAATAACACCACTTCCGTTGCCCAAATGCGCGCGCAGGCTATTTGATCACGTGAGCTGTAAAAGGGTCTATACCTCAGATTAGATAAATGGGCGGAGAGAAGGCGGCGCGTGTGGCTGTTCTAACACATTCAACCACATATGCGTTCCGCAGCTCCAAAGCAATCCGATCGAAAGTGGTTTCGACTACCTCTGGATGTGGTTGAAAGTGGTCGAAAGTGGACGCGTTCAAAACGTTTTGAACACCGTTTACACCTGGCATTAACGTCGTCCACTTGTGATCCGATCGACGAAAACGCATGTTAATGCCAAGTGTAAACAGCCTCAAAAAAAGACTATTGCCACAACTGTTTATCCAATACAGTGGGGGTTAAAGGTGGTCTTCTGATTGGTCAATTTGAATGTATTATGTTGGGTTTGGTCAAGTACATTGGGGGTTAAAGGTAATCTTCTGATTGGTCAATTTGAATGTATCAGTTATGGTCAAGGGATAGAGGATATAGGTCAAGGTTTTTATGAGGTCTGAGTAAACCCGGGCTGACACAGGGAGAACATGCAAACTCCACACAAAAGCCTTGAAGAATATTAATTCTTTCCGTTTGCTATAATACATCATAATCATGAACACAAATAAGAATGTCACCCTGATCTGTAACTTACCACCTCGGCATGCCTGGATGAGGATGATTTTTGGCTTGTCTCGCAATCCAGCACAGTTTGGAGTGTTAAAAGCTTTAAAAATTTCATCTGTGGAGAAAATGTCCTCTTTTCGATCTTCGGTGGAAATCCCACAGATCCCTTTTTCAGTTCCGTGGGACATGAACACCAAAAAGCAGCTGTCTGATTGGACATGCTCCTCTCGTTTGGCAAAGTCTTGGACAGCGTCAGTCATACCCTGAGCATCAAATCATCAAGAACATACTGAGTGATTCTTTTCTACATATATTGTAAATGACTTCTTTTATACTGTATATACTTACTATATGATTGTTTTCCCTGGTTAAGGTTCTTTCCACTTGTTTGTTTTAATTTTCCACTGAACACTGAATATGTTAATGCTACTAATCGTGATAGTACGGCGCACATAGTCAACAGCACTTATGGAATGATGTTTTTGATTATTGATGATGTAATCATGTTTTTATGATCATTGTGTAATATTTGAATGTCTTATTATAATCTAATATTTTAATAATTTGTTTTGCTGACCTACACGATTTGCTACTTTAATCAAATATCTTGACCTATAAGATTTGTTACTGTTTTGATGACACAGAACAAAAAATTGCTTTATAAGATTAGCACTTAAAATTTTTTTAGTTTGAATTAACTGTCACTGGCCAAACATTAGCACTTTATAAAATTTTAGTTTATATGCACCTTTTTAATTTTTTTTTTTTTCAAAAAGAACCCAGCTGTGTTAAAGAATGGACTCAGATCAGATGCTGGAATTTCAGATGATCTTTGAATACATGCTGATGTGTTATGATAGTTTAATTTAGTTGGTTTAAGCTATGGAATAAAGCTATTTGGCTCCCTTTTATTAAGAATGAAGATAAGATTTTTACCCCTACACATCATCCAGTGGAAATTAATGTGATGACAACAAAAACCTTAAAACCTGTAAACCTAGCTGAAGTCATTTATTTGTGATTTACTGTTTGCTGCATAAAATCATCCTACATAATGTAAAAAAAAACATGTAAAATCTAATCTTGATATTTTCAATACTGATTGAGTAAGGTCATGTCAACAAATGAAATCAATAATGTCTAAATCAATGACTAAAAATCAAACTTTGATGCTCCAAATCTCATAATTTGAATATAAGACATTAGCCTGGATTTCACTGACCATCAGTGGCGGCTCGTGACTGCTCGAGGGGCGCTAATTCAAAATAAGTGTTCGGAGTGTCATGGTTTGGTTCCTTTTTCCAAAATATGTGTTCTGCACATCAAGAGATCCTGTGTGCATCACTTCTTTTTATCAAAAGAAGTGCCTGCTGTAGACGCGTCTAAAGGGTTTATGATAAAAGTGACGCTCACGTTCACAAAATACACACAAGACACTTTCTTAACAGTAAACTTTGATTACGCATGAGATTATCTGGCAAACCCGAGCGTCTCTTTTATCATAAACCCTTTAGACGCGTCTGCAGCAGGCACTTATTTTGACAAGACATGTGATACACACAGAATCTCTCGATGCGCACAACACATATTTTGAAATGACGAACCACACACATGATGGGCTACATACAAGTTGTGATGAACTTTGCATTGAGCGCCCTCGAAAAAAGAAGTTACCGGCCGCCACTGCTGACCATATAGATAGATAGATAGATATACTGTATGTACTGTATATACCTGCGCAGTGAGGTTTGTGAGTGTGAACACAGTGTAACCCAAAGCCTTCAACAGCCTCTCCATACTCCATTCGTCTTTATCTGCCCCACTCCTATTACTGACGTACTCAAACTCAACATTGTTAATGAGCAGAGCCAACCGCTTTCTGTAAGGGGATTTGTCCTTTGTTGGGTAAATCTTTCCAGAGAAGAGAAAATACAACCACAAACATCTTTTCATTTGCAAATATTATACAAGAATAAAGCAAAGCCGAAGATAATATTATAACAGAAAAGAAAGTAAAGACCTCTTACAGATCAGTGGGTGGGAGTTACAAAAATATACTAACACAGACGAAAAAAATGATCAGCCGCCATCTTTATGCTTATCTAAGCTAAACAGACGTTGTGGAGCGAGCCAGACTTCGTGTTACAATAACAGTGGAAGGTAATCAATATGATATGGAAGAGGTTGATTTCGCAAGCGTGATGCTCTAATGCGCTGTTCATGGCACCTTTATGAGCCACAATACAGCAAAGAGCTCAGGCAGATGGAGGAACAGAAGCCAGAGGAGTAGGCCGGCGCTTGGGCTTCGGCTGAGTAGAGGAGCCCGGGGAGGACGCTGCAACCATCGGCCTCTGCTGCATAGAGAAGCCCGGACTGGCTAGAGTTTGGGTGGACTAATAGTGCCTTTACTCTTGCTTTGTGCTTTCTTTATAACATTTCTGCATCAGATAAGGTTTTGGACGTTTGTTTGGTGAATGTTTCCAGGCAAGAGAGCTACTTTGCGAGTGTTTGGACGTGTTTATTTCACAGATGTGTTTCGGCTTACGAGCAGACGTGCTGCGGAGTATATGAGCTTGGACGGACTAGTAGCGCCTGTACTCTCGCTGCGTGCTTTCTGTTTAACATTTCTGCATCAGATAAGGATATGAACGTTTGTTTTGTGAATGTTTCCTGGCACTTTGCGCGTGTTTATTTCAAAGACGTGTTTCGGCTTACGAGCACAAGAGCCGAGCCAGCGCGTATGTGAAGATATTGTGCGGTGGACGCATTTGTGTGCAGGATGCAGGGATAAACGGACATCTGACTGTAAAGTGAGTGTTTCTATTTTCTTTGTTATACTAAGGTGGCATTTATGTACACAATAGCATATCTGAGCGGAGTTTTATATGTCTATATTGTGAAAGCAATGAGGCTGATATAACACAGATGTCATTACAATAAACAAGAGACAGAAAGAAAGTTGGTAAAACTAAATAAACATTTAATATGCATACCCTTTTTTAAGTACTTTAAAAGACATTTGTACTGCGGATCTGACACCTCACGTTAATGTTTGAATAAGACTTTGCTACACACCATACCAGAGTGTTATTGTGTGTAACACAACGTAACATCACGTCTAAAAGTAAGTCATGATTGGTGTCTGTCAGACACAGTAGCAGCTATTTTCTTTGTTTTACTAACGTGGCATTTATGTACACAAAAGCATATCAGAGCGGTGTTCCGATTAATGGGAGTGGCTTGCAGAGCTGTGCATTGTGGTGCATAGTGGGAGTTGTAGTTTTTCAAACAAATGTGCTCTAAAGTCACGTTTTGTCTTTTCTAGGTCAAATAGGCACAAAATTCTAAATTTTTGTTACATTTCGACTACAAATATGACCCACTTTCAATAAAGATTAATGTTCCTATCGATGAAATGGCCCTTTAAAGGAGCTTATACAAAATATTTTCACACTAACACTTATCTAAGTACTTTATTTAAAACTTTTCCAATTGTTTTGTATAATTAAGTCATCATGTGATATTTAGAAAATATCAGCCTTAATTATACTTACATCTTCTCCCTCTATTCTAAGTTTTTCTTGTTTAAATTCAGGATTGCATTTCACAAGAGGATCTGGAGCCACCTGTTCAGAAGTTATTATGATAATATCAAGAATGATATGATAACATCAAGAATGATTTACTTCCAAATAAACACACAAGATGTTTGGTCAAATTAAGATTTTTAGAATTAAAAAATGTATACCACTTTCTCTCCACAGCCATTATTGCCACACTTCACAGCATTATTATGTGGCCCCTTCCATTCTCTCTGGCACTGCCAGCAGAAGTAGTAAGTGCGCTTCATGTTGGCTGTGCACAGAGTGCAGCGTACACACAGGTTTTTCTGATCTTGTCGTTCTACATGAGACCGACATCCTGGACACTGCAGCAATGACAAACAGCTAGGTTTGGAAAAATGTGTAATAGAGACAACATATATGACCAAGACCAGACTGTAAACAAAATGAAAACAGGAATCTTACGGGTTTAAAATCACACAGTCTTCTAGCAGCAAGTATAGCGAGGTTTTCCTCTAAAAATTCCCTTTGTTTGGGTGTCAGTGGTATCAGCTTACAGGTATCCTGATAAGACAGCTTTCTTCCACAGGTTTTATTCTGACTTTCTTGATATGCAGGACAGGTAAATTCTGTTTCACTCTAAAAATGCAACAACTAGTTAACTTTATAATAGAAGTATAACATGTATACAGTGTAATGGTGACTGACCTGCTTAAGATAATACTTAAACCAAGCAACGATATAGTCTGATGACCTTTGATGACCACAGGGCAGTGTAACTGATAACAAAGATTTGAAAAGTTATTTTGAAGCAAGCTTTCGTACATGATTACAGTGCCTATCATTATAACCATATATGCATTGGTTTATGATTCAAATGCTTGTTTGTTTGTCTTAAATGTCAAATCAAATATGAAACATTAAATGTTGAACTCTAACATTCAGCCTTGACTATTACTATCATTATTACATATCATCTATCATAATAAAATCTGTCTTTTTATTAGAATTTACTTTATGGTGAGTGGAGAAAGGTGAGGTGTCCACTTACCAAATCCCACTTTATCGGTTAATGGGTATTCTTCAGTATTAACCTCGGTATAGTTCCTGGATTTGGAGATTCCTTGATTCAAAAGAAATAATGCGGTAATACTTTTTAAATATAATTTATTGTTATTTTAAATACTTCCTCTTAAAATAACTATGCCAGTTTCACTTTCAGTTCAAAATGGATTTTGCTTTCTTACGGTTTCGTTTTACTTTATAAGCTGTTATCAATCTATAACACATTTCTGAGAAAAATAAAACGTTAATAAAAAAATAGCTTTGATAAAATGATTTAGTTACTCAAGCTGCGGATCAAGCCTGCCACGGAGTCTTCCAGTTGATCCGAAATATCGACCTCTTCCGTCATTTTTCTTTCAAAAAAATAAACAAAAGTTTTATAATACGTAAAATTACAGAGGGGTGAAAGGCGAACTTCCCAAAAGAACACCACTAAAAGATGCTCATCCTTGCAGCCAGCAGGTCACACAGCTTCTATCTATCGAGCATACTGATAGTGCTTTAAACAGGGCGGAGGCGGACACTAAACGCGTTTGTCCTTCCCCACTCACCGTACAATGTGTTTTCTCGATCAAAGATGGCTGCGCTCAAGAGCAGAGTGGTCACGGGATGTCTCAGATCATGTTTGCTTCGACAAAGCAACAAAGCGCTCGGAACCAGTGTTCCTATTGTTATGACAGATAATGAGGTTAGTCAGACTTATGCGATAGTTTGTAGTTTGTTCATTTATCCCACATAAATAGTAAAACGCAGTGTTATAAGGCTTGACTTTGAAAGAGGCTAAACAGCTAAGTGCTGAACTGTGCATGTGTGATGATCGTTGTGTCATATGTTCTTTAAAATACAGTTTAAACGTATCCGGCGTCAGTGTAATAATCATGTTTGTCTGGTTGATGATTGTTTAAAGAAAAGTTTCATAATATTCATAGGTGTCATGAAAAGTAAGGGTTTCTAAATCTGATCACTTTGCAAATGTCTATTGTGCATCATAATCATAAAAAGTTTTGATGTTTTATCGGTTTTATCTCATATCCTTAGCAGTCTGTTGTTGTATTTTTTTAATTTTCTAATCTTATTGCAGTGGTTTGTACAAAGATCACATCTTCACACTGTCAGAGGAAGTAGGGGTCCTCTTTCTAGGGCACTGATTGGTTCTCATAACCATGGGCGACTCCTATTGGTCAGCGCTGTAGCAGTTAGACACAGCAGCTCAGAGGTAGGTTTTTTTTAACAGGTTATTGCTCTGTTAAATATGTTAAGAGTAATAAAGGTCTGTGTTTTTTTTCATGCACTTCATTTGTACATGCATTTTTTATTGTCTATGCTGTTATTTCACTTGTGTATCGACTTACATGTCAATGTTGCGCTTATTTTACAGACAACTGAAGCCGTTCAGACTGTGTTAACTACACCTGTAGATACTGTAGTCTCAAGTTCTAATGCTGATCCCACCCCACCAGTCATTCAGCCAATCACAGAGCAGGTGACTGAAGCTCCTGTTACAGCATTGGATGTCCTACAGGGGGTCGGTACTGAAGCCAGCCTATCAGAGCTTGGCCTGGGCAGCTACACACCTGTCGGCGTGATCCAGAATCTGCTCGAGTTTATGCATGTTAGCATTGGACTGCCATGGTGGGGGGCTATAATTGCAGGTAAAACTATACTGTAATAAGCTTGGTTTTCATTAATTAAGAAAAAAAACAGTAATTTCATGTTTCAACCAGATCTGGCAACATCTGTGTTATGATCATAAGATATATGTGTTTAACATAAATGTGTAACACATTGATTTGGATTAATTACATCACTTTTTTGACTTTGATGACTGTGATTTCCAACACATCTCTCTTGTCTTTCCCAGGGACTATCATTGCTCGTTGTGCCGTGTTTCCTGTCATTGTGAAGGGACAGAGGGAAGCGGCCAAGTTAAACAACGTCCTACCAGAAATGACCAAACTCACTAACCGCATGAATGAGGCCAAGCAGAGCGGTAACAAATTTGATTGTAAGTAGTTTGTCTTTATATACTTTATTTTGAACTTTGCTTGCAACTGTACTTTCTCTTTTGTTATTCTAGCTGCTTGTCAGTGGATTTAGTTTAGTTTAGTTGTGTTTAGTGCCCAACTTGTTTTTGCAGCACAATAATTTTCCCTAAACCATCCTTTGGTCTGACATGCATAATCTGATGTAATATTTTTTTTTTTTCATTCTTTAGTTTCAAAGGCCTACACAGACTTGATGATGTTTCAGAAGAAACATGATGTGAACCCTTTGCGTGGCTTCCTAGTGCCACTGGTACAGGTCAGTTACAGACTCACGCAACCTAATCTCATGAAAACTTATAAGTATTTTACTACTATAAGTACAGTACAAAGCAAATCATACGAGTGTACGACTTCCCTCCGCAAAACACATATACATTGCCATGAGATTGTATTGACTCACATAATGTTTTTATGTTTAATATGGGCATCGAATCACTGTGAATGTCTCACAACCAAAACATCTGTTTAATTGGCTGCTGTTTAGTAATCACATTCATCTTTTTATCCTCTTCCTCTCCAGGCTCCAGTCTTCGTCTCTTTCTTCATTGCCTTACGTAAAATGGCATATCTTCCCGTACCCAGTTTACAGACTGGCGGCCTCTGGTGGTTCCCTGACCTAACAGCGTCTGATCCATTTTACATTCTACCCTTAGCTGTGACTGGCACTATGTTTGCCATCATAGAGGTAAATATTTTAAAAGAATAATACACCCAAAAATAAAAATAGTTTAACAAAATGAGTAACAAAAAACAATATGGAGTACAGTACAATGAAAGCAAAGGCTTTCTTTAGTTAATTAATTATTTTAAAAACTTGTATTGTTTACAAAACGTATATAAAGAGTAGGGCTGTCACAATGTTTAAATAATCGTCTCATCGCAATTGTTTGACCTCATCTCACTGATATCAGATCATCGCAATGATTGCACATCTCTCTAAAAACACCTAATGCTGCAAAATTTTGATAAGTAGTTTGAACTGCCAGGTAAAACATACATCTCCAAAACAGCAATTCCAAATTTAGGGAAGTGAAGGATGCTATTCTTAAGGATCTGTAAGGAATTTATTTTTTTGCAGCCACTACAGACATGTGGTCCAATACTTATATGACCTTAGTAGGATTGGCTACAGTTTAAGGCCTGTTCTGGTATAGTCAGTTTATTTTGATTGCATTTTTATTTTTAATTATTTTTTTTAGACCCTTTATTGTGTTTGTTTCTTATGAAGAATTTTCAGTTTTTTAAAGATGTGTTTATTAAATAATTACTTTTAAATATGTGTTATGTGTATTAATATATACTACCAGGTTAACCTTGCAAAATATTTAATTTAATTAATCACAGCAATGTGTGAAAATTATTTCATGAACAAACAAAAAAAATGTATGAATTTAATTTCAAAGCAATAAAACAGTCAATTAATTGTCATAATCGCCACAATTTCTTAGACTATTAACCATTAGCCAAAAATCATAATCGTGACAGCCCTAATAAAAAGACGCAATGTGCAGAATAGAGAGACTTTTTTGAAAGCTTGTTTATTGAAAGGTGATAGGGTGTTAAACTGGTAGAGGGTCTGATGTTTCATTTTTCTGGGCAACTACTTTATGATATAATTGCTGTTATATCATGTTTATTTTAGCATTTGTAAAAATGTGTTTTGGAATATAGAATGTAATGGTTTTATGTTTAATAACTTACCTTTAAACTGTTTTATTATGTTTTTAGCTGGGGGCTGAATCTGGGATAGACAACCCAAACCTGAGGGCCATGAAGACTGTCTTCAGAATTATGCCCTTTGTTATCCTTCCTCTGACAATTAACTTCCCCACGGTAAGTTAAGCCCGAAGTATAGTCGGTTCTTTACATATATACTATTCTGATGATGAAATTTGCGTCACACACAATGACCCTCTCACATGCATAAAAACATGAATATACTTTTAGCTTTAGTCTCTTCCTTTCTCTCAAAAGGCTTTAACTGAACTATAATGTGTTGTTTGTGATGAGATCTTTTTTTTATTTTGTTATGCTGTAATGAGTTCTGTCTGTGTAACTCTATCTGTGTTTTTTCCAGGCTGTATTTACCTACTGGATGACCTCTAACCTCTTCTCACTGGGTCAGGTGGCCCTGTTGAGGCACCCGGTGGTGAGACAGAAGTTACGCATCCCAGAACGCATTACACACCCACCCTCAGCACTGCCTAAGAATGAAGGTTTTGTTGAAAGCATTAAGAAAGGTGTGGACTTAAATTCACTATCTTTTCTTTTATTTTCTATATCTGATTCTTTTCCATTCTTTTGCCAAGCTTGTATTGATTCCTGTAATATTTTTCTATGTGTGTGTTTGTGTTTTCAGGATGGAAAAATGCTCAGTTGGCTCAGCAGCTGGAGGAAAGAGAAAGGAGAATTAAAGGGCATCTTGATATGGCAGCTAAAGGTGAGGCTTTATGCTACATACTTTATAGTTTAAGGGATAGTTCACCCAAAAATAAAAATCTTGTCATCATTTTCTCATCCTTATGTTGTTCTAAACCTGTATAAGTTTCTTTTTTCTGATGAACACATGATATTTTGTTTACACTTTATAATAAAGGTCCATGAATCATCATAAACTAAGACATAAATGTATTTTTACTTAAACATGAACTAATGCTGAGTTAAGGGGCATGTACTAATCAAAAACTATTTAAGAGTCAACTCGTCATGTTTTTCATTGTTAGTTAATATATTACTTACCAATTAATTCACGTGGCATTTTGTAGTTAATGATGACTCTTCATAAGTTTATGTTTAGTTCATGCCTTAACTCAGCATTAGTTCATATTTAAGTAAGAATTAATTTATTATGAATTAAGTATTAGTTCATAATGATTCATGGACCCTTATTATAAAGTGTTACTGATATTTTGATAAATGACGATAAGCACACAACTGATGGTACCCATTGACTTTCATAGAAAACAAATATGATGGAATTCAATGGGTAATGTCAACTGTGTGCTTACAATCATTTATCAAAATATCTTCATAATTTACCACAATACTTCATAATATTTGTTGTCCTATTATTTAAGTCATTGGTTATGGCAGCTGTGTGCTTATCATCATTTATCAAAATATCTTCTTTTGTGTTTATCAAAATAAAAAATGATATAGGTTTAAAACATATGAGGGTGAGTAAATGATGACATAATTTTCATTTTTGGATGAACTATCCATTTAAATATCTCTTTTACCTTCTTGCTATCTCAGATGCATTTTTGTTTTGAGCTTGTCACAGTGCATCTTGATATTATTATGTTTTGCAAAGAATAAATGGATTGGATGCACAAAATTTATATAGTTTTTGTGGACACGCTGGCTGTATGAAGGAATTTCTTTTTACCATTTACATTTATCCTTCTTTTCAAGGTCCACTGAGGCAAACTTTTACCCACAACCCCCTGCAACAGTCAGCAGCACCAATGTCAACAGGAAAGTCAACTAGTCCAAAGCAAGAGGGTAAAAAGAGGCCCTGGGAAGACACGATTGGCTAAATGTTTAATAGCAAATTGTGAAGGGCATTGTACATATATATTGAGATGGACTGAGGGAATGGTGGTAAAATAAGAGTGTTGTATGTATTATGTCATATTAAAGGGTGATTGTGTTCCCTTACTGCTGTCTTCTGTCATTTACAGTCTGGTGCATAATGAATTGTTTTTAAGTAAATACCAATGAATACTTTAATTTGTCAAACAGAGCACATAAAAACTGACAACTTGCAGACTAAAGTGTTTCTCATTTATTTAGGTGTTTTGTCATCCAATTATCACACATCCACACTTAACACTGCTTTTGTCATTTCGGTATTTTTAGAAATATATCCTCTTGATATTCCAAGCCTTTAAATATAATACATGTTGTCACAATTCATTTTTTAAATGAAACAACACTGTTGTTAGTCTTTTATGAGCAGTTTCCTGGACAGGGTTTATACTAGTCCCAGACTAAAATGCTAAAATTTTTAGATATCAGTGCCCTTTGTTTAGTCTTAAGATGAACACCAGTACTGTTTATTTGTAAGGTTAGTTTTTAAAAACTACTTAAATTTTCTAATACAACTAAGGACTAGTCCTGGATTAATCTAAACCCTGTCCTCGAAACTGCCACTTATTAGTGTACGAGCATTTAAATGTCTATGCAATTAAAATCTATCAGCAAAAATGTCCATATACAAAAAATTCACATTTAAAGCCGGTACACGTCCCATAATAATTCTTCTGTTATCAGTGCTATCAGTTCATCATCCCGCCAAGCCCTGCAACAACCTCAATGTCCAAAGGTGATTTCTTCTTAAGCATGAGCTGGCAATTTACTAGTCCCTATCATTTTAAAACCAGTGATAAACTTAATAAAAGCATCTCTTCAACATAAATATTTCCAATAAATATAAAGAACTTGCTCTGAAGTTCTCACTTGATCGATCAAAATTGACAAATGCATTAAATGACATCAGTTGAGGTTGCCACATCAGTAGCCTGTTTCTCTGTGTTCAAGTATAGTATATAGTTGGTCCTTTTTTTACTCCGCTTTTATGTCATCTGTGTCCATCTCAGTAAGGACACAAAAGCACACCTTCTGAATGAGCAAACCTGCAGATGCTGGTAAGAAAGAAATGAAAACATTTAAATATATAATAAGAGCAAATAAATGTCATTACTCAAGATCCACATGACATTGAACACAAAAGTAAATGTAAATGATGAGCCAGAAAATGACTTTCTAAAAACAAAAATTCTAAAAAGTCTTAAATTAAGATGTATTTATTGATAAGTAAAATAACCTAAGAAAATAAATCTCGTTTTATACAAAAAATATAATTTAAATAAATAAAAAAAATCTGCCAGTGGGGTAAAAAATAATCTTTAACTTTTTTTTAAACACTTAATCCAAGAAAACAATTCTTAAGGTCAATTTGCTCAATCAAGAAAATGTATCTTGATTTAAGAATGTTTAATATTTGTACTAAAAACAAGACAAAAATACTAAGTAAGAAAGTCATGTTTTGCAATATAACAATTTGCTGAATATCTCCACAAAGGAATGTATGTTATACAGGTTCAGCACAACATAAGAGTGAGGGGATTCATTTATATTAAACAGTTCCTTTAAATTCTTATCAAGACCTTTGTGTTACATCAGAATCATTACATCTTTAATGACTAAACCACTATCAGTGAACTTACCAATGGAACTACGGAGCCACATAGGCCTACGGTTGGCAGGTAGATGGCAGCAAAGAAAGTAGACAGGCACTCCTGATAAGGCAATGCCAATGCCAATTAATGAGTTTATGGTGTCACTGTATAAAGGCACCACCACAAGAAACACTGTGCAGATGCAGAATATAATCGGGAAGATCAGACTGAGCTGAAAAAGAGAGAAATGGAGATTAATGATGGTGGAGGAGAGTTTGGACAGAGATCCAATACATGTTTATGTTCTGACATAAGTATTGTGCACTTAGAAAAGAAAAGGTTAACACCAAATGGCCGAATTCAACACATAACATCTAGATCAATATCTAAAAACAATTTAAATCAAATTTAGATCATAATTTATGTGAATTTTTCATAAAAATGTGATATTTTACAGGCAAGCTAATGGTGTAGTTGAGGAATTGAGTGGTAAGGTACAAAAGTACTTCATATCTCCCAAAACACAGCAGTAATGTATAGATGGGAAGTAAACAAAAAAAGTGATATATTATTTGTATCATTAAAAATGTCTATATTTTTTGTAATCACCCTTTTAATTTCTAGGGTCATTTTTACCCCCATGGAACTGTAACGTATACAGGACAATAGGGGCTTATGAGGGTTAAAAAGGTCCTTACAGATAGCTTTGAGGTATAATAGCATACTTTTTGAAAAGATACGGCACCACGCTGCAAAAAATGATTTTAAAGAAAAAAAATCTTAGTATTTTTGTCTTGTTTTCATAAAAAATATCAAAAAAATCTTATATTAAGATGCTTTATCGTGATGAGCAAAATGACCCAAGAAAATAAGTCTAGTTTTTAGACCAAAAATATTTAAAAAAAAAATTAAGCAAAATCTTGAAACACTAAATTCAAGAAAAAATCTAGAAAAATTAGCTTAACCCATTGGCAGATTTTTTTTTGCTTGTTTTATGCACAAAATCACTTAAATTTGATATTTTCAGTCTAAAATCTAGACTGATTTTCTTTGGTCGTTTTGCTCATCAAGAAAAAGCATCTTAAGAATTTTTTTATATTTTTACTGAAAACAAGACAAAAATACTAAGAATTATTTTCTTAAAAATAATTTTTTGCAGTGCAGTGACAACTTTTGTACCTTCTTGTATGTCTACCTTTTTATATAGACTGCAAAAAATTACTTTCTTAGTATTTGTGTCTTGTTTTAAGTAAAAATCTCTTAACATTCTTAAATCAAGATGAGCAAAATGACCTAGGAAAATAAGTCAGTTTTTAGACAAAATATCAAATTTAAATGAATTTGTGCTTTACACAAGCAAAATAATTTGCCAATGGGAAAATAAAAAAAAATTTTGAACACTAAATTCAAGAAAAAATTATTTACCTCATTGGTAGATTTTTTTGAGCTTGTTTTAAGCACAAATTCACTTAAATGTGACATTTTTTGTCTAAAAACTACACTGTAAAAAAATCCGTAGAAATTACAATGGTATTGCAGATGGGTTGCCGGTAAATTACCATAGATTTAAATTTATGTTATTTACTGGCAAGAGTTTGTTCAAAGTTGAATAAATTTGAAATATTAACAAGTCTTTTTCTTTACAGAATAAAACTATACAATAACAGCCTAATGCAAAGCATTCTGGGAACCAGAAATCATCATCAAACCTTTTCTGTTTTTTGCTTCAGATTTTGTTTTCCAGAATGTTTTGCTTGATGCTGTTTTTCTAGTTTTATTCTGTAAAGACAAAGACTTCTAAATGTTTAATGTTCATTTAACTTTGAACAAAATGTTGCCAGTAATAACATACATTTAAATCTACGGTAAGTTACCGGCAACCCAGCTGCAAATTTCTACGGATTTTTTTTACAGTGTAGACTTATTTTAATTTTGGTCATCAAAAAAAATAAAAATCCATCTTTTTTTGTACATTTCTACTGAGAAACAAGACAAAAATACCAAGTAACAAAGTCATTTTTTGCAGTGTATATCTACATGATATACACATTCTTTTGTGTTGGTTTGTATGGTTACCTTTAGAGGTCGTGGTCTGTCTGGTTCTTTCCATCGCAGGTACAGCTGTCCTAAGATAGACAGGCCCACAAAGAACCAGTAGCTGAAGCTGTAGTAGTTGATCAGTTTAAAGATATCCTCCACACAAAGATACACAAGAGCCATAGCACCCTGTGAAGCAGCAAGTCACATTAGAAGTCATGCATTTTCACATACATCTATAAAAGATTGAGTCCTGCGTGTGGATGATGACAAGTGCTCGATCATAATGGGAAAGAACAGCACAAAATAACGACATTCTAGTGAATTATGACACAAAAACAGAGATGGGGACTGACATTGAAGAGCAGGGCAGGGATGGGGGTGAAGCGGCTAACATGAATCATGCATAGGTAGTCTGGCAGATGGCCTTCTCTGGAGCCCACAAAGAACAGCCTAAGTGAAGATATGCAAATGATAAATAAATAAAATGAGACTAAAATGTGTCCATAAAAATGCAAATAGAACCTCAATGTTAGTGTCAAAATATTGTAAGCCCATACGATTAATGTTTGCATTACATACAATCTGAGTTATTTATTTCTATATATTTGATGTAAAATGAAGAAATAAACAGGTGTAAGCTGGTTATTCATATTTTCATAACAGATAAAACTCACCGGGAAGCAGCCAATATAGATGCGTTTAATCCTCCAAAGCAGGAGAAGGCAACTGCAAGCGGTATCGTCCAATTAAAATACCCAAATACCTGGTCTGCAAATGTCTGTGGATTGAAATGTTTATAAGATCAGAAATCCAACCGAAAAGCTGGAGGATTTTTTTTCTTGTAGCAGCTAGGAGGCTGCTCAGGTTGCAGCAGCAGTAGAATTCATCAAGTTAAGAGTTGTTCTATCACTGAAATAATTTTAGAGACATTATTTAAAGGTCGAAAAACTACATAGTGTTGCTTTAACAGGGTCCCCGCTATATTAACCGGCACTTAAAGCGGCTACTCACCACAGCCACTGCATCACTGTCCAGAATGGCAGGAATAGGCAACACTGTGTAATAGGCCACGTTGGTCAGAATGTAGATCACTGTGACAATGGGCATGGAAATGGCAATGGCCATTGGTAGGTTTCTGCAATTTAAAAAGACAACCACCAGAGGGAAGCAAATAGCATTAATGTGCATTGCATAGACACTAATGTACCTACCACTAAAAAAAATCACACTGTCAATAGTGAATTTTATTTTATCTGCGAATGATGTTAAATCAATAAGAACTTTATTCTTTTTAAAAAAATACATTTTTAGCGCTGTGTTGGCAATTTTGTAAAAGAAACTGGTTTTTCATCACCTAAGTTAAGTAACTTCTACATAGAGCTCGAAATGGAGAAGTACTGGTTGTCTGGAAAGTTAAATGGGAACTCTTGTCACATGACAGAAGTGAGGATCCCGCAAAAAGGCATGTGATCCAATCACATGTTTGCTGTGTTTAATTAAGTCAGTTAAATGAAACTTTTATCCAAAAAATATCAAGGGGTCCAAAAGCATTAAAGGGATAATTAACCCAAAAAAGAAATATTCTGTTATCATTTACTCACTCTCATATTGTTACAAACCCATATAAATTTCTTTGTTCTGCTGAACACAAAGCGTTAACCAAACCGTTCATGGACCCCATTTACTTCCATAGTAGGAAAATAATACAAAAGTTTGTTTTGGTTGCAAACATTTCTCAAAATATCTTCCTTTGTGTTCATCAGAACAAAGAAATTTATACGGGTGGGTGAGTAAATGATGACAGAATTTTCATTTTTGTGTGAACTATCCCTTTAACTGAAGAAGTTGCCATTTTTGTATTCTGGTTGCTTTTATAGCCTAAAAAGCTTTGCTTACATTTACATTTATCTAACGCTTTTATCCAAAGCGACTTACAATTACTATATATGTCAGAGGTCACACACCTCTGGAGCAACTTAAGGTTAAGTGTCTTGCTCAGGGACACAATGGTGTCACAGTGGATTGGAACCCGGGTCTCTCACACCAAAGGCGTGTGTCTTATCCACTGCGCCATCACCACCCCAATGGCATTAAGCACCCCCATGCTTACCTTGTCGTGTCCCGTAAGTACAGTTGGCGAAAGTAGTGAAAACATGAAATGGAGTTTAATTTGTATTTACTCTAAATGAGTCAAGTGGAATGGATTTGAAGAAGCAGAAGTGTGAAAGTCAAGGCTGTAGCTTAAATGCGTAACAGAGTTCAATTTATTATTAGAGCTTACTCAAGTGGAATGGATTTGACTGACAGCGGTCTGACAAGTGAACAGATATGCTTTAAATTAGAGAAAAAGTTAGTGGGTCCAATATCATTGGTATTAAAGGATAACACCACCATTTTTTAATATTTTACAATGTTCTTACCTCAACTTAGACAAATTAATACAAACCTATCTTTTTTGCGTGCACTTAATCTTTCTACAGCACGTTGCGAATGTGTTAGCATTTAGCCTAGCCCCATTCATTCCTTAGGATCCAAACAGGGATGAATTTAGAAGCCACCAAACACTTCCATGTTTTTCCTATTTTAAAGACTGTTACATGATAAAATAAAAAAAAATGTGGCAATATTTTAAGTGGATAAAAAATGAGAACTTAGTTTGCAGCACTTCGATTTTGGGCACAGTAACATCATCACTCCTGACTACTCCCCGTCTCGCTGAACCTTCAATCAATATTACTGCGCCCAAGGTAGAAGTGCTGCAAATGAAGTGCTCTTCTGCCATACAATATAATTCTCATTTTTTTGTGCCACCATACTTACTCGTGTAACTGCTCATGTAACAGTCTTTAAATAGGGAAAACATGAAAGTGTTTGGTGGCTTCTAAATTCATCCCTTTTTGGATCCTAAGGAATGAATGGGGCTAGGCTAAATGCTAACACATTCACGACACGCTGTACAACGATTAAGTGCACGCATTGAAAAAAGTTAGATATGTATTAATTTGTCTAAGTTGAGGTAAGAACATAGTAAAATCTTAAAAATGTTTAACATGTGGATGGTTCCCAAGCCCATGTCGGAAACTATACTGTACATGCTAGAATCAAACTTACAACCTTTATGTCGCTTACGTAATGCTCTACTTAATGTGCAACAGGAATGATGCTTTTGTTTCTGTATTTTTAAACCACAAAGACAGACAAATCACAATCACCTCTCTGGGTTCTTGATCTCCTCAGTGACAAAGTTGAGAGTGTCCCATCCAGAATAGGAGAAAAGAGCCGAATATAATGCCAAGGCCACATCACCAGGGTCCTGAGATGAGCCTGAGAACATACTCTCAAAATTTTGTGTGTGACCTGTAAAGCAAACATACAAAAAAATTAGAATGTACCAAATACATATATACAGAACTTTAGAGTGATGTCATCATGTAACATCTTTACCCTGGAAAATCTTGACCAGGCCAGTGATGATTACGGCGATGAGGGCGATGACCTTTGCGTAGGTGAAGAAGTCCTGAACCCGCGTTCCCCACTTGACATAGGCACAGTTCACAAAGGTCAGCAGGCCTGCAGAATGACCACAGTTTCAGGTAAAAGATGAATCCCACTTTGCTCACATCACAACGCTTAATGCATTTTTAATGCCCTAAATTTGGCTTTCCTGGATTAGAAACCTATTCTTCTTGTTATCAAGGTGATGTGGCTGGAAAGAAACAGTCTAGTCAAAACATCCCAGCAATAACATGAAATAGATATGGTCTTTCCCTGTTTTTCATGAGGATCAATGATTTTTAAGGGTCAGTTGGTTTACCCTGCAGTGCGTGTATGTGTGTGTTTTGTAAGGTAGTCTTCCTGGCTTGAGGAAGCAGAGCTGCTGACTCTAGCACTCCTGCTGGTTGTTTTGCAAGGATTGAAAGCGCTTAGGGCAGCATTTACACAAAAGTCTGTGCGAGCAGGAACATTTTATTCTGTCATACACAAAGTCTAGCAGTAAGCACCTGTGGTTGGATATTCCCAAAAATCAGATAGATAGATTACTTAACATTTTATAAATTATTCCAAATCTGTGCCGTGGATTTGTCTTCAAATAACCATTGGCGGTTACACAGGACATAAATGAATGGAAAGTAAACTGAAATTGGGAGTCAGAGATGAAAAAAGTTTTACCGCTGCTAACTTCAAAGAGGAAGTAACAATGTATCCCATGACTTTCATGTCTACAAAGCTGTCACTGGTACACTTTTGGTAAAAGGTGCATTTTGATACTTCAAAGGTACATATCAGTACCAAAATGGTACATATTTGGACCTTTATAAAAGGTACCATATTAGTGTACCTTTTATTCTGGGAGTGTTCTAGCACAGCATGAGCAGTAAACCAGCTAAAATGTATACATTTATGTAAGGCCTCACACATTAGACACCCCTGCTGAAAAAAAACAGCATACCAGCAAGACCAGCATATGTTGTGTTTTGGTGCTGGTTTGCTAGTGAACACCAGCTAAACCAGCATCAGCACCAGCATTAGCACCAGCTAAACCAGCAACAAACCAGCATTAGCACCAGCTAAACCAGCAACAAACCAGCATTAGCACCAGCTAAACCAGCATTAGCACCAGCATCCCATGCTGGTCATACCAGCATATGTTGTGTTTTGGTGCTGGTATGCTGTGACCACCAGCTAAACCAGCATAGACCAGCATAATTCCCATGCTGGTCCATGCTGGTTTCATGCTGTGTTTTTCAGCAGGGACATTCCACCTTTAAACCTAACTATTACATACAAACCTACTGATAATATTAAATTTAAACAAAACAAAACATGATTAAGTCTATTTGTGAGATTTAAAATAATAAGGGCACTATAAATGTCAGATAAATTGGTCCCTAGATGTCACTGGGCCTGTCCACTTTTATAAAGTAAATCTTTCCACCAAAGGGTTCATATTAAAGGAATAGTCTATCCATTTTCCATATTAAACTATGTTATTACCTTAACTAAGAAGAGTTGATACATACCTCTATCATCTTAGTGCGTGCACGTAAGCGCTGGGGCGCGCTGCGACACTTCGATAGCATTTAGCTTAGCCCCATTCATTCAATGGTACCACTCAGAGATAAAGTTAGAAGTGACCAAACACATCAACGTTTTTCCTATTTAAGACGAGTAGTTATACGAGCAAGTATGGTGGCACAAAATAAAACGTAGCGCTTTTCTAAGCGGATTGAAAAGGGTAACTATATTTTATGGCGGAATAGCACTTTTGGGAGTACTTCGACTCGCCTGAAAAATCCGCTCCCCTTCTCCCTCTCATAATGGGAGAGGGAGAGTGTTACTGCGCCGAGTCAAAGTACTCCCAAAAGTGCTATTCCGCCATACAATATAGTTACACTTTTCAATCCGCTTAGAAAAGCGCTACGTTTTATTTTGTACCACCAAACTTGCTCGTATAACTACTCGTCTTAAATAGGAAAAACGTTGATGTGTTTGGTCACTTCTAACTTTATGTCTGTTTGGTACCATTGAATGAATGGGGCTAAGCTAAATGCTATCGAAGTGTCGCAGCGCGCCCCAGCGCTTACGTGCACGCACTAAGATGATAGAGGGATGTATCAACTCTTCTTAGTTAAGGTAATAACATAGTTTAATATGGAAAATGGATAGACTATTCCTTTAATACCTCAAAGGTACCTTAAAGGTACATATTGGTACCAAATATATACATATCTCTAACTAAATGACACACATTATGAACTTTCTAAAGAGTAGTGATCCAGTGGCAGCTAGGGATCATTCATTTTTTGACGATGTAAATCAGGTGTAGGCAACGTCGGTCCTGGAGTGCAGATGTTTTGCAAAATTTAGCTGAAGTTCTAATAAAGCACACCTGAACAAGCTAATCAGGGTCCAAAGAGTCCCCTACAGGTAGGCGAGATTTTATCAGGGTTGGACCTAAAATCTGCAGGACATTGGCACTCAATGACCGACGTTTGCCTGTGTACATATTTCAGCAAGTATAGGCAAACTGTGCACATGTACACACTTGATCAAAAACGCTTTCAGTCTTGCTCTCCATCTTATCCGTTATAGGTGCTATCAATTGTTACCTCCACATCATAAATGTCCCACACACCCACATCGCTACAATCTTTCTAATCTACGGTCTAAAATCTTACAGAGTGAAGTTACTACATAGTGTGCGCAGATACATCCTATCAATCCTGTGTAATTGTGGGACCTTTTTATTATACTATAATATCTATAAAACTGGATTAGATTATTTTCGGGCAGTTCGTAATATCACTACGCCTGCTGCAGCCATGTTACATCAGCAAAGTCCTTGATTATTACGCCAGTTTGAGAGAATAGTTCCTTGCCATATTTGCCTAGATTTGCCAGCTTTTAGTTTTCCGTCAGTATTAGTACACAACGTAACTACAGAAGAGTCGAGTTTTAAGTAGGAAAAATATCGCAACTCTTTGGTTATTTTTTAGCGTGATGCTAATGTTCTAATCAGATTTAATGGATTGTGCTAAGCTATGCTAAAAATGGTACCGCCAGATCCGGAGATCAGCTGAATGGATTCAAAAACGGTAAGAATCAAATGTTTAACTCTAGAGGAGCCGAAAAATGAGCATTTTTCAAAAAAGTGGAATGTCCCTTTACCACTTGTATTAAACTTGAACCGAACTTACATACAAAGATGGGTTCAAGTTTACTACAAGTGGTACCTAAATAAATTTTTTAAGTACATTTTTATCACATTTTAGTGCACATTCCTTTTTGTCTCAAAATAGCACAGAAAAGGACACTTAAGAGCATCTTATGAAGTACTAAAGAAGAATTTTTAGTATATTAAGTACAAAATTAGTGCACGAAAACAAAGCACTTTAAGTACTCTGCGGCAAGTGTACTTCTTTTGTATTGACTGAGCTTTTTGATTAATATACTGCGTAAAAGGTAGATAAAGTGTATAAGTGTATATTCTATCAATCAATGTCCTTTTGGCTCCGTGCCATGCTGAGCTGTCACTAGTTATTAGTCATAAGGGTCAGAGTCATAATCTAGAGGACTTTACCTTCTCGAAATCAGCACATTCACATTCCAAGTAGAACACTCTCGGAAAAAAGGTACAAACGTTGTCAGGGGGACGCTACCTTTTAAAAAGTTCCTATATGTACCATTTGGGTACAGATACTGTATGTACCTCTAAGGTACCAGCATGTACCTTACAGGTACCAAAATGTACCTTTTAGGTACAAAAGTGTACTTTTTGAAAAGGTACCCCCCACTGACAACTTTTGCACCTTATCTTTGTTTCTGAGAGCATACTTGTATCTTTTACTGCACATTAGTGTGTGATTTGATCTTTTAAATGTAACATGTGTATGTGCTTCAAAGCGTTGTCTTTTTTCCTGACAGTTATTATACTGATATATGATTATGTAAAAATTATCATCAACTCTCACATTGACATTTTCTTTTTTTCTTGTCTGTGGGTAAATTTTGTTTTTGATGAGTCAGTATCCCATGTATGTAACCTTGAACATCAGCTGGACACTTCATTCGGTTTCCCTTCCCCTTTACATCATTGGCACTTCTGTAATGCCTCCATAAAGTCACAATCTCTCTCTCTCTCTCTCTCTCTCTCTCTCTGTTTCCATATACAGCAAATTCTGATTTATATTGAAGTTTCACGAACTTATGCTCTCAGAGGACAAAGAGGGACCTAATGCATTTTACCTTATATAGGTTCTTATCTCTTATATACCTCTTAAGGTATCACACAAAGTACTTTCTAATACACACACACTCCAACTTACAGATGCAAGCTGCAGCCAGCAGACGATTAGCCGCGTAGGGTGCTATACATGTGGGGAAAATGGGCTGCACCATGTAGTTGGAAAAAGTGATGGCTATCACAGCCTGGCTGGTGGGTTCGATGATAAGGAGTGATGTCCATAGACGGATGAAGGCCAGAAAGCCTCCAAAGGCTTCCAGGATGTAGGCATAACTGGCACCCGACTTGGTGATAGTGGTTCCGAGCTCAGCGTAGCAAAGAGCCCCAAAAACAGAGAAGATCCCACCAATTGTCCAAACTATCAGAGATAACCCGTATGAGGCACTATATATCAACACTCCCTTTGGCGAGACGAAGATTCCAGAGCCAATCATGTTTCCCACGATGAGGCACACGCCATTAAGCAAAGATATTTCTTTTTTCAGTTTCATAGACTCCTGAGAGCCACTTGATTTTAGGTCTCCATTCGACGCTTCTGAAGAAGGCACCTCTGTGGGAGCGGGGATGTAGGACGCCATTGTTTTAAGGCACCGGTAGGTCGAGGGATACAACAGAAAAGCAGATCTACAGCTTGTTACGAAAGTTCAGTGTTTCAGGAAGGTTTAAAAAAGTCCCCACTTAGATCTTGAGCTCTTCAGCCGACATCTAGAAAAATTAGAGGAAGGGTGGTCAGCGGTCATATTTACATACACACATATATTACTCTCCAAAGTAACTAACAGGGATATCATAAACTATACACACACATTTGCTTTTCAAACAGGTGTATGGCTATCCATTAGACGACAGAGAAAATGGATTATGGATTTTTAAAGTAAACACAAAAGCGGGAAAAGGGGTTTAAAGGAGTTCGCCTAGGTAAGAAAAACATCTCGTGCATCAATCAAGACCAAGTGGAAGGGATTCGAAATACGTCAGGGTCAGTTCAACCTGTCTCATTTTATCTTACAGACACGTGTACTTTGGTACGGAGACTGCTTGGCACATCACAATGCTGATTTGTCACATGCTCCTCAAGGTTCATTAGACTCAAAAGAGCTAAGCTCAAGAAGTGAAAGCTTTTCGTATGACTATACATGAAAAATGCACATATAAGGATTATGACTAGTTAATTGACAGCTCATGTAATTTCATTATTTCATGGTGAAATGCTGACTAGTCTAGATTAGAGAAGCATGATTTATGAATTCTTAAAAGATAAGTTACTGCGCTCTATTAGTTAGTTAGTTATAAACGTGGATAATACAGACGTTTTGGCCAATAGTAGATTGGATTTCTAGACTGTGAAAGGCTTCTGGCCAAATGAAATTACATATAAAAAAGCTTTTTATATGGGCATGTAAGCCTTCCTTCATTTAAAGTGAATAAAATACAAAATTGGGAATGGGAATTTCTTAAAAAAGAAGAGTATGAATGGGAATTTTATTGTGGATGGTACTGAAAGTACCCATATAAATCAAATTAGTTGTTTGTATAACATTCTTATCACTAAAACGAAAGTTACTATGAGAAAAGGTTAAATAAGGCGGAATGATCAAAGACTTGCAGTGAGTGGCTGACAGTGGAGTTACTTCACGTGCTAATTTAAAAGCCACACCAATGCAAAATCTTGAACATCAGAGAGCAAAGTTCAGGACATGCTGATAAGCTGTGAAGAAAACATCTATTAAACAAAATAACTCACGTTGACAGCCACAGCCTTGCTTCAAAGAGTCAGTGAAAAGGATCTTCATAGTCTAATATAACAACTACAAAAGTGTCAGTGCACATGTTTACGGCAATAATGCATTTAGAATAATTATCTCTTCCCAGTACATATTTTACAGTATATATTTCTACTATAAGCTATATTTAAGATAGGTATACAGTAGCCTACCTTCCATCAAATTGCGTAAAGTCCGAATCATTTAAATATCAACTATACTGTCACATTACAATTCACCAAAAAAAGTAATTTTTTTGAGGTTTTTTACCTTTGCCTCCAGGTGATATGACATCGGAAAGTGAGCAGCTTGTACTGGTGCTGTTTATCTGCCGGTAATTTTCGCAGTCAAGATCAAAGCCAATCTACAGTTCATTATAATGGGTCGTGTCAGGTCTAAATCATACAGTTGCTGTGACAGATCGCGCGCGGGTCTCTTCCTGAGACGTCTGAGAAGACTGAGCTTAAATCATCTGATGTACTTCTGCTCTCAGATAAACAGACAACCGTGAAGATAGTGAGTAAAAGGGGTGGAGAGAAGAGAGGAGGCGGACAGTAAAAACTATTATAGGCATTACAGTACATAGAAACATCCACATAAATAAGTGGAACCTAAAACATAAATGTTTTTGCAATTTATATAAAATATACTTTTAGTTATGAATCATAACTAAATGTATATTTTATATAAATTGCAATAATATTTATATGATACAGTATTTGATAGATCTATCAAGCCTGTAATCGCTTAAAATAACATGATAAGAAATATGGGAAACTGAATGGGAAATGTACTCATTCGTAAATAAGGTCATACTTGTGGATGGGAATTTGAATTGAATTTGACTTGAAAATGTTTGAATGACACATAGCTTATCCCTACAAGCACTAACCATGGTTTACTATATAATTTACTAAGAAAGAAAAAGAAAGAAATGGTAAATGTTCAATTTATGCAAACCATTTTAAGTGTATGGGACTTAAAGTGTAATTTAGTTATGGGAGATGTGATGGGTAAAATTTTATTAAGTAAAGATACATTTTTTTTTATTGTGAATGTGATATTTTCCCGGTTTAAACCAAGCTTAGCCTACTCTTAAACAGGTTGTAGGGGTCTTGCCACATACATGTGCTTATGTCGCCACCGTGTGGTTATGTGCACTATTTCTAATTTAAAAGGGACATATCATGAACATCTTACTTTTCCATGTTTAAGTGCTATAATTGGATATCCACAGTGCTTCTATCAACCTAGAAAATGTGAAAAGGAACAACCCAGAAACTTAGTTTTTGTAAACCATTCTCTGCAAGCATGTGAAAATATAGGTAGGCTAACTGAAATTTTGGTCCCCTTGTGATGTCAGAAGGGGATCTTATTATAATAATATCAGCCCTTTTCTGCAACTATACAATCATGGCACTGCCATTTAGTGCAGAGAGAGAGCAAGAAAATAATTGACAGCACAATTGAATTTCAATTTTAGCAAACCACCATTATGCTGAGCAGTGCATTTTGATGGACACACCAAAAAACGGAAAATTTTGACTTACACCTACAAAGTGGCAATTTTAAAGGGCACCTATTTCATTGCCAACAAACGTTATTTTGTGTGTTTGGTATAATAATACAATGTGTTTGCGTGGTTTATGGTTAAAAAACATTATTTTCCACATACCGTACAATTTTGTAGCTCCAGACATCCTGCCTTCCTTAAACGCTTTGATTTTGTACAAAACTCATCGATTCGAAAAGCGCTGTGTCCCTGATTGGCCAGCTAATATGTACATTGTGACACCTCTGGAGTTAATGCTGCGTTCCAGGCAACCTGTAACCCGTGAATCACGACTTCAAACCACGACTCACGACTCTAAACTGGGAGTACATCGATCTAGTACGAGTTCGCGGGTGGGAAGTCACGAGTTTGACTGCCGTTCCACTGCACTTTCACAGGTAGAAGGTTGTAAAAACACGGGTTACAGGCTGCCTGGAATGCATAGAGTCGTGAGTTGTGGTTTTGAAGTCGTAATTCACGGGTTTAAAAACCTGCCTGGAACGCAGCATGACTTACAGGCTGTGAGCCAAAGCAGGAGCAGGCCCAGGAAGTAAACTGTTGCATACAATCCATGTGTTTGTTGTAGTCCAAGAAAAGAGATTTATGTTTGAAACGATAACTCGCGTCATTGTTTACTTTGGGGTTTGTACCTTTTGCATATCGTTAACATACTAATACACACTTACACACCAAAGGAAATGTAAAATCGTAAATCGGACCATAGTAGCTCTTTAACATTCCATAATAAATTATCTATATGATATTTTGAGCTAAAACTTCACATATGTACTCTGGAGACACCAAAGATTTATTTTACATCTTAAAAATGTCTTGTAAAATGTCCCCGTTTAAATATAATTTTTGACTATACCTTTAGATTTAGCCATAAAATATAAACAATGGCTTATCTGTAAAAGTTATATTGAATCTATAAAGAAAAGTCTTCTGTTTACATCCATTTATTTTAACTTTTCTAACTTTTAATGTCAAGAAACTTGTAGCATATTTTACCTGACAGGTGCTAAATTTTGGCATATGTGTGCATGTTGTTTTCCATTAGTTTTGATTGAGACATGTCTATTTCGTTCACTAAATACAAGTGGACAAACTTCTCCCACATGTCTTGTTTCTGGCTCATTGTCTTTCTCCCTCTCAACCTCAAAATTTCTTTCCTTGGTTACAGGTTGTCATGGTTTCGAGGGTCTGGCAGAGGCAGGATTAGGAGCCCTTTTAGGGACAGCTGGTTGGGTCGGTCTCCACCACCCCTTCATCCCGCGCAGAGACGCTCAGGGGGAATAAGGGGAGGGGGCATTGTGCCAGGATTAGAGCTTCCTGTGTGTCAGCCGCATTGCACGGGGGAGAGGGGTGGTGGAAAGTGAGTGAAAGAAGCAAAGAATGAAAGAGAAAATGAAAGAGCGAGCATATGAAAGAGAATGACACAGAAAGCGAGAGGGTGTACGAGGGGAGGGAGTGAAGCCTGTACAGCTGCACACTCAATCACATTACACAAGTATATGTGTGCGAACAAACACACACCATTCACATATACACCCATCAACATGCACACCACCAATCCGGGGAAATAAAACATATTAGAAAGCCGGACTTCAAAAAGAAGGGGGATTTGGGTGCAGAAGACAACTAATGCAACAGACAAATGAACACCGGGCCTTGTAGTATGCAGAAAATGCATTTAAGGGTGGTTGTGAACTTTTGTTAAATGTAATAAAATAGCATGCATGTAATATATATATGAAACAACTTACAAATCTTGTGACATTCATTTGAATTTATTTCTTTCAATTGACAAGTTAGGGTCATGCTACATTCATGAAAATTAGAAATCAAAGCTAAATATAATTCAAAAGAACCAACAGAGATGTTCCAAATATAATGGTATCTTGAAAGCCTCCCTTGTCAATCAGTTTTAGAAGTCACAGATATAGTGCAGCTATAGACACCTACACAATACAACAGTGTGAAAAACAGGGAACGTAAAAAAAAATATTTACATTCAACTGCACATCAGGTGATCACTTTTGGTACAATCATCCCATTCTCTCTTCAAATCATTCCCTTTTGTCCAACTGTTTCTGCGCAAGACAATTTCTTAATTTTTTATGTTTTAAAGGATTTGAGTAAATGTAATGAGTTCCAAATCGAGTTCTGAAATTGCACTTAGATGTAGAATTTAATTGTTAAAAAAATTAAAGGAAGATATGTTTATTCATTCCCTTGTCATTTGTTATGCACAAATACTATTTTCAATGTCCAATTTCTGTGCGTCCTGATACTTGAAGTCGAAAGACTTTCTAAGTCTTGTCCAGTAGGATTTCATTGCCTTTGTAAAAAGACACTACCATTCATATCGACTGATCAGCTACCACTCTACGATATTGAACAATTACAAACTACTCATAAGAACAAAATATAAAAAAGTGAAAACATAAACCAGTACCAAGCACAGTGCTAAAACCTAACTAATTGTGTTAAGCACTGCCTTTAGGTCTGTCTTCTCTGTCAGTAGTAGGCACCAGATGCTCAGTCAAGGACATTTTGTCTGCGTTCTCCTCTGATGAGTTTTTATCCTCCTCTACTTGTAGTTTTCCATTAGTTTGAGATGTAACTGGGTCCTGCAGTTGCTCCACAGGTTTTCCCTCAAAGGACTGTGAAGATATGCTACTGGTTAATTGATTGATACTTCCACTGTGGAGTTTCATGTGTCCCTGTTAAAACACAAAGACAAGCAATTAAAAATCTTAATATATATATATAATAACAATAAATAGTCATAATCTGCATGTACCTTTAATCCACTGCGGCTGGCATACTCTTTTCCACACTCAGTGCAGCTGTAAGGTTTCTCAGAGCGCTGGGGTTGTAAAGGGGGCACAGGAGTTTCTGATGATGTTACTTCTGTTTTCTCACTGTCTTGTGCTGGTTTCCCTTCATGATTATCCACTGTTGACTCCTTAATTTCAGATATGTGTGCATTCTCCACTTTCACGTTTTCCTTTTTTGAAGTTTTTGATAGCAATGATGCATGCTCTGTTTCACTGTCTTTGGGCTCAAGACTATGGTCTGTTCCATTCATATGACGTGTTGTTTGATCACTGCTTTGGTCCGATTTCAGTTCACTTGACACCTTTGGGCTGGAGGGTGGTGTGAGAGCTGGGGACAGATCCAGAGCTTCGCTGCTTAAACCGGGTTTTGGCCCACTGATCACTGTGTGATGTGAAGTCCCGCTGAGTAATTTTTTACCAAACAATGTATCTTGGGACTTGGTTCTAGTACAGAGGGAAAGAGGTGTATCTTCATCATCTTCTGCAGCACCATTTACAACTTGAGACTTGCTGTGATGGGTGGTACCATAATGGTTTTCTTCTGAGATGATGTTATTGTCAGATGGGATATTTTCTGAGGAGGCCGTGCCTTGATCCTGCTTCTCCAGGGTCAGAGTTGGACTGGTCTCAGGTGTGTTGTCATAGGGGTCTTGATCAGACTCCATGGGCTGGTCTCCAACAGCTGATGTGGCATCTCTAAGGCTAGCACCAGACTCTAGTATGCTGGCAGAGGATGAAGTGCTCATATTTAGAGGAAGAGACTGAAAGTTTTTAGGTAGAGAGACCCCATCTATTTGACCTTCTTCTGACTGCATGTCTCCATTCCCTTCTGGAGGCAACTGACCCCCCAGATGCATACGTATGTGATGCTGTAGCACCACAGCATTTGTGAATTTCCGCTGACAGAGCGGGCAGGAGTTCTGGCCTCGTGCATTGGCTGGACGTGCTCTATGAGTTGCTAAATGAGCCCTAAGGCTACCCTTTGTGGAGAAGGAGCGGCCACAGAGTTTGCACGGAAATGGACGTTCACCCAAATGGGTGGCCTGGTGGAGACGCAAGGCTCTTGGGCAGCTGAGGACACGCAAGCACACCCCACACTGATTAGGGGCCAGAGAAGATGCAGTGGATCCTGGGAGCTCTTGACTAGTCAGTTCATTGTGAGTGCTGGGATTTAGCCCTAAGGCTGCCATCATTTCTCTTCTGTAAGCCGAGATAGAATTAGCATTTGATGTTGTGGATATGTCATTAGCCTGAGCGTTGTAATTTGTCTGACCTTCATGGCTGCTTTTAGGAAGGGGCTGCTTTTCCAACTTTTGTGCCAGTCTCTGCAGCTTGGAAGTGTCAGAAGTGGCAGAGGTGGATGACTTGGTGGAGGATGGAGGAGAGGAATTTTGAGGTTTGGCATAAGAGGAGAAGGGGAAGGTTAGTGGGAGGTGAGGAGACGAGAGGTGTGGAGGGCGGAGAAGAGCAAGGCTGGGATGGTGGCCAGAGGGACCTGAGGGAAAAAGAATCTTAGGAAGGTGTGCAAGCTGGGAATATGGAGATCCAGGGAGCAAGGCTGAGTGTGGTGGTGTATTCTCATCAAATCTCTGCTGCTTCGAACCTTTAAACTGAGTGGTCATCACAGAGGAGGTAGAGGAGGAAATGCATGTGGATGAGGGTTGTGCACTTGTTGCTGCAGCTGCGGCTGAGGCACGGTTGAGTTGTAGCAAAGAGTGGGCAGTGGAAAGCAGAGCCAGATCAACACTGGGGGGCAATGGAAGGGAGGAGGGTGATGGGTGAGTTGATCCAGACAGAAAACCCAGAGCTAAACTGTCTGGCACTCCTACACTACCTTTAACACCAAAATGCTCTTCATCCTCTGCCCGACGTTTTCTGCGTCTCTGTGATGATCCTGAGGTGGATCCAGATTGTCCCTGTTCAGAGAGAGCAGGTGGCAAGAGGGAGAGTGACAGCTCAGGATTTTGCTCACGATGACGAAGGAAGTGGGCCTTGAGGTTGCCACGAGTAGTGAAGCGACTTAGACAGACCGGACATTGATAGGGACGCTCACCAGTGTGGGATCTCAAGTGAATCTGTAAGGAGGAGTCACTGCTCAGAACCTTCCCACAGAACCGACAAATGTGCTGCTGGCGGCTTGCAGAGGAGGCTGAAGATCCATTTGAGGTACTAACAGTAGAACTAAGTGATAGCTGGTCCTGCGAGAGACTGGATGTGGGCAAGGGAGTAGTCGAAAAATTCATACCATTGGTGTGACTGATGGAGTTATTGGGAGACTTTTCATTGAGGTAACGAGGTGGAAGTCCCAATGTTAGAGAAAGGGGGTGCAGAGGCGCTGAAGAGGTGACTAAGGATGAAGTGGATAAGGAGGTTGTAGAAGATGAGGAGGACAAATGAGGAGCTCTAATTCCATTTGTGTAAGACAGGTTGGGCTTGGGCACAGGAGCTTGAGAAATCAAAGCAGTACCAGAGGCAGTGCTGGGTGGCAATAGCAAGTCTGCACCTCTCTGTTGACTTTCCACAGATCCCTGAGATCCATCTTGGTCGCTACCCATACCACCAAGGCGCAGCACCTGCCGGCATATCTCTTCTGTAATCTGCATTTGGTGAATCTGCCTTTGCTGCAGTACTCTAAGTTCCTCTAAGAGCACAGCCAAAGTAGGAGGCACCTGGAGCTGTTCTGAGGGTGACGACGGAGTTTGGTGAATTGGACTAGGGCTTCCTTGATGTGGTGGAGCAGCCAGTGATGATGATGATGAAGATAAAGATGAGGAAGATGAGGTAGTGGTGGTTGCCGAAATACCCATTGTTGGGGAAGTCACAGTGGAGTGAGGCTGGTGAGGTGGGATGTGAATGGATTTCTGTAGGACAGGGGGAGGAGAGTGGGTCTGGGAGGACAGAGAAGGATGTGGAAAGTCTGGAGAAAGAGATGAGTGTGCATTAGGCAGAGATGTAGTATATAAGGCAATATGATTAGACCAATGGGGAGGAGAGGAGCTTTCATTGGGAAGTGAGGGAGCATGAAGTCCACCAGGGGATGGCCTTGGGGCCAAAGGAGGCTGACAGTCTTGAAGGGATGTGGGGGAGGAAGCAGAGGATGATGAGGTAGCTTCTGAGACAAGTGAGGATGATGGAGATTTCACTGGGAACTGGTCATCTGTAAAACAAGGAGGAGGACATTAGTACTTTCAAAGACCATGAAAATGGTCTTCTGCAAATATTGCAATAATACATGTGTTTATATTGTATAGACTTTAGCTACACTGTAGCTGCAGCATCTGTAAATCAACATCCGTAATAGTGTAATTTAAGTGTAAAAGAGCTTTTCACAGACATGTGAACTGCTTGCCCATGATGACCTGTTAGTCTGCATTGGCTGTTACAAGAACATTTTTCTCAGACACTAAAGTTTCTGAGACTGTACAAAGTGCATGAATATTAAATGAGATAAGTACTACAGCAATTTATGATTGGGTGCCTGCCTGCTGCTAAAAAACTGACCATTACATTTCACTGCATGAGCCAAAAAGCCACTGAACAGTCTGACTAGGGCCAACGGAGTAAAATACACCAAAAAACTAGGCTAACAGATGCTAAACCTAACATTAAACGATTAAGTGGTGATACATGATTAGACCATATGTTCAGTATCACCATTTTCTTACAACAAAATGCTGAACACTACTCGTCAGTAGGCATTTTAATGACCACTCACCTTCACATTCTTCATACAGAACACTCACATCTTCTTCTCTCACTCTTGCCTCAACTCACTGACCACCTTGCAGCTATTGCAGAGCTTTTAAATGACAATAGGATATCACCACAACAACCCATAACCCCTCTTAACCCAATCCTCTGTCCATCAACAACATCTTTCATCTTTCTATTCACCCTTCCCCCTGACCTCACACAAGGTCAGAGGTCAGGGCACAGAAAAAGTTTTGGCCACTGTCAATGCACTCTGATTGGCTAGATGACCTGACCTCTAGAGCTTTAAGGTCAAATTCTTTTAGAATCATGAGTGCAGAAAGAGAAGAAAAGGGGGTTGGGAAGGCAGTGGGCTGATTGACAGAAAACCAAAAATGACCACTCTATGTTGCATACTGACACATGAAATAACTGTACACAGACCTGTGCAGGTATCATGTGTGGAAATGCACCATGCACTAGAAATGCATCCTCTTACCATTCACCATCTTTGCTTGCCAACATCTATACAAAATCAAACCACTTCAAAAGGTGTTTTATCTTTAAGATTCCTTAGCTAACTTTTCCTTCCATGCATGCATGCAACGGTGCATTCTTTATCCCCGCTGTATTCTAACACTGGAACCCCCAACTGAGAAGTACAAAGTGAATAGAGGCAAGAGAGTGGGAAGGGGGGAACATGGTGGGAGCAGAAAAGAGTAGCACATGGAAACATGAGAGAGAGAGAATAAGGGAGAAGAGAGGATAATAGAGTGAGAAGAGATTAATCTTTACCCAAACACCCCCTTCACCCCCCACCCATTGCCTGCACCTTATTCATGCTGAATAGGAGACTCTTCTAAATGCAGCAGACCCCCAGCAGTCAAACTGACTATGCTGCAAGTCTTTATGTGATTGACATTTGTGAAAAGCTAACGCAATTCTGGCCCCTAAGAAATTCATGTCAACATAATGACTGGCCATACGGCTGAACACCTTGAGACCAACCCTCTTATGAAGTCTTAAAAAACATATTTAAAACATATTTTCTCTGGGGGAAAATATGTTAATGTATTTATATGTTGAAAAGGCGGGTTAATGATAGAAATGAAGAAGCTGAGCTGCTGAGCTTCAAACAATGGCTGGCTGACTGGTGAGTTTAGGGCCACACACCGTAATCCATTTTAACTAGTTTAACTCTTTAAGTTAGGTGAGGGACAGCAAAAATGAAATAAAATATTTAAGTAAACTGATTTTCAATTTTATATATATATTTATAAATATACGTTTTATAAAATATAAAATAATCTCTGTTAAATATAATATAGATATAAATATATAATGAAGTTATTAAGAATTAAGCAGTATTAAGTAATAATAAATATTAACACACGTTTATATAACAGTCAATTTTAACACATACACGTGTTATATTACACAGTTACCAATCCCAAAATAACAAACAACAAAGGAATGATTTCCTCACCTTGTGGCATCAAGCGCGTGCCCCCGGGGTCCGCGTTAACGAGCTGCTGAGGCCGTTTCTGTTTCCGGCGTGACATGATTCACGAGCAGCCGGTGAGAGTTACAGGCATCAAACAAAGTTTGCAACGCACGTCGAAACACCAGTGCTGTATTTCTAAGATGAATCTTACTCTTCGTCAGTAATCCACCTTGCAGGGCACGCTAAAACAACATCGACCTATGTAAACAGAGTTTGTTAAATAAACTCAATATTAGCATCGACTGCTAAAGCGGATCGTGACGTCGTTCGGTGTTGCCGTGCGAACTGGCGAGTGCGTGTGTGGCTGTTTTTCTTCAACAAGTCTCCTCTTTCTCAAAGTTGTCCGCTCTGCGAACCCCCCTTCTCCAAAGACACACACTCTCTCACACACACACAAGTACAATCTCTCCTTGTTCATAGATTTGCATTTCAATGGCGCGGAACACCGTCTCTTTTTCTTTCTTTCTTTCTCCTTCGTGGCGTTTTTCTTAATGCTTATATTGCAGCGTTCGACATAATTTAGAGTTACACTAATATGCGTCAATCAAAAGTTTACTCTGTGTAATGTTTTATCTGTGTTATGTAATGTATGCATACAATGCGCCTATATACATTCAAGAGTTTGACACCATTTGTTTGTTTTTAACAACTTAATGACTGAATAGTTTACTTGCGCGCAATTTATATTTAATCATAAATCATCCAAATCAGTATTTTGATGGGTAAATGACAAAGAGAGAAAGAACAGGTAACACTGCATTATTTGTTGGATGTTGCCGCAATTTACATGGGAAAAACTTTTTACTTTACTCTTAATAATAAAAGTATAACATAAAAGTAAAAACTGTAAATAAAAAAAAATCAGCTGTGACAGTTATGTTAAAAAATATTTAAACATTGTGTAAAAGCACACACACACACACAAACTTTTGTAAAAGATGCTGAAGAAGGTGATGGTTTGGGATAATACGTCAAGCCGCTTATAGACTATAACTGCATGGGCTACTGCAGTAAAGACCCCCTGTGGCTCACTCACTTTGTCGGTGCGTCCGCATATTCGGAGCTCTATTTAAAATGCATTGAATGGGAAGGGAATTTCCAACAATGGCGACCTGGACACAGTTGAGTGGGCATCTCTTTTTCTCTCTTTACCCCCGGGATCCATTGCCGCTCCGCACAATGCCCCCCTTTCAACCCCGCCTCTGTTCCCATACACCACGTGGAGGAGGGATGGAGTGAAAAGCCATTTTTAATTAGTTGTATCAAAAACAAGCAGCCGACCTGCACAGTAGCCTATCTCCTCCTGTAAGGCCCAAGAGGAGTTTACTTATATTTGAGCTTAAGTCTTTGCTCATAGCCTATATTAAAATCAAATTATTTATTAAAATATATAATGCATTTAAATTGTAAATAATTACTAAATTGTCACAAAGCATTTTTTTGTGGCGTTATAATCAATACAGATCCAAATATTATTCATAATAACTCAAAGGGCGGGAGATATAATACTCAAAATCTGAAACCATTATTTAAACATTGTTTCACTGACTGTTTAGTGTTTAGTTTTAATTTTAGACAATTTACATCAGGCAGACACATTTTCGAATTTCCCCGATTTATTTGGCTGTGACGCAATATCAGCAGCCAATCAGATGAAGCCAATTAAACGAGTCATGCTAGGTGCTAGCGCGAACCTGTGACTGACAAAATAAAAACGACAAAGTTGAAAAAAACTCGGTGACAGGACAAAATATATGTAGTTATTGATATATTTATATAGCCGTATTAGATTAGGTTTTGCACCTAAACAGGGTTGTGAAGAGAAAACACGTTTTTCGCTTTCTTGTTGTTAACTTAGCTTACGTAAAGTGCCAACAAGCTCGAGATTTTTACTGAACCCTTCATTTACGCTCCTTAAACTATAAGACATTTTTATTCCGTGTTTATAAGAATAGTCATGTCTGCACCTGAATATACTTTGCTGTGCAATTTCCCTAAATGCCGAGCAAAGCTGAGTGGGTTTGCGTGGACCACTGCCTGTTCTCATATATTTTGTGATCAACACGGTGCGGACGAGTTCAGTCGCACACCTGCTATCTGCCCTGCATGTTCCTCAATGCTCCCTGGGAAACTTGACGTGATGAGAACCGAGCTGACCCCGTCAGAAAAGTACAAGTCCATGGCTTTGGTCGGACTAAAGCCTGAAACCATTTTGGATATTAGTCATAAAGCTCTGGAGTTCTGGACCTATCAGGTTTGGTTTCTGGGTTTAAATGACCTGTGTAGGTGTTTGCTGACTGAATGTAACAACATTTCTTAACCGTTTACTGTGTTTATTTTTTATTTCAGGTAAACCAAGAGAGGTTGCTCACGGAGTTAAATTTGTCCAGAGCTGGGGCGCAGGTGGTTCAGATGGAGAAGTTTTTGACCCAGCAGAACCAAAGCAGAGAACATGAGTTTAATGCATTAAAAGGCGAAATTGCATCACTTAAAAAGGTCGCAAGTCCACTGCATCAATACTTACACACTTTTTTTATCAGTATATACAGTTAAAAGTACTGAAGGACATTCTAAGCTTGACAATTGTTTTCTGGTTTTATCATCATCTAAAGAAAATAATAATTTATATGTTCTAAACAAATGTATAATGCATGTTGAATTGTAATGGTCTGTCTAAGAAATGCAGTACTGAAATATAACAAAGTGAAAATTCATAGGCAAATTAGATGCTTTACCAAGACAAAAAAGTTTTAATTTAATATATTTTACTTTAGTGTGTCAACAGGAAATATAAATATAGCTTTCGAAACCTCCTTTGGAAGAAGTTAGGTATTTGTATAAACAAATCACTATACAACAACCGTGAAGTGTGAGATTGCATAAAGATGGGAAAAAACTAAGACAGCCCAAATCCATAGGAACTGTGGAAGATTCTTGAAGTAACCTACTGTGAAGTATAGTACAGTGAAAAGTTTATGCACTTTAAAAAACTTATAAATAATCAAATTTGTTGAAACCATGATTTGCCCTTAAAACAGCATGCATGTCTCCAAGCATGTTGGGAGATCTCTGTGTGGGCCATATGATCTGTTGCAGATATAAAGCAAAATATCTTAAAAGATATAAAAAATTTTGGGGAAACATCTAATTTGCCTTAGGGTTTTGTACAGTTGTTGAGTATTGTACACTTAAAGGTATAGTTCACCCAAAAATGAAAATTCTGTCATCATTTTCTCATCCTCATGTTGCTCTAAACTTGTATGAACACAGCTGATTGTAACCACTGACTTTCATAGTAGGAAAAACAAATACGCTGGAATTCAATGGATGTGCTTACCATTATTTCTAAAAATATCATCAGCATTTATAACAACACTTGCATAATATTTGTTTTCCTACTATGAAAGTCCATGGTTGCAATCAGCTGTGTGCTTACCATCATTTAGCAAAATATCTTATTTTGTGTTCATCAGAAAATAAAAACTCAGACCGGCTTGTAACAACATGAGGATGAGAAAATAATGACAGAATTGTCATTTTTGGGTGAACTATCCCTTTAAGTGTGTCCAAACCTTACTGTATGTATAAGCATCTGCAAAAAGCTTTTTGATTTTCCTTTACATTTATACTTTCCGATCCATCATACTTATTTCCTTTATCGTTTACATTCTCTAGGTGCTGGAGGAATATAAGCGAAAGTACAGTGAGGTTTTGGAGCGTTTTAATGAACGAAACCGACAGTACCAGAAACTGCAGGGACTTTTCCAGTCTCTGCAGATGCATACTCTGGGGAAGGCTGAGATAGACACCATGCCCCACCCTTTTACTACAGGTCAGAAAATAAAGGATTACTAAAAAAAAAAAAATGCATATCAAAAACACTGAAAAAAGTTAAGTGTATGGTTATCATTTGCCATCAACAATTTATTTTTACATGGGTAATAATTCTTAGTGGATTTCTGTTCACATTTGACTTCTTTCATAGTGTCAAGATTTTGTCATACAGATGTCACGATCAGTGGTTTTAAGGCAAATTATAATGCATGTTTTAAATAATGAACAGGAATGGTGAAACAACGCTCTCCCCATGGCAGCCCGTCTTTTCTGGCACAAGAGGGTAACTGGTTCTTCTCACAGGGACCAGAAAATGCAAAAACCTTCTTCCAGTTAACTTCACCAGCCCGGGAGAGATCCCAATTTTTTCTTAAGAAAAACTGACTTGTTGTTTACATTAAGTTTAAGGCTGACTGTTTAACTGTGTTTTTTTCCATTTATGATTTTTGATATCAGTTGTACCTTTTCTGATTGTCAGATAAGTTGTTTATGTTGAGTTCTTTGTCAAATATGTATATAACTGAAGTTATATAAGTTAGATAGTGTTTGTAAAAGGTAAAGGTCTTGTGGCCTAAGGCATGTATTAAATAGCCCAATTAAAATGTGACAAAGCCTTTGTAACAGCCAAACAGTTCTCAACTCCTCATATAAGTTCTGTCTTTGCTGAGGCTGGTAATGCAATAGAAAATAACTTTGAATAAATACAGCACCTTGGGATTGTTTTATTTTAACATCCTAAATATGAAACAAACAGCAGCACATTCTTACAAATAAAGTCCAACAGAAAGGTAAATTAAAAAAGGAAAATATGTACACAACGGAGATTCTCTGCACAGACAAAACCTGACAGAAACATTGCAAAATATATACAAACTGAAAAAACACTACCCTCATCACTTTCAATGTCCTCATGCTGGTTTTCATTCACTCTGTGGTTTGTAAGTAACAAAGGCGGCACTTTGGCTCTTCATCACTTGTTTCTTTCCATTGACAATAAGGAGCAGGGGAGAGTCCACACGTATACTTCGAAAGTCGTAAGACTGTTTAGGACAAAGTCAACAGAACATACATTAATAATTCATACTGTGCCGTATAAACTGTATACATATATAAACATCACAATTTATTCATCACCATCACTCATGGCATGTGCATTGCATTCCGGGATAAAGTATTAATGTAAGCATTAAAGGTGGGGTCAGGGCGAGTACCAAAACACACTTGTAGCCAATCAACAGTAAGGGGCGTGTCTACTAACTGCCATCGTTGCCTGGGTTGCGTATGTGTGGGGCATGTCTATCAAAAGAAGGTCCAGATTCTAATGGGGTAGGGGTGTGTTTGTTTAGGTGATTTCAAATGTCAACATTAGCTTTCAGAGATTGTGCACCCCGCCTTTAAGTTAGGTTGTAAACTGCACATACTAAGCATTACATACATATAAAGACCTACTTTCAACAGTACACTTTCAGAAATGAAATGTACAAATGCTGTATCTAAGCCGGTACCTTTTAAAAAGTACACAATTTTACTCAAAGGGTGGATACTGGTACCACCTCAAAGACCTTTTTATCAGTACCGTCCCAATGACAGCATTTGTACCTTTCTTTTGACAATGTACAGTATACAATACAGTATCTATCTTTCTCTAACACTAGGCCTTGAACTTAATGGCTCCTAGATGTGACAAGTAAAGTCCTTAACCTCAGTTTTTCCATTTACTCAGGCCCTCCCTTTAAACATTTAACCTCTGGCTTTTTCTTTTGCAAGCAAGCAGGCAGAGAGCCTCTAGTATGGAGTGTTCGTATTGACTATCAATGATTTTGAATCTTTGTATGTTTAGTCAAATCTGAGTTGCGACATCATTGGCCACCGATAGAGTGCTGTTGCTTAGCTAACTGTTTAAATATGAAGTGATTTGTATATAAAAATATAAAAGCATATAGAAATGTTTAGTACACAAACCTTATCTTTATGTGATACACTGTGGCGTTTGACCTGTGGTTCAGGAATGACAACAGTATCTCCTATTAAAACACCCCAGCTGTCCGCTGTGTTGTACACCATGACCACACAACAGGTCTCTTTACTGTCCACCATGCCAAATGTACTAAAAGACATTTACCAAAACGACATTAAGTGAATGCACACGCTGCTTAAAGCATAGCAAACATTTAAATATAACCAGCAATGTTTATGGGTTACAGCATTAACACAATAAAAATGTTAATTTAAAAACTTACAAGGCCATACGGCCTTCTGAGGCAAAGCTGAAGACCACTTTTCCTAAGGCTGCAACCCCAGCATTATGACCGTGAGTGAGAGCAGACAGATTGCGGGATTCAAGGCTTCCCACATGGCCTGAGGGAGAACGAAACTGAGGGGAGGAGCACGGCCCCAGGGCGGAGTTACTGAGGGAAGCGAGCATGTTACGAAGACGCCGTGCTTTTACTTTCCCCTGAGAAATAAAGAGATTTTGGTTAACACAATTACTTGTAGTCTGGAACATTGATTGTACTTCAGTGCAATCTACTGAAAACACAGACATCCAATGTACCAAAAAGTTCAGATGTCACTGTTAAGGCTGCACGATAAATCGCATGTGATTGTTGCGCGCCTCTCATCAGTAATGCTGGTTCCGTGATTAGTAATAGGGGTGGGCGGAATGACCAAAAATCTATTTCACGGAATGAGTCATTTTATTTCACTGAACGGAATACAGAAATACACCACTCACTATAGCTTTTAACTAAATGCTCACCACAGTTTTAAAATATGAGAAATTTAAAGTTAATGATGTTAAAGTGAAAATGCCCAGAAGATAACAACAGATAAGTCTTGATTAGACAGAGTCTTGTTTTTAATTGAGTTATTAATTTTATAGACTATTGAAGCTATTGTATGGCTTCATTGTATTTTGTATTTATGCATACATTACATTAAACATATGCAATATGTAAAATGAACAGGTATATAAATATATGCAAAAACCTACAGACAGGATAAATACCTGTATATGACAGAAGAAGCTCTAGATATTATAAATGTGACAGGTGCTATGATGTGATGATCATAAAGTTTGTTTTAAGGTCTTGACGCCCTTTACTTTCTATTAGACCTTAACATTTGCATCTCTTTCTCGTCTTTCCGATCAAATATGTTTGTATAAGCAAATGGCGCGTCAAACTACATCGCTCCAGCAGCGCACGTGTCACTGATATAAACGCGAGTTTTGTCTTAGCTTGCTTAAAGTTCATAAAACTTTAAAACTATTAGCATTATGTGCGGGAAGAACTCTTTATTTGGCGTCGCAGCTCCTTGCGCTTGCCTAGAGATCTCTGCATGCGAGAGACCGGCCGGCTGCTGCATGAGGAGAGAGAGAGAGAGCGCGAAAGCGAGCAAGACAAGAGTCTCGCTGCATGACCCGCGGTGGATTCACTGGCACTTATTATAAAAATTTCACAAATAACTCGTTCATTTTTTATAAGTGAACTATTTTACATGTTTCTCCGTCACACTCAGTCTAACATGCTGGAGGGCAGAGTTAGCCACGCCCACTTATTTGCATTCCGCGGAATAGACGGAATAGAAAAATCTGTTACGTCAGACATTTTATTCCGCGGTAACGGAATATACCATCATACCGCCCAGCCCTAATTAGTAATAAATCGTTATCACTTGTTTTCAGATTGAGCGGGATTTAATACACAGAGCCATAGTTGACTGACAAATCGGGACATTTATTGCAGACGTATCGCCAGCGATATGAATGCAATATGGCCCAGCTTGTCACTAAACTACGGCTTTGTGTAGTAAATGGTGCTCCATCTGAAAACAGGTGATGGCGATTTATTACTAATCAAGGGACTGGTATTACTGACGAGATGCGCATGAAATCGCATGCGATTTATCGTGCAGCCCTAATCACTGTCAACCATTACCTTGTTCTCTGTTAAAGATGTAATGTGGTCTAAGTATTTCAAAAGCAGTTTTTCTCTCTCTCGAGGTTCCTCCCAGCCAGGATCAAGAGCTGCTGCCCGACTATATCCATCCAGAGCTGAACTGAACATTTCCTCATATTGGAACAACTGGAGAAACAAAGGGTTTTTGCACAGGTTGAAAAAATTATGAGAAAGCTATCCAAACTACACAGGACACAGAGATGATGGAAGGACAGAAAAATAAAAATGTTACCGTAGCTCTGTTGAAGTGGAGGTCAGGATTCAATGCGGATGCCTTGTCGATTTTCTCCTGTAATAACATAAGCACATGTATTTTTGTGCAACTGTGTTAATATCTGTGGCACCCTCAGAATATTATACAGTAAGTGGGTAGTAAATGAGGGTGGGAAATACTCACAGCCTGCGCATATGCACTGAGAGCCTGTTGAGAGAGTTGTGGGTTCTGTCCACTGGTAAAGAACATGGAGATGTATGCATTGCCCAAAATATCTATTGAGTCAAAACATAACGTACAAAAAAGTTTAATGTCATATGCAATTAGTTCATGATTTCACAGCATTACTTTTGTAAAATGCATTTATTATAACTGCTTTAGTCTTCTTCTCGTGATTACTAAAGAAAACAGGCTTAACTAGTCTGAAAGCTTGAGGGCTTTTGTGGGGTTTCGCATGCACCCTTCTGATGACGACATTGCATCAAGCGCACTGTCCGTGGACCCGTGTAAAAAGTGGACCAAACTTTGCCCTTTTGAGCGTGGGATGAGTTGTAGTCTTTACCTTCAATGTTAATAGGAATTGATCCGACATGACTCAAAAATTGTTTATGAACAATGTACAAAATTTTTTTTATAATCATTGGTCGTTGTGGTATTCGCAAAAAAAGAAACCAAGGATAACCCTGACATGGTGGCATTTACAAGCGACCCTATGAAAGGGGCTGATTGCTTTTTAAACTAGGTATCTCTGGATTTAAACATTGAGTGCGTTTACATGCTCACGCTTGTTTCTTTATCGTTTTCTTTTATCGGGGAAGGCCTATAAATGGCATTAGCAAAAACCAATCAGTACAGGTAGTTTTTTGCTTATTACCCTGATTTCGCCTAGCATGTAAACACAAAACTGCGATAAAGCCAGTTAATGTTTATGCGTGTATATGAAAGATAAATGTTACACACGAAAGCGCAAAGTAAAGCTGCATTCAGACTAGCAGTGACTAGCCATAGCAGAGCGAAGCAAATTTTATTGCTTTCTATGGAAGCTTGGCAACATCCGGCGACTCGAGCGACATTGACCGTTGGTGACTGAATGGGGCGTGTCCATTAGCGTGACAAAGTTGCAAAAAGTTTAACTTTATGACAATAATGAGCGACTTTCAGGACGACTACCAATGAGAGCAAAGCAGTGGAGTTCACATCATCCATCTCTCTTCAGTTATGTGAGTGGATGTTACTCATTGTTATGACAACCAGATTAAAAAATACCTCCTAAAGACCTCACTGAAGCCCGCATAACGCCGGTTTCACACCGCAAACGTGAGCAGCGCGTGTGCGTAGCGCGTCAGGAGAGCGTTTGCTGTGCGTGACCATTGTGCCTTCACACCTGCTGCGTTTGCAGCGCATACTGTGCAGTTTAATAACAGTATAAAAATCTCAACATTACTTTATTTAACATGCATTTATGAGCAAAACCTCTTCAAGACGCTTTTTGACGGTCAGTGTAATTTATATAACTGTGATTTGTTTAATCCACATTGTTTTCGTGCTTTTCTGGTCCATGTAATGTCAGATATAGACACAATACACATTTAAAAACATAAAAAGCCCATGGCACATTATTAAATGTTTCTCTGAAGTTTTACGGTGAAATAAAACATTCACCCAGTGATTGACAGCATGAAGCTGTCGATCGGATTTCCCTTCAACAGTTTAAGCATAAGATTTAGATTTATAGATGTATCTGTTTCTCTGAAGATTATTAAGATAGATGAGGACTCATTTGCTGGCCAGAGAGTGAATGACAGCGCAGTCTTCTGGCTACAGTGTGTTTTTAAATATTTCATTGCTTTACAGGTTCTGCAGACATGAGAAAAGATAGCAGGTATCAGACAGGTCTTTTAGTGTTGATCTGCATTTGTGATAGTAGTTATTTATAGTAGAGATTTTATTGCAAACAATCGTACATATTGTGCCTTTAATGAGAATACTGCCAGCAGATATGAATTTACTTACACCAAGATGTCCCATCAGTGACGTCAAGTTGCACAGCTTGTCTGGCCAGCTCCACGCTCTCTAAAATACGTTTGCTCTGCTCCTGGGCATCCCCTTCTGGTGGCAACTGTCTTAGCACCATAGAGAGGCTTCTCAAAGACACTTTGTTCTTACTCTGGAGGAAGATGACAAAGCGTTAATGCAAGATTTATGCAGATTTCAGAAAAGTCACATTTGATCACCGCCTCCATTTCTCACCTGCTGCAGTGAACCTACAAAGCAGGTCTTGGCTGCGGTCAGGTCTCCTTTTTTCCAGTACTGCTCTCCCAGTGTGTTCCAACCCTCAACCAATCCTGGTTCCAGCTTAACAGCCCGGGACAGACACTCTTCTGCGGCCTGACTGAACTCCGGTGCAACGTTCAGACACCGGCCCCGCAGTAGCAGAAACTGTGTGCTGTGTTTGTATAGGTCTGTTATGAAAGAAGGTACAATGAGAAATTAATTATGCTAGCCACAATACATCCACAGTAACATTCTGGGTGTAGAAAGATAAAGAGTGGTGCTCACCCTCCTTTTCCTCGAGCTTCCCAAGTGTCTTTGCCAATTCTTGAGCAACATCATTCTGTTTCCTACCAGCGTCTTCAACACTGTGCGTCTCAAAGTAATGATCTCTAAAGTAGTATAGTTCATCTACCAGTTCCTGTAAGAGAAATGTGTGATAACTGAACAAAAGCATTCTTTGATATTTTTAAAAGCCAGTGATAAAACAGCTTACATTAAAGAAGACATATCATGAAAACCTGACTGTCCACAGTGCTTCTAACAACCTAGAAATTGTGAAAAAGAACAACCCCAGGTTTCCAGACTGCCCCCAAATTGTGGCATTTTGCCCCTAAAATTTGAGAGTGTGCAACTGAATTTTAAATCCAGTCGCACATGTGCAAACAAGAAATTTGACCTTTTTTTTCCAAAAGTGCACAATAAAATGTGTCACTGAATTTGAAAAAACACATTGTACTTTCTGCATCTATCATTAAAGTATTTATTAGTAATACAGTGGAAATTAGTAGAAATGTGAATATTTGGTTAGCATCTTGATTTACGGTGTGTGCCCCTAAATTTTCTGGTTGCGCCCCTAAAATTTTCAGTTGGGGGCCACTGTGCTCCTAGTGAAAAAAGTTAGTCTGGAGCCCTGAACCCAGTAACTTAGTTTTGGTAAACCATTCTCTGCAAGCGAAAAATAGGTCATTATCTGGCTCCCCTTGTGATGTCAGAAAAAATTAAATAAAAAATTAACTGCAGTTCCTTCTCAGTACAGGTAGAGGTTCTGCTTCTCCAATGGTAAATACAGCTCCCACCAAAATACAGTATGGTTCATGACACTCCCTTTTAATAAATGGGTTTGCCTATTCCAATTATTCAAATTGAAATTCAAATTACAGCATTCTACACCAAACGGCTCCCAAAATCATTCTGTTCCTCTCTCTGGTGGAATGGAATCGACACAGGCCGTATCTCAGGCTGCAACCTCCGGAGGCGCATTTGTAGGCTGCATACATCATCTTATTTCAGAATATTAACAAATATTAAGTTGACTATTATTCTTAGTTAATACTAAATTGTTGTAATATGCTTATGACTTGCGAATGTAATGCTCAGTTAACCTAAATAAAACAGGCTGTGTGACGTAAGCATCCTGCATATGCGACCTCCGCATTTGGATTGAGAAACGGACATCAACTTCTTTGACCATCTCAACCTTTTAAAAAGGACTGAAAACACACCTGTTCCGCATTCACTTGACTCAGCCTTAAACTATCCGCTTTTATGTTGTTCATATGGTTTCTAACTTCAGCTCTATTCTTATTTTTAAAAACGCTTTGTAGACCACGCTCATGAGACGAATTTGAAGGCTCCCATTTGTAAGTCGTTCTGGATACATGCGTCTGCTAGAGCTAAATGAGTACGCTAATGTAAAATATACATACATACATACATACATACATACATACGTATACAACAATAATATAAAAGTCGTATCTACTAACTTAGTATTAGTGTCCATTGCTAATAACTCAAACATTAAAACAAAATAAGAAATGATTCTAAAAAGCCAGTTTCCTTTGAATAATAATGTAAGAGGAAAACATCAGATACTTGATAAAACAAGGATATCATAGGGCACTGAGTTTGTAATGAGTGAGATGCAAATAAAGCTCGCCTTAAAAACCAGCAACGCCATAATCTGTTGTTAAACTGCAATGTATAATGTTGTTATAGTGACAGGCGGAGCTGCAGCAATGCGTTACACATAAAACAGATACACCACGAACAACCACGATCAATCATTTTACCATTTGATTGTGGATTGCACATACTAAACGATGTCAATAAGAAAAGGATCCGTTCAAACCTTTAACACTTGTAAATCATCTTTGTCTGCTGTATTCTGCTCCCCATCATTATCAACCTCGGCCATCTTTTGCATGTACAGCTTCTTGGACACAGAAAAAGCCGACTAAACACACGCGCGAGTGCCACGTTGCCACCTACCGTACAGGAGAGCAACAGTTTCTGAACTTGATAAAAATGTTTTTTTAATACGCAAATATATATATATTTTTTATAATAATAATAACAAAGAATGTTTTTCTATCATTTCATAATTAATCACTTAATTTTTGGGTTGATATCTATGGTTGACATGTTTGATAAGAATTAAAACTAGGTTTTTAATATTTTTTTAATAATGGATAATCTTACATTTTTATATATACAGCTATTACAGATACAATATTATAATAAAAAATTGGGACTGGAGGTTAGGGTTCAATTTTTTTTCACAGAATCTAAAGCGAACGGGGAAGTAGAAGCGCGCATGCGCAGTTCTTATTGCAGTCATGAGACAGACAGACGGTAAAACTGGATATAATGTTCTAGTGGTCCTGTCGCGGTAATCATGTTTTTATCCCTCTTTCTTGGTTTATTGCTTATGACAGTCTCTGAAAACAATGCTGCTGAAAGGATTCAAGCTTTCGTCATTCCACACAGTCATATGGATGTTGGTTGGGTGTACACAGTGCAGGTAAACTTGTTTTTTGACTGATGTGCATTTACCATAGTCTGTCTTTCGCATTATAGCTGTCAAAGTTGTGTCAAACTTTTTTGTAGGAAAGTATGCATGCGTACGCAAGTAATATGTACAGTAGCGTAGTGGAGGAGCTGTCGAGAGTCAAAAGCCGCAAGTTCATCGCAGTTGAGCAGGAGTTTTTTCGACTGTGGTGGTATAATGTGGCATCAGACTGGCACAAGAAACAGGTATGGACGGACTGGCTCATCATTAGGTAGTTATTACACGATGGGGATATTTAAATTAAATTACTGTTTAATGTTGTTTGTTTTCATATGTCAGGTGAAACAGCTGTTGCAGGAGGGTCGTCTGGAGTTTATAATTGGGGGTCAGGTGATGCATGATGAGGCTGTGACAGATGTAGATGATGCCATCCTTCAACTCACAGGTGTGTGCCTTGCATCCCAAATTTACTACAAAAGCAGTGTGCAAAATGAGTAGTATGTCCAAAACTTACTGTACTTGTCACAGTACACAATTTTGGACTTTGAGGTTGGCATGGTTATTTATGTGTTACGTTTATAGTCACTTCTCCTTACATCCTGTTTCTCTCTCTGTCTTGTTTTTAGAGGGTCATGGCTTCCTGTATGAGACCTTCGGTGTTCGCCCACGATTCTCTTGGCATGTTGACCCATTTGGTGCTTCAGCCACCACCCCGGTACTCTTTGCACTGGCAGGGTTCAATGCTCACCTTATTTCCCGTATTGACTATGACCTAAAAGATGCTATGCAGAAAAACAAGGTTGTTCTTTTACAGATACTTTTCAGATTATGCTTAACTTGTATGCTTTATTGCATATTAATGCTGGAAATGTATTTACAGAAGTTGCAGTTTGTATGGAGAGGTTCTCCTTCTTTAAAGGAAAAACAAGAGATATTCACACACACCATGGACCAGTTCAGTTATTGCACACCATCATACATCCCCTTTTCCAACAGGTGAATATTCATGTGCCTTTTTCCAGCTCCCATAAAGTTAAACATGTGATTTGTACCATTTTGGAATCCATTCAGCCGATCTCCGGTTCTGGCGGTACCACTTTTAGCATAGCTTAGCATAATCCATTGAATCTAATTAGACCAAAAATGAGCAAAGAGTTTCAATATTTTTCCTATTTAAAACTTGACCCTTCTGTAGTTACATCGTGTACTAAGACCGACGGAAAATTAAAAGTTGTGATTTTCTAGGGCAGATATGGCTAGATATACTCTCATTCTGGCGTAATAATCAAGGACTTTGGTGCCGTACAATGGCTGCGGCAGGCGTGGTTATGGGAAACTAGTTATTGTAGTTTATGAAGTTTAAAATATGTATATTTTTCCTACAAAACTGCATCTATTTTCCGCAGGTAACCTTAATAACTCCTAAGAGCCTTTTGGATTACTTAAGTAAAGGATGGATGCACTTTTTGGGGTTTAAAGTCAGAAGTTGTTCCCTGATCCCTGTTTTTTAGCACTAGAAGAGCAAGGACATTTACTAAAATAACTCCAAATGTGGTTGTCTGAAAGATAATGGACATATGTAATATGTAATATTGTTTGGGGGTGAGTAAATCTTGTGAGTAAATTTTGATTTGGCCAGAGTACCCCTTTAAGTGTGTGCCACTGAATTGTATAAATGTGAGAAAGTCTAACGTTTAACTTCATGACAGCCCTTTTGCCAACCCATTTAAATCAGCTGTATTCACCCCAACAACATGTCATGGTTCTCATTTACATTCTTACATTTTGCTCCTCTTAAGATTGCACATTGATAGGATGATTGGTAATACTGATGGTGGTTGTGTTCAGGTCTGGCTTTTATTGGAATGGTGTGGCCTTGTTTCCAGACCCACCAAAAGATGGCATCTATCCCAACATGAGTCTCCCTGTGACCAAGGAAACTGTGGAGCTTTATGCACAGACTATGGTGGACAACATCAAACAAAGAGCCCAGTGGTTCAGCACCAGTAATGTTCTCTGGCCATGGGTCAGTTTAGTTTAGTTTTATGATGAATAAATAGTGTTTGTTTGCAATAACTTAATTTTAAAAATATTGATGAGGATTTTTTATTTCATTTACAGGGTTGTGATAAGCAGTTCTACAATGCTTCAGTGCAGTTCATGAACATGGATGTGTTGGTTAACTATATTAACACAAACAGCGACAAATACGGAGTTGCGGTTCAGTACGCAACACTAAAGGATTATTTCCAGGCTGTCCACCAGACTAACCTGTCCTGGGACGTTAGAGGAAGCCAAGACTTTCTCCCTTATTCAACGGGTAAGCAAGGTTTGCATGTTTGTGTAGAAGCATTACAGGCATCATATTACACTGGCTTTTAAAAGTAGAAAAAATTATATAAGAGAAGGAATGTTACTTTACATAAAGATTTGCAATAATATCATGAACAGCATTGTTAAAAGCATCTGTCGGAACATCATTAAAGGTTCATTGTGTAAATTTTAGAAGGATCTTTTGACAGAAATACAATATAATATACATAACTATATTATCAGTGTTGTAGAAAGACCTTACATAACAAACTGTATTGTTTATATTACCTTAGAATGAGCCATTTTATCTCCATACACCGTAGGTCCCCTTACATGGAAGTTGCCGTCATGTTTCTACAGTAGCCCTAATAGGACAAACTGCTCTACAGAGCACGTTCGTCCCTACGTTGTCTCAGACAACGACATGTTAGTCCTGTGGCGGCTACCATATGCGTTCTATAATTGAGGGGTGAGCTGTTGGTTGCAATTCGTAATCTCACCACTAGATGCCGCTAAAATGTACACACACCATCATTAAGTGCACCCCAGCACCACATGCCTACAAAAGTGAAATAGTGCAGTCTCTAAGAAAACTTAAAGCTATATTAAAGGTACAGTGTGGGTTTTTAGCAGCATCGAGCGGTGAGATTGCAAATTGCAACCAACAGGTATGTCCACATCTTACCCCTCAATTTTGAAATTCAGCGAAAGCTACAGTAGCTGCTACAGGACAAACATGTCATTGTCTGAGACAACGTAGGGACGAAACGCGTTCTGTAGAGCAGTTTCTCCTTTTAGGGCTACTGTAGAAACATGGGGGCGACTTTCATGTAAAGGGATAAATTGGATTTCTGTGAGATCCTTTTAAAAATCCCACATTGCACCTTTAACAGAATTTACAAAACCTTAAGCTAAGCTGATGAGCTCTTCTTTAATGATCAAGTAATTTCTATATGTCTGCATGGATCTGAATGATCTTTACTTTATTATTTCAGAACCATTTCAGGCATGGACGGGGTTTTATGCTTCCAGGAATGTTCTTAAAGGAATAGCAAGAAAAGCGAGCTCTCTCCTGAACGCAGCAGAATCTCTCTTCACTAGATACAGTGTCAGCTACCCAGATGGGCCAGTTCAGAGAGAGTGGGCTCTAGAAAAACTCAAGGCCCTACGTTGGGCGGTTTCAGAGGTCGATTTTATCTGTTTGTGTTTCAACCGTTTACATTGAAGAGTTCAGATGCAAAAGCCGCCAAATGCCACCTCTGTCAAAAATTAGATCATGATTAAGCGAATGCTCTTGACACTCACTATACATTCATTCATCAAATACTTTCACTTCAGTTCTGCTTAATCCCGCCCTCAGGCCATTCAGCAATACTGTTTTTTTAGGCAGAATCCATTAAAGGGTACATTTCACAAGACTATTTTAAAATGTCAAATAAATCTTCGGTGTCCCCAGAGTGCGTAAGTAAAGTTCTAGCTCCAAAATACCATATAGATAATTTATTATAGCATGTTAAAACTACCACTTTGTAGGTGTGAGCAAAAATGTGCCATTTTTGGGTGAGTCCTTTTAAATGCAAATTAACTCTGCACTAAATGGCAGTGGATAATGCAGAATAAGAGGCGGTGTTATCCCCTTCTGACATCATTGGAGGAGCCATATTTCCATGACCTATTTCTTCACATGCTTGCAGAGAATGGTTTACCAAAACTAAGTTAATTGGTTGATCTTTTTTACATTTTCTAGCTTTATAAAAGCACTGGGGACCCAATTATAGCACTTAAACATGGAAAAAGATTTTCATGATATGTCCCCTTTAAAGGAATAAGCTAAATTCCCAAAATGTGGGTGTGTTCCTTTAAGAGTCTGGTAAAAAATGCTAATTACTAAAAAAATTATGCCAGACGCACTTAGCAGGTTTTGCACCTGCACTCTTCAGTTGCTCTTTAAAGATATCACATTGTCCTTTTCATATACACTAAGACATCAATAACGCGTGACTGACTAGTTGTTACCTTATCTGGCCTGTATTAGGTTCAGCATCACGATGCCATTACAGGCACAGAATCGCCCAAAGTGGCTGACATGTACATGCAACATCTCCTGCAAGGCATGATGGGAGCTGAGGAACTCTTAGCAGCTATTTTCTTACTTCCACAGTCTATAGAGCTCAATAACATCAACCGACCCCAAACCAGACCCACTGCAGAGACGATGGGTTAGCTTCTAGATGTCTATACTCAAAAATGATGAATAACATCTTTAGCTCTTAACTGAGCAGTAATACACATCATGTAACATTATAAAAATGTTTTTCTTGTTGTTTTAGACTTAGGAAAAGATCCTGAGCAGCATATCATTGTGTACAACGCTCTTGCCTGGAACATTTCAACGTATATTAATGTTTCAGTGCCATATGCAATGGCAGTCGTGCTTGATGATGATGGAAACGCAGTACCTGCTCAGGTAGCGCATGCTTTTAGAAATGCACGTGTTTACAATATGTATGCCTGCTGTGTCAGGGCTCCAGACTAACTTTTTTCGCTAGGAGCATAGTGGCCCCCAACTGAAAATTTTAGGGGCGCAACCAAAAAATTTAGGGGCACACACCGTAAATCAACATGCTATCTAAATCACATTTCTACAAATTTCCACTGTATTACTAATACATACTTTGATGACAGATGCAGAACGTACAATGTGCTGTTTCAAATTCACTGTCACATCAAAAGGTCAAATTTACTGGTCGCACATGTGCGACTGGATGTAAAATTCAGTGGCACACTCTCAAATTTTGGTGGCAAAATGCCACCATTTGGGGGCAGTCTGGAGCCCTGTGTGTACTGCATTCATTGCTTCAATTACAAAATCTCTTCATCTGTTAGTTTGACTAATATACACTCTTCAATTTTCTGCAGATCCAGCAATCGATGGAGTCTTCCTCTGACTATGATCTGTTCTTTGTTGTTGAGCTGGGTGGACTTCAGTACAGGAAATACATTGTACAGTTCCCACAGTCCCACTGTGAACCTGGCTCTGACTGTAGGATGACCCATGGGGCCAGGAAAGTGAAATTTAAGAGAAGGAACGTAAGGCAATGGAAAAGGACAGGGAGAAAGTTGTTGCCAGTACTGAATGAGTGCTACAAATTGATGTTTGACCAAGAGACAAACCTTCTGCACAGCATCACAAATCGGTATGAACTTCTTCTGTTTGTATGAGCTTGTGTCCAATCATTAATGTAAATTGCGGTTAAAAGGACATGTGGCACTTTTTAAAGGAATAATTCACCCAAAAATGAAAATTCTGTCATAATTTACACATCCTCATGTTGTTTTAGATCCGTATGAATTTCTTTTTTCTGATGAACACAAAAGAAGAAATTTTGATAAATGATGATGGTGAAAACAATTGACTCCCATGGGAGAAAAAACAAATATTATGGAAGTATTGTGATAAATGATAAACATATTTTGAAAAAATATGGTAAGCACTGAGTTGATGGTTCCTATTGAATTTCACAGGATTTTTTTTTTCTTACTATGGAAGTCAATGGTTTCCACCAGCTGTGTGCTTACCATCATTTATCAAAATATCTTATTTTGTGTTCATCAGAAAATAGAAATTCATACAGGTCTAGAACAACAAAAGAGTGAGTAAATGATGACCGAATTTTCATTTTTGGGTGAACTATCCCTTTAATAGGCACCTATTATGCAAAATCCACTTTTACAAGGTGTAGGGACATAATGTGTGTTGGCAGTGTGTGTACACTATGATGAAAAAATCTAGCCGCTGCTTGTTTTTTAAACCCCATTAAACCAAAGCAGTCTCATTAGACATCGTGTTTTGATTCTTTTATCATTGAGGTCACATTGATAAAGCCCCGCCCACTTACAGTTCTGCATTACCATAGTTTCCACCCTCAGCGAGTTGTTCTTCATCCACTAGATTTTGTCTCAAACTGTATTTTTCAGATCTATTTTAACTGAAATCGCTTACTGTCTGTCTGTTTGTAAGGAAGTGAGCAGCTGCACTAGCCTAGAAATCTAAACGCACCCTAGCGGCCGCAAAATATATTTGCTGCCAGGGTTTAGTCTAGGCACTCACAATACACTTAACAGCTCCAAAAACCAAAATTTGGTCAGGCCAATCACATCGTGTGTAGCGTCTGTGGGGCGGGCTTAACATGATGACGACAGAGCTGCAACGGTTCCTACTTGAAAACAAAGAATGGCTGCTGCTGCCGGCGAACAGCTTTCTTTTGAAGCGGCTTTGGCCGTGACTCTGGAGGACTTAGACTTATGTTTTTCTTTGAGAGAAGAGCAAATAACCCTACTGAAGTCCTTTTTAAGCAAGAAAGATGTGTTTGGAGTTTTGCCGACTGGTTACGGTAACTACGTCACCTTCTTCGTTGCTTTGATTGGTCATAGCGCTATCCTATTGCGTGCAGAGGCATTTTGAGGGACAACCTTATATCCCGCCCCTTGCATTGAGCCGTTTGTGTGATGAGTTGCCAGACCTTACATCTTGATGTAGGTCTGGCTAACCAGGCTACAGCTGCACCTCATTTGCATTTAAAGGTACAGACAATAAAACTGTGTGTTTTTGCTCACACCCAAAAAGAGGCATTTTGGACACGCTATAATAAATTATCTGTGGGGTATTTTGAGCTGAAAGTTCAGAGATACATTCTGGGCACACCGACTTATATTACATTTTGTAAAAAGGCCATAATAGGTGCCCTTTAACTCAAAATTTCTGTTACAGGCACGATCAGAAGACAACTCGAGTGCAACAGGACTTCTGGGAATATAAGGCCAATGGGGATGTAAATGTTGGGCCAATCTCTGACAACTACATCTTTACTGCCAATGGATCAGCTGTACCTGCCTACAAATCTGTGGCTATGGAGATTGTGCCAGGGAAAGTAGTCTCAGAGATCCGACAGTATTTTTACAGGTATAAGAAAGTCTTCCCGTATTCTAAATCCATTTTTCATATATGCAACCAAAAAATACAATAGCCATCAAATGCCCAGCATAGACAGGAACTTGTTGAAAAGGTTGAAAAGTCATACCAGTTAAAGTTCTTGTATGCTGAGCTATAGTTTAAGCCAAGGGTGGCTACTTTGAAGAAGAGGAGAAGTTAGGAAGAATGTTAGGGACTTCTTTAACCATTAAAATCATGCAAACAACAATGTAAATGCACTCACTGTAATCGTTCATAAAACTAAGAGTGTGAATGTTTTTCTCTGCAGGGAGGAGGAAGATAAGAACCATACGTATTCTGTGGTCACAAGGCTTCCTGTAGGATTTCAGGGTAAGCTGCCATGCCACAGACTGGAGCAGAGCTATAAAGTGGGACCTATAGAGGTGAACAGAGAAGCTGTGTTCAGAACCAGCACAAGTCTTCAGAATAACAGAACACTGTTCACTGACAACAACGGCTACCAGATGATGAGGAGGACACATAAGGACTTTGCCAACAACACAGTTGCTCGTGTATGAATCCATTGCAGTTCATTACACAGATTTGTCCAATATAAGGAGGCTTCATTTTTAACATGCGTTCATTTTTGTGCAAACCTATACAGAATTACTATCCAATGGTGCGAGCAGCCTTTATAGAAGATGATTCCAGCAGAATTGCGTTCCTCAGTGAAAGAGCTCATGGAGTGGCCAGTCTGAGCCAGGGTCAGCTGGAGGTGAGAACGACTCTTTTTGTATCAGACCAATTGTTTAATGCTACCATTACACTTGTGTGTTTTCGTTTTAATATGCATAATTTTGCTACTGTTATACCTGGCTTCCGTACTACTCCCGAGTTTAGACCCTTAGGCTTTTGGAAATGTTGCAGGCCCTGTTTTAGTGTATAAACTCCAGAGTGCCTTACTTTATAAGTAAATGTTATAGCTTCCAAGCACTGTGTGTGTGTCAGGTGATGCTTCATAGGCGACTTTGGAACAACCAGGAGTGGAATCTGGGTTATAATTTGACCCTAAATGACTCCTCTGTGGTACGGCCAGTCATCTGGATGATGCTGGGATCCCCTGCTGCAATATCATCCATCTACCAGCAGGAGGCACTACAGCTACAGCATAGACCAGTTGTTATGCCCATTGACAAACCTCGTGAGTATGCAGATACTATGGCTCTGTCCCAAATGTGGACTTCAGTCTCATGGCCTTAAATTGCGCATGCTCGCTTGGTCTACGAGTCCGTAGGGTGTCCCATCTGTCATTTTTATGTTCCGAAGTTAGCTCATTAGTTCCCCCTTTGCACCCTTGATGTGGTCTGCAGCGAAGTCCACATTGTTGCAAGCTTCATGCACTTTACCAACCCAGAAGTCCTTGCGGTCTCGTGGCCTTAAATTCCTATAGCAGATTATATTATATCCCTTCACCATTGCTATGGGAGGTATTCGGCCAATCACAATGATACTGTGGATAGCTAGCAAACTGGATCACACCACGCTTTCTCAGAACGATGAGCTTTGTGTGAATCGATGCGTTACAGAAAGGCAGGGCATAGAGGAGCTACAATAATGTATGGTATGTGGAATTTTTTTTTGAACAATATACCACGCAAACACATTGCATTACACCAAATACACAAAATAATGTGCTTTTTAGCAACAAAATATTTGCCCATTAAGTGCCACATGGATTTTTTTCATAAGGCCACAGTACCGTTGCCAAGAAGTGCAAATCAAAAACACAATTGCAAATTTAAAAACAAAATGCCAGTCAAAAAACACAACAAATCCAGTCGAAAAATAACAAATCAGAAAGCAAAACAACTAATTAGAAAACACAACAACAAATCTACAAACTGGAAAAGGTAGGTACATTGCGTGAATGGAATTGTTTCTGCTGATTGGACAACACCTCAGTCAATCAAAATGCTCAAAATGAAGCTCACCAACTACTTGCTTCCCTAACCCTTTATACTCGTTCTAGTTTTGGGTTATAAGAAATACAGTAAAATAGCTCAACTATCGCTAGCTAGCCTATAATAATACCTGCAAGCAGAGGTTGCATTAGTCTTTATCGTGTCTGTCTCACTTTACATGTTTAACAGCACGTGAAGCAGATGAATGGATGAATCACATTTGCCATCAACTGGACATGATGTATATTTTTCTATAGTCAAAAAAATTGTCCAAAGACAGAAAATGCTACCAGCTGTACTGTACCTTCAGTGTATCTTTATTTACAGAAGTGTCGTCCAATCAGCTGTAACCATTCCATTTGCGCAAATACATACCTTTTCCGTTTTTTTTTTACTTGGTATTTTGTTTTTAGATTATTTTTAATTTATTGTTTTGATTTTAGATTTGTTGTTTTGTTTTGCACTTCTCGGACACCACGGATATTGAGAACTTGCCAAATTAAAATGTTTAAAAGAAATAAAACTGTGTTCCTTGTGGCTAGATTGTATTTGGTGATTTTAGTAAATTGCTTTTGCTATTGTTGTTACCTCCCACTAATCAAATGACAATTTGGGAAGCATGTGTCAGGGATGTATAAATTCAACATGCATATACTACTAAGTTGACACTTAACTTAATGCAGTTCATGTCTGTTAAATGAGTTTTGTCTGACTTATAAATATAATTTAATAATATAATTCATATTTTGCCTTATTTTAGTGGGTAGACTTTATTTATTAGGCTATATTAATTTACACTATATTTACAAAAATGCCCCGAGTATTGCAGTACCCCAGTGTGTCAGTAAGTGCTTCATACGTTTGAATAGAGCTGAAAATTCACCTTTATAGCTGTTGTTTTACCTGAAGAAGACTAACCCTTTGATTGTTTCTAATGTGTTTTTAAGGACACTATTTGGTTGTTTCCTTTTTACACAGATAAACTTTGGAATCAGAGAAAGGAATCTAGTAAGCCTGTTATTCAGCCGGTGCAAATCCCTCAAAACCTTCACATGCAGACCCTCAGCATACCTGGCTGGAACTACAGTCCCAATCACACTCAGCAGATCCAGAATCTTGCATCAGGTAGACCACAATATTTCTGAAATCATCCAGTAAGAATGATACACTCATTGTGCTGGGTTGTTATTTAAACTGTTGGGCCAATATTTTTGACAGAACAAAGAAACAACCCAATGATGGGCTGTAACAACCCATGTATTGGGTTAAATTTTATCAAATCTACTTGAAACCTAAAGATATTTTATTGAAATCTAAAGATTATATCGTGTTTGTTATATTATGAGGTGAAGAGCTGAAGTCGAAGATGAACTTTGACTGTATTCTGATGAGGATCACACATCTATATGAAGAAGGAGAAGACCCAGTCCTATCAAGGCCAACCACTATTAACCTAAAGGTGTTCGATTATGAAACTTTGTTAAATATTATTTAAGTGCTGCAGTTAAAAATAAACCCATTCATTGATTTGTCCATAGGAAGTTATGCAGGGAATAGGGGAGGTGACAGAGGTTCAGGAGCGTTCTCTTACTGGAACCTGGGATATATCAGACCTCCAGAGGTGGAGCTGGAAAACCAATATGGGTGTAAGAAAACGAGGTGAGATTTTAATCATTTTACCTTTAACAGCACTTTTTGAACTTTGTGGTGTATATGGGCAGATAATTCAAATCAGATCTGATATATTGTATTGTAAAATGTCAGTAGCTATTTCTTTAATATATTTTTCATATTTATGCTTTACAGAAGAAGAGGAATTTTTCAGTGGCATCACAAAGAACTTTAGTGTGACTATTTCCCCAAAAGAGATCCGAACCTTTTTCATTTATTTTAAATAGAAAGTCTTGCAAGCAGCCTATTGTTATCTTCCGTGAAGAGTCTTTTCAAACATGATTTTTAAAATGTCAATAAAAAACCCCTCAATGTTTGATCTCATCTTATAAATGTTAAATTGCTTAATTTATTATTAAATCATTGAAGATAATGTTAAACATTATAGACAGCTAATTTTTGAAGTATTCATATTTGTGGCGTTTGCTCACTTAGGTAGAACAAATTAACTCTGACATCAGAAGTTCAGGTGATTTTTTTTTTTTTTTTTTTTTTTTTTAGTTCCAAATTTAATGGTTCTTTAAAAGAACAGCTTTAAATATTGAGTAATATTAGTAATATTAGTAATTTTGCACACTTCTGTTGATATTTTCAGAGATGCTTTGCACATCAAGACAAACTTTAACATGCTATTTGGATTAGTGTTTACTGTCTTATATTTTTTAAATGTGTTATCAGTATTTTTGTCTGTAGCTGTAATAACAATATGATCAGTTCATTACTATTGTTATAGGTAAGTAATATCATAATGTAATTCATGTGATAAAGACTCTTTGTAGATATATACTCCCTTTTAATCTGAAGCTCTGGGTGACTTCATAACAATGACAGGCTGAAAAAAACAGAAAAGGTCTACAATCACGAACTCTGAATCCTATTTTGCATCATTTGAACTTTAGTTTGCTATACCGTCCTGCATTGTTTACATGAGACCTGGGCGAGCAGCACTAAAAAAAAACCTTGCAGCAATATGCAGCTAGTGTAACAGAGAGGGCAATCTGAACCGCTTCCATGAGGTGACTTATTGACTCCATTTGACTAAATCCAATCTGTGGATAAAAAACAATAAAACATAACATTTCCCAGTTTAAAATGTCCACACTTTTCAGAACATAGCATCATATATTTTACAATCCTTTTTTAATTCAAATTAATATTTAATTATAAAAGGATGTGTTATTTTTAACACATTTATGTGAAATGCTATTTAACACATTATGTGTCATTTTGTGTTCAAATAAAAACAAGTTGTGCTAAAAGGAACACAAAATGTGTTGTTCCAATAATAATACAGAGATGATGTGTATTCTGGGACACTGCATTTGTTGTGTGTATCCACTGAGAGGCAAACGAGTTTAAAGACCCAAGTGCACTTTATTGACTCAAAACAAAAACAAACACAAAACATGACATTGCATGAAACCTCCAGCAGATACACATTCAAGCAAATCTTAACAAAGGACAATGGGAACTTAAGGGCTTATATACAGACAGGGAACCAATCAGAACATGACACATCAGGGAATGGGGAAACAAGAGACAACCATAACATTGAACACTTTTAAAATAAAAGACATGACTATGAAACACAGAACTTCATAATTAAAGACATAAACACTGAACAAGACAAGAACAAAATACAAAACCATTACAGTGTGTTGTCCCTAACCTAACACTGATTGTGTTGTTTTTACACATCCGTTATAAGAGTGTAAAGGGCACTACGAGTATAGTTGTTTTAATTTATTAAAAAAAATACTTTTAAACTTTCATTGTTTATTATCTGTACAGTGATGGTGGAAAATGATCAAGCTGCTTACCATAAAATATGTAAATAATTTTTGATCATAGCGCGTCTCATTGTAGCGTTCCCAGCAGGCTGGATGTGCAGGAAATGGAACATATGAGTTATAGAAAATGAACCCATATGTCAGACACATGCCTAGCTGCATTCCCAAACAAGCCTTGAGCTGTTAAAGACACATACAACTAAATAATTATTTCTCTCTTCAGTTAAATTACAGTACAACAAGAATACATTTTGTATAATGTTACTGTACACAGTGGGAGCTTTTCCAAACTTACTGTTGGTAAGTGGAGATTCTGTGCAGCTATTGCCAGACTACCAGCTATTATGCCCTGTTCAAGGAGAAAATAAGGCTGAATTATGAAACATTTTCCTATTTGAACACTGCATCCAAATGTTGATAATAAATCAACATGCATATAAACATGAAATATCAGAAATAATAGCTGAACCATCCGAGAACAATAACTTTACTGTACTGTAGTTTATGTTTTGAAATATATATCTTACCTTTTACAACCCTGCTGAAAAAAACAGCTAAAACCAGCTTAAGCTGGTCAAGCTGGTTTTAGCTGGTCTCCCAGCCTGGTCATAGCTGGTGTATCATGCTGGTTTAAGAGGGGTTTTGGCGACTTTTTTTAGCTGGTCAGGCTGGTTTTAGCTGGTCAGGCTGGTCTTGGCTGGTCAGGATGGCTGGTCTTAGCTGGTCAGGCTGGCTTTAGCTGGGCAGGCTGGCTTTAGCTGGGCAGGCTGGTTTTAGCTGGTTTAAGCTGGCCAGGCTGGTTTAAGATGGTCTTAGCTGGTTTTAGCTGGTCGGGTGGCTGGTCTTAGCTGGTCAGGCTGGTTTTAGCTGGTCAGGCTGGTTTTAGCTGGTCAGGCTGGTTTAAGCTGGCCAGGCTGGTTAAAGCTGGCCAGGCTGGTTTTAGCTGGTCTTAGTTGGCCAGGTTGGTTTTAGCTGGTTTAAGCTGGTCTTAGCTGGCCAGGCTGGTTTTAGCTGGTTTAGGCTGGTCTTAGCCTCTCAGCCGGCATTTCAACGTTGAATCAACGTCAGGTACCAACGTTGAATCAACGTTGAATTACCTTTTGGTTTTGCAAAGTGAATCAAAGTTGACTTCACAACGTTGTTTCAATGTTGATTTCACAACATTTTAATGTTGTTTCAACGTCACACTTTCAATAAAGGTGAATCAAGGTTGATATCGCGACGCAGTTTTAACACACTTTTTAACACTAAATATAGATTTTTACTTAACATTTCAATACTCACCAAATGATTTGCTGTACATATCATGTTTTTAGTGTAATTATTACAAGAATGCAATTTGCTGCTCATTACCTACAGTACAACCCCATCCATAAAACTAAACACCTTAAGTAGTTTGAATTTGAATGATGGCATGTGCCTACCCTTTCTAAATAAACATAAAAGCAGCTGTTAAAATTGATCTTTCTTTCAAACAGTTAGGTTTCCAGTTAGTAGTGCAGAAGTGGAATATTCCAAATACAGAATAAAAACATAAAATACGAAAACAAAATAATATTTAAAAGTAATTTTATTCATCTGAATAGAAACAAATATTCTGTGAAAACTGCAAATATGAATTTTGTTGTAGGTTTAGCTCACAGTCTTCTTATGGCCACCAACACCCTTCCATTCTGGCTCATATTGTACTTAAAACCTGATGACAGCATCTAAAGAGAAAACAAAGTTATTTCATTTTCCAAAAATGATGCATTTTTAGCCCATGTATAAAAAAAATCTTATTGCACATCAGGGTGTGTGTGTGTTCTTTAATAGTCTGTCTAGAAACATAGCATAGCCATCTGATGAAGGAAGAAAGCTGTTGTGTTTACAAAGGTGACAATAAGCTTCAATCAAGATCACTACAGTGCAATCAGAAAGTATTCAGGGTAGACCCCTTTCACATTTAAATTTTAAGGTGGTTGCATGATACTGTAATTGTTTAGATATTTTCCTCATAAATCTTCAATACATACCCCATGACAAAGTAAAAACTGAATTTTAGAAACTTCTGCAAATGTATGAAAAAAGAAAACTGCAATATTATATTTACACAGTAAAATCCCCAGTGTTAAATTAACACTGCTCGGTGTTTATATAATCCACACCAAGATTGGTGTTAAAAAAACACTAAATCAGTGTTAAAGTTAATAAGATAATGAAGTGATTGAGTCATTAATAGTGAACACCTGCTGGTCATTCTGTGTCAAATCAACTCAATTTTGGAATGTTCCCGTCTTAAAATGTTTATTTTGTTGACTCTTTTTCTGGAGAAAGTAATACTAAAATGAGGAAGAAAGCCAAATTATTAAATGCAATAGATGAAATCACCATAGTTAAATGAACACTATCATCATCTCTGTTTGAAAACTAAAATTACAACTTGCTTCCAGAGTTACATGGATGATAGGTTGAACTTCTAAAGAACTGCTGAAAATCTGGTTCATAAAGTAAGTCACCATTGCTCCGATTAGTGTTTCCTTTAGTTGGGTAGTTGGGTCTTGAAGTTTGGTGTTAATTTTCTTCTGCTCATTGTGGCAGTGTGTTTATAAAACACATCTGTTAAAGCAGAGGAAGATGAGAGAAATGAAGTCTATAACTCATACTTTGTTCATTAGTATGAAAGTATAAGTCTTGGGATTCAATGATATCATAAAAGAGTAATCAATGAATATAAGTGTTTAATTTATGTTCTGCCAATCCTGTGAGGCTCCCATGAAATCCAACAGTGCTGTGAAAGTCCACATACCCTGAAGAGTTAAATATTTTTTACCCAAATCTAATCTGTGGTGTAAGTCAGACACACTGAGACATCAACAATCAGCCTATAAAACACAATCATGGTGACAATCAACAACAAAACGTCATGCCGCAATGCATGCTGGGTACCAGGATTGTAGAAAACTCATTCATAAATCCCATCATGCATTGCAACATGACAAAAAATTAGCAACTTTCTTACCATTAACTGTCACCATTGTTGAGATTTGTATCAGAAATCATGAAGTCTCTCTTAAGCAAAAAACAACAACAACAACAAAAAACACTAAAGCATTACGGCAGTCTCATTCAATACAATGTCATTTGCATAGAGCTTTTCTATATGCCTGTTTCTTCATAATTAATTTGTGATCAAATGTTTCAATGATTTGTAGAGTAGAATATAATAAAAATAAACTGAGAAGGTCTGGAAGGTTTTCCCCTTACATGAAGCAATGAACAAGTGGTTTTACTAAAACATTGTTGCTATTGCTAAAAGAGGAGAGTTAGATCAGAGGAGATCAAGGGACAAATGCCTAACTAAAGGAAACACTAATCACAGTAATGGTGACTTCAAATGAACTCATAACAAACACAAACTTAAGATTTAATGTGACACATTTTGTGATAAATGTCTATTTGACTTGTGAGACATCACGTCAGAAAGAAGATTTGTCTACTAAATCACGCGTGTGGATGCTGGAATAGTTGAGCACTTGTATTTTGTTCTGACAGCTGTTTAGAAGTTAAACTTATCCAATTAGAAAATAACTCAGCAAGTTATCTTTTTATTTTCAAACAGAGATGCTGATAGAGGGGCAAACGTGAAAGCTTTTGGAGGGATACACCCAACAGTATTCATTTATTGCATTTAATAATTTGTCTTTCTTTATTATTTTAGTATTTTCTCCAGAAAACGAGTCATCAAAATAAAAATGTAGAGACAGGAAAATGTCCAAAATGTAATTGATTTGAATGACCAGCAGGTGTTCACCATTAATGTCTTAATCATCACTTCATTATCTCATTAACTTTAACACTGATTCAGAGTTATATTTTTAACACCAGTCTTTTTTAACACCGATCTTGGTGTGGATTATATAAACACCAAATAGTGTTGATTTAACACTGATAGAGTTAATTTAACACTGGGGATTTTCCTGTGTACATTATACATATTCAGATCATTTGCATCAATATCTGCAATTTAGCTCAGCTACCTCCAATTTCTCTTGATGGTTGCTGATGGGTTCGCATAAACATATGAAGATATTTTGAGGAATGTCTGTAACCAAACTGACCGGAAGCACCATTGACTTCCATAGTAGGCTAAAAGAATACTATAGAAGTGAATGGTGCTTCTGATCGCTTTGGTTACAAATCAATCCAGGAGTTGCAAAGATTGCTGTGTCATACCCAAAAAGACCTGAGGCTGTAACTGCTACTTCAAAAGGTGCTTCAACTAAGTACTGAGTAAAGTAAAATAATTTAACCCCCCCAAGAGATGCTGAAGAGAGCAAACATTGACTGGTTGCTTTACGTGTGGGTCAAACAGCCTTTTGTGCAGTCACTTACCAATAAAAGCTAAGATGGACTCCAGACCTTCTGCACTGTCTGTGAAAGACTTCAAACTCGCCCAGACCAACAAGGCATCTTGTTAGAAAACATCTCGACCTGATCAAAAAAAATTTGATTAGGAGATGTTCTGGTCCTATTTTTAATATATGTTTTACAAACTTACCACAGGTGATCTGGCAAAGCAAAGACTTCCCAAATCTCCTCTTCAGGCTCATCTTAGCTATCATTGCATTTGATAAAGTTCAGAAAAAGAAAAACATATTTCATTAGTATACAATCATAAATGTATGTTTTGGTTAGAAATACAAAAAACTGTGGCCCAAGTACAACTTTGAAAGAAATAAAGAATGTTTAATTTTTTTCTCATGGTACACTGTCACTTCACTACTTTTTGAGCGGTACAGATTTGGGCATCTGGAAAGACACATGACTTCACCTCTGTGTATTTTATCACACTTCTTCAAATTGCATGGTAATCTGCCTACAATAAAAAACAAGTCATGGCCCCTTTTCAAAAGAAAATATAAATTGTGAAATACAAAACACTGCATCTTAGTTATTATGATTAGTAGAATTTAATCTGAATACAAAACAAATACTAAATGCATTGTAATGTTGTAGGGGAGATGCTTCAAAAATAAATTGTAAATGATTGATTTCTATTACAACATGCTAGCTTGGTGGTGCGTTACAATGGTGGGTGGCAGCTCATGGACATAGCCATCATTTAAAAAATTATGATTAAAACCATAATACATAAAGATAGAAAATAATGCTGTTATGTACACCACCACTAAGACCAATTTTATATGTCAATATGAAGCCTCTCTAAAACTTATGTCAACATCCACTCTGAACTATGAATTAACTTTTGTCTCTGTCTATTGAAAACAAAGGGTTTGAAATATGTAAGCCTACATACTGTAGAAGGAATAGTGACATACAAAAGAAATGAATTGCTGTGCTGAACAATAACCATTGTATCCTAAATGATTTTCTTATATTTTCCTAATGACAATAATAAACCAGATATGCACTTTTTGAGCACTAATGTTTTGGATGCAAATATAAACACAAAGTAATAATACTTACTCTTCAGCCAATGGAAAACATCAAAACACAACAAGAAAATGACCTGTAAAGAAAAGTGAACATAAATATACAATAGTTATTAATCCAGAATTGATGGCTTCTGTTTAAATTCTTAACCGTTTTAACAGGCTACTGTAAACTGTGTGCCCGTACTGTAAGTTAAATAACCTTACATTTACGCGTCAAACCCTACATTGAAATAACTTGCGTTATAATTAACTAAACAATGTCAAATAAATTTGAAGAACGAGGATAACACATTTTTATAGAAGGTAAAGACAAATAAAAGATCTGCACTACACTAGCTCAGATGCGTCACGAGCTCAGTCAAACCACTGCATCAACAGTCAACATTAAAGTTCAGAATATTTTAGTCATATCGAATTAACTGTTACTAAAAACAAAATAAACATAACTGTGAACTTATTTTAATGACTTAACCAGGAATTAATAAAAACTTACCTTAGAATTTGCCATAGAAATGAAAACTGTCGTCTGAGGTAAACGGTTAAAATCCACTTTGAACTCACGAGGACGGAGGCGCTTGCCCGCAAATACGTGTGTTCGACTTCTTGCTGCGCTGACAGGTTGATAACGTCAATGTACCGCGAGAGTGTAATTTCTTGACTCGCTCTCGCGATACATTGACGTCATCAACGTATGATGTCGGTTCTCGCAGTGCTGCATGAAGTCGAACATGACTAATAACCATAGCTATTAACACATAACAAAAGACAACATGTAAAAAAAAAACAATAAAGATGGTAAAAAAGATGTCCCACGTCCAGACTGAACTGAAAATTAGAACAATAAATATTTCTTGTATTAAAATAAACAGAAATATTGTGCTTTTAAAACATAGCTTTTTAGATCTTCACCCGGGGGTGGGTTCAATTATTTCATAAGCATGCATGGACATTTTGTTCTAAATGGATAGAGCTTAAAAAAAAAAAATATGGTTTTATTATAATAAAAGTGTAGTAACTGGTTTTTGTATGCTTTATTTAACAACAACAACAAACATCAAAAGAAAATTATCTGCTAAGATAATAACAACCAATGATAATTTGGGGGCCCATTTGGGATGTGGTGTGAGTTTGCCCTGCCCACACTGTCCCACAGTATACCCCACAGTGGGCCTGCATGGGCATGTTTTGCTTACAAAAGGCTGAGGGACCTGTCTGTGGCACCGTAAAGAAAGCCGATAAAAGGTTGGATGTTATTATATTATTATTGGTATTCTTAAAATGTATATTTTAAACGTTATATTTTAGACATTGTGATGAAAATATAATAAAAATAAAACAACCATAATAATGCTTAGAAAAAAATTATCCAGCCTAATCCATCTCCTGAATTCATATGGAAATCACATGCCCCACCAGTGTTAAAATCAATCAAATAGTATACATAAAATATTTTTAGCCTCTTAAACATTATATAATATGAGCAACCTAGAAAAATATTTACCAAAAAGTCACTTGTTTTGAAAGGGAAAAATAAAGATACAAAGATGATTTATTTGCATGTGTCTAATATATTTTTAACTTGATCAATTACTTTTGTTAAATTTAAAAAATATAAGTATTTTCATTAAATGAGTTTTTAAATTTTTATCTAAAGGATTCACAAATAAAAATGTCATAAAACAACCGTTTACCATTCACCGTACTGGCATTATTTCAACCAAATTTCAACGTTGATTTTTAAGCATTGTATTAACCTTTTGCAATCGTTTACCATTCACCGTTGTTTCAACATTGTATCAATGTTGAAAAAACAACTGAGGTTATTTCAACCAAATTTCAATGTTGAAGGTTGGTCATGCCTGCTTGGTGGTCAGGCTGGCTTGTCTTAGCTGGTTTAAGCTGGCCAGGCTAGGAGACCAGCTTGACCAGCCAGGCTGGGAGACCAGCTTGACCAGCCATAATACCAGCCTGGCCAGGCTGGGAGACCAGCTTGACCAGGCTGGGAGACCAGCTTGAACAGCCATAATACCAGCCTGGCCAGGCTGGGAGACCAGCTTGACCAGCCTGGCCAGCCTGGGGGACCACCTTGACCAGGCTGGGAGACCAGCTTGACCAGCCGTAATACCAGCCTGGCCAGGCTGGGAGACCAGTTTGACCAGCCTGGCCAGCCTGGGAGACCAGTTTGACCAGCCTGGCCAGCCTGGGAGACCTGCTTGACCAGCCTGGGAGACCAGCTTGACCATCATGGCCAGCCAGGGAGACCAGCTTGACCAGCCTGGCCAGCCTGGGAGACCACCTTGACCAGGCTGGGAGACCAGCTAAAACCAGCTATTTCCATCTTAAACCAGCTAAAACCAGCCAACCAGCTTAGGCTGGTTTAAGCTGGTTTTTTCAGCAGGGGTAAACTGTGTGCCCGTACTGTAAGTTAAATAACCTTACATTTACGCGTCAAACCCTACATTTAAATAAGTTGCGTTATAATTATCTAAACAATGTCAAATAAATTTGAAGAACGAGGATAACACTTTTTATAGAAGGTAAAGACAAATAAAAGATCTGCATACATTAGCTCAGATGCGTCACGAGCTCAGTCAAACCACTGCATCAACAGTCAACATTAAAGTTCAGAATATTTTAGTCATATCGAATTAACTGTTACTAAAAACAAAATAAACATAACTGTGAACTGATTTTAATGACTTAACCAGGAATTAATAAAAACTTACCTTAGAATTTGCCATAGAAATGAAAACTGTCGTCGGAGGTAAACGGTTAAAATCCACTTTGAACTCACGAGGACGGAGGCGCGCGCCCGCAAATACGTGTGCTCGACTTCTTGCTGCGCTGACAGGTTGATAACGTCAATGTACCGCGAGAGTGTAATTTCTTGACTCGCTCTCGCGATACATTGACGTCATCAACGTATGATGTCTGTTCTCGCAGCGCTGCATGAAGTCGAACATGACTAATAACCATAGCTAATAACACATAACAAAAGACAACATGTTAAAAAAACAATAAAGATGGTAAAAAAAGATGTCCCACGTCCAGACTGAACTGAAAATTAGAACTTGTTTAACAATAAATATTTCTTGTATTAAAATAAACAGAAATATTGTGCTTTTAAAAGCTTTTTAGATCTTCACCCGGGGGTGGGTTCAATTATTTCATAAGCATGCCTGCACATTTTGTTCTAAATGGACAGAGCTTTATAAAAAAATAAAAATAAAAATATGGTTTTATTATAATAAAAGTGTAGTAACTAGTTTTTGATTTAACAACAAACATCAAAAGAAAATTATCTGCCAAGATAATAACAACCAATGATAATTTGGGGGCCCATTTGGGATGTGGTGTGAGTTTGCCCTGCCCACACTGTCCCACAGTATACCCCACAGTGGGCCCGCATGGGCATGTTTTGCTTACAAAAGGCTGAGGGACCTGTCTGTGGCACCGTAAAGAAAGCCGATAAAAGGTTGGATGTTATTATATTATTAATGGTATTCTTAAAATGTATATTTGAAACGTTATATTTTAGACATTGTGATGAAAATTTAATAAAAATAAAACAACCATAATAATACTTACAAAAAAATTATCCAGCCTTATCCATCTCCTGAATTCATATGGAAATCACATGCCCCACCAGTGTTAAAATCAATCAAATAGTATACATAAAATATAAGTATTTTCATTAAATGAGTTTTTAAATTTTTATCTAAAGGATTCACAAATTAAAATGTCATAATACAATCGTTTACCATTCACCGTACTGGCATCATTTTAACCAAATTTCAAAGTTGATTTTTAAGCATTGTATTAACCTTTTGCAATCGTTTACCATTCACCGTTGTTTCAACATTGTCTCAATGTTGAAAAAACAACTGAGGTTATTTCAACCAAATTTCAACGTTGAAGATTGGTCATGCCTGCTTGGTGGTCCGGCTGGCTTGTCTTAGCTGGTTTAAGCTGGCCAGGCTAGGAGACCAGCTTGACCAGCCAGGCTGGGAGACCAGCTTGACCAGCCTGCCCAGATGGGAGACCAGCTTGACCAGCCTGGCCAGCCTTGGAGACCAGCTTGAACAGCCATAATACCAGCCTGGCCAGGCTGGGAGACCAGCTTGACCAGCCTGGCCAGCCTGGGGAACCACCTTGACCAGGCTGGGAGACCAGCTTGACCAGCCATAATACCAGCCTGGCCAGGCTGGGAGACCTGCTTGACCAGCCTGGCCAGCCTGGGGGACCACCTTGACCAGGCTGGGAGACCAGCTTGACCAGCCATAATACCAGCCTGGCCAGGCTGGGAGACCTGCTTGACCAGCCTGGGAGACCAGCTTGACCATCCTGGCCAGCCTGGGAGACCAGCTTGACCAGCCTGGCCAGCCTGGGAGACCACCTTGACCAGGCTGGGAGACCAGCTAAAACCAGCTATTTCCATCTTAAACCAGCTAAAACCAGCCAACCAGCTTAGGCTGGTTTAAGCTGGTTTTTTCAGCAGGGAATTTAAAATGTAAAGAACACATTTACAAAACCAAATAAGTATAGGGCAATATGTAGCCTAAATATTTCTTTAAACTAATTACAACAGACACATAAAACACAGGAGTAGCGAAACGTATTTCAATCCAGTGTGAAAAATAAGTAATTTTGGAAGAAATGAAGTTTTGAAAAAGTTTCCGCCCATTTCACATCTGGAGTCTCGAGAGTCAGTCATTTCATTGTGTAGCCCAGTTACAGTGGGGGAGCCAGAAATTTATTTTGCTACTTTCACTTCCTGTTAATCGCCGTGTTTATTTTCTACATGTGGCAGCTCAGCACTTGTTAAAAACAAACATTACGAATATAACGTACATTGCTAATACTGGCTTCATGATTTCAGTGTATAGGCTGGAAGTGTGTAGTAATTGTCTTGTGGACTGAATAAGATTGCCATTTCTTTTTACAACAAAACCGAACGCAGTGTTTATTCTTGTGAAATTATTCTTAAAAAGGGATTTTATAGGTTACTTAATGATTGTTGGACTGGATTGACACCTTGAACTTGAAATGGCAATGCGCATCAGCACCGATAGCGCGCGTGAACTAAACTTAAACGACTTTATGTTCGCGTATTTTTGGCTTAAACAGACAAATGACTCAAATGCTAAAACAGCTGTCTTGGTGATTTTTTTATATTAAACAATTGGTGTGTCTTCTTAAACGAATAAACATTTTATTGCATTCGGTCTTATATTCAGCCACTTCTTTAATTAAACATAGGACTGATTGATCCCGATTTTGTGTACTGTGTATAATAATTATGCATATAAATGCCCACACATGCATAAAAAATTTTTTATTTGACCTTTATTTAATCAGGAAAATCTCTCTGATATTCAAAATCTCTTTCACAGGAGAGTCCTAAAAAAAGTACAATTGTAACATGTAAACCATTTCTTAGATATACACATGCGCGTGCGTGTGTGTGTGTATATATATATAGCCTACATAATTATTATACAGAGTACACAAACATATATGATGTAAACAAAAACTTTTATTCTTCAAACGATTAATCTCGAATAATGCAGCCCTAATTAAATATCAAAAGAAGAAAAGAAAACCACTCACTGCTCATATCTGACTGACTTCTGTAACTTTGTAAAAAATATTAATCCATATTTACTTTTAAATTACTTTTTTCTAAAAATCCTTTGTGTTGAGCTCTGCTATTTAAAGGTTTAAGTTTTATAATGAAGTTTAGATTTCCTGAACAACTTTTACTGAAGGTTACTTAACATTACATATTTTGCTTCATTAAAGGCATAGTTCACCCGAAATGAAAATTCTGTCATCATTTTTTCATCTTTTTGTTGTTCTAAATTTTTCTTATGAACACTAATTAAGATATTTTGATAAATGATGATAAGCACACAGCTGATTGTAATCATTGACTTCCATATTAGGAATAAAAAATATGATGGAATTCAATGGGTACCATTAACTGTGCGCTTACCATCATTAATTAAAATATCTTCTTCATCATTTATCACAATACTTCCATATTTTTTCATGCTATGGAAGTCAATGGTTACAATCAGCTGTATGATTACCATCATTTATCAAAATATGTTTTTTGTGTTCATCAAGTTATAAACGTATACACGTTTAGAACAACATAAGGGGGAGAAAATTATGACAGAATTTTCATTTTTGAGTGACAGACAGTAAATCAGATGTGAGAAGTAGAAAGGTAATTCACCCTTACATCTTGTAATGCATGCAGTTAGGAATATTTGTCTAATGTGAAGTAGGCCTAATCAGCGATCATAAGATTCTTCATGCTTTTTTATACATGGTTATAGATAGTTTTCTATCATGAACTATGGACCCCCTAAAGTAGCCTTGGCCTCCCCCTGGCCACCAAAAGATTCTAGTTCTCCCATTGGCCCAGTGGTTCTCAAACTGGGGCCAGGGGGCCAAGAGATTGTGCCAAGGGGCACATTTTTGTATGAAATTTTATAAAGAAAATTAATTCATCATATTCTGTGTAATTACATCTCAGAAAAATAAGCCTAACCAACAGCACTGCATTGTATAATAATTAAACATTTTTGTTTAATTAGAATTTAAATTTTAGAATGTTTTGTCATATGTTTTTCTTTTAGGGGCCACTAAGAGATGCACCGTACACAAGGTTTACGATTTTCTGAAGCTTTTTTATAGAACAATGCCAGTTTACTGGCCATAGACTGTAGAAAAAGATGGACGTAGTGTCCGTGACGTCACAATCGTTTTTGAAGCTTAAAGTAGGCGGTGCCTGTCGTCGCCATCTTGGCCACGCGTCACCACGCATCACTCGTGGATATTCGAAAATGGGTAAAAAGGCAAGAGGTGGGTAAAGCTGAGGTGGCTGGTTGCTGAAACCACCCCCCCAGCCCGATTCTAGTGACAGCAGTGCCTATTTAACTGTCACTCAAGTGGCTTAATTATGCAGAAGTTTAAGGCTTAATATAATTTAAATGGATGAGTTACAAAAAATTCACCCCCCTCACAGTTGTCATGAAGGGAAAAATTAGCTATACAGACCAAAAACAATTTTTCTACCAGGCTTTAAACATATTTTCTACTGTAAAGTTGGGCATTTTAACATGGGAGGTCTATGGGAATTGACTACCTTTTGGAGCCAGCCTCTAGTGGCCAGTCGATGAATTGCAGTTTAAATCACTTCCGTGTTTGCTTTATCAGAGAGATCAGAAAGTTGCCCCTCGGTAATGGCCTATGCCTGCCATGACGATGTAAAAAGGCGTGGCTTTTGCCCTTATATAACGACTGTCTTTAAGGCATATCCTCACATTCTTTCTCTTCACTTCATGATACTGAAGCGTTGCCGTAGAGTATTGCACGCGTAACGGAGAGTCAATCTGGCTGACATTTACATGGATATATTGCTTCCCTCCTCGTGCGAAGCGCTCCCCCCTATACCCCAAAGTGTTTAAGGCCAGTTTTTCGGGGCCTTGCTTAGCACATGCTTCCCTTGCGCACGTTCGGGTTACATTACTTGCGTGTGCCGTCAAACGTGATGTAATACGTTGCGAACAGAGAGTGAACATTGCCCTCAGTGTCTGTAGTTCATGCAACATGTATTGCTCTATGAAGTGATCACCGGAGGGGCCCCGACAATTCCCCCTGGCTGTTTCGGGTGAAGGCGGGTATTCGTGTTAGCTATGTTGGGCTCTGATGTGTTGTGTCCGATGGCCGCTGACACACAGCGGACCGTTGTTGACTCAAACAACATATATTCAGTTCACAACGTGTACGTGGGGAACCAATATGTATAATATATATACAATATATAAAACACGGCCTCGCTCCCAATGTGCAAGTTACATACACGCTGCGGAGAGAAAAGGGAAAATTATATTGAGTGTGATCCCTCGCCCAGTGTAGCGATCTTTTGTAACTGGCACCCTGCGTGCACATTGCACTGTGCAGTACAATATGGAGGTTCACAGCGTCACTGTACAGTCGAGGATGTTCAATCCGAGTGGCGAGCTGCTGCAGACCCAAACTTGTTTTTTCACAGTATGTAACTGGCCGTTACTACGTGTTTCGGTGTATGAGGAGATGTCTCTCTTTCCGCTTCTGTTTCCAGCTCCGTCTAAGCAGCGAGCGACTGCAGACCCTGGCTCAGTGTTTCTAGTGGATCGCTCTGCTACATTGTTCATGCACGTCCGGATTGCACACTGTGCAGTACAGCTCAGGAGTTCATGACGTTCCCGCACGACGGTGACGCTCTGCCCACACTCCTGCGCTACATAGCAGCATAGTTTCTCAAACACAGTATGCAACTGGCACCCTGCGTGTGCGCGGTGAGCCGCTGCTAACATGTTCCTATGTGCGTGGAATCAAACCTTTCCACTTTTATATCCTGCATCCTGCCTTCCCAAGTGGTGTGCTGTGGCAGGTTTGGCTGGTTGTGCCCAACACATAAACCCCTGTGGCCCAGCCACAGCTCCAGGCACATACATGCCTCGCTCTGCGCATTTTGCAGTCTCCCATCGGTGCTTAGCTTCCCTGTATGTTTGGCAGTGCCTGTAATGGGCACCCGCATGCGTGTGGCGAGCCATTGCTAGACATGTTCTTATGGGGCCAACAAGCCAATCATTCGTCAGTGTTTACCCTCCTTTTTACCTTGCCGTATGGGCATTTCTGAATTCTATTGCTCTTTTACGGGATTCCACTTTTAGTTGACGTCAGACCACCCAAGTCAGTGCAGTCACATCACATTTTCAGAGTCCAGCAATTGTGACTGTGCATCGAAGTACATGCCTGTCAAGTGGGATAGAGCGGCTTGTACAGCTGCTACTATCTCGGCCTTGGGCGACGGTCTTATTGGGAACCCTACGTGCATGGTTTAGTGCACATATGGTGGTGCTTATTGATGGTGTTTGTTTAGACCCGCACATGTTCACAGGCTGTGCCGCTATCCCATCTAAAAGTGGGCAGCTGTGCATCATACTCCTAGATATTGCCTGTTTGGAAAGTGTGCTGTCCGGCCGCAGGCGAACTCTTTATCTTAGAGTAATTTACCTGTGTGTGTGGGCATAGGAGTATGGTCTGCATGCTAGCTATACGTTGTGTGCTTGGTTGTGGTTCTGACTTGGGCTTGATGCGAGCCCGTCTCTCTCTCTCAGGAGCGCGCACAAGTTGTGTGTCTGCGGTGAGCTGTTCCACCCGAGGCACTGTTGTGCTGGTGAAGGACGCTCCAAGTATGCCACATTTCGCCCTGACCCTCTGCTTGCATATCTGCTCCACATTTGCAACTTTTGTCCTGGCCACCACAGATGTGGCACGGTCATGTGGGTGAGGGCGTTAGCCAATCTGAGTTTGGTTCAGGCTTACTGGATCTGTGCACAACAGGGATAGAGTACGCTTTGTGTTTTTACCTGTTGCAGTCCCGTAGAGGACATGCTGTGCTAGGCCAAGCGCTAGCAGTTTGTGTGCCCCAATTGGGTTCTGCTGCTGGTAAGCGTGGAATTGGGGAGAGGATCAGTTAATCAGGTCCCCGAACTGGCGAAATCAGCTGCGGTTCTGTAAGGGCACTCCAACCTGCTGTACAATCTGTTTGCGGGGTTTTAATATATAAAGGTAGTGTTCTACCAATGGGTAGTTGGCTGCAAAGCAGGCTGTCTACCTAGAGGGTTTCGACGCAGCTCCTGTGGCGTTTTGCATGATGCCTCTGGGCACGCAGTGGCTGGGCACCATCTGGTTATCAGAATTAAGGGAGTGAAGTGGACACCTCGCTCTCTTATAGTGTCCTGTTAGGGATTATGTTCCTGAAACTACCCTAAACGCTGTTAGACAAATGTGGTTACAATCAGCCTTCTACTCTGGTTCTACGTGAGCTATGCCCGGTCTTGGCTTTATATGTTTATCTGAGTGCTCTAACCCCAACACGGCAGTCTGAGCAGCTCTTTGTGCCACAGTGGCAGTGCTGGGGCAGCCTATTTGTAAGCAGAGGATATTGTGTCGGATGCAGACGCATTTGCTTGGGCTTTCCGAGCTCACTCTGTGAGTTACTTCCGCCCCACCTAGCAGTCAGCTGCTGGGTTGAGTGCTGTGGGAGGGCGACACGTCTGTATGAAGAAGGAGCAGACCCAGTCCTATCAAAGTCAACCACTATTAACCTAAAGGTGTTCTGTTATAAAACATTGTTAAATATTATTTAAGTGCTGCAGTTAAAAATAAACCCATTCATTGATTTGTATATGTTATGGTAGACCGAGGGAGATGTCAATATGATGTTCTTTGTAACACACAACACAAACTGGCACTTCATCCGATCAATGCAATACAGTGGAATACTCTAGTAAGGTGGCGGGGCTCAAAAAAATAATTTACTGTTTATTTTAAAGTGCTGCAGCACAGCACATTGTTAGAAACATATTAAGAAAATATTAACGTACGGTGCAAATTTTACATAATGATTTCATTGTAGGCTAGAAGAAGGTGCATTTGTCTTTCTGTGGACTGAATAAAGTCTATGCTTATAGATTGGGTTTTCTTTTTCTCTTTGTACTGTTTTACAACAGAGCTCGATGCCATGTTTTTATTCTTGAAGTAATCTTTTTACTGTGTTGATGAGATTAACTGTGTTGGACTGGACTGCTGCCTTGAACTTGAAAATGCATCATGTGTGCGGCACGTCTCTTTCTACCCAACAATATTGTGCGTGCACAGAGCTAAATGAGTTCATGTTCGCGTCTTTTAGGTTTACAGACAAATACAAATAACATGTCTCAAAATAGATGTCTTAGTGAGTATCATAGTAAACAATTGATTATCTTAAACATTTTATTGCATTCTAGGCCTTTTGAAGTCTCTGTCATTAAAGTTAACTAAATAAGAAAACAGCTAACTATAACTTTGTAACAAAGATAAATCTGAATATATCCTAGGCTCAATTACTTTTTTGCCAAAAGTGTTAAGGTGTATCATGGAGTTATATTATACAAAAGTTACTACAGTTAACATGAGATTGTTTGTTTAATTAACAGACAGAAAGTCAGATGTGAGAAATAGAAAAGTAAAAAATTCAGCCATTATTTTTACAGCAATCCATGCAGTCTGCAGTAGCCTATAGAAATAGTTATCTAATGTGGGATATAATATGAAGTAAGCAGTCATGAGATTTATTTATGCTTTTTGCACATCGATTTCTTTCATGGACTATGGAACCCATAATGTAGCCTTGGTCACCCCCTGGCAACCCCATTTATTTCTATCTCTGCCACTCTTTGTATATAGACCTAACCATACATACATACATACATACATACATACATACATACATAACGAGACTGGACGGTGACTGAGAGTGATTGTGAGTCTTTTATAGGGAAGGCAGGTGATTGTCAACAGGTGATGCAGATCGTTGAGGGAAAGTGAGTGAAGAACCTATAAGGTTCCCTACAGGAAGTTATGCAGGGCCTAGGAGAGGTTCAGGAGCAATCTTTTACTGGAACCTGGGATATATCAAGGGTCTCATTTATAAAGCGTGCGTATGTACAAAACGGGGCTGAAAACGTGTGTACGCCAGTTCCCACGCTAAGTTTGTGATCTATTAAAAACAAACTTTATGGGATAATGGGCTTGCACGGTGGGATCTGAGGATAATTAATGTATGCACACTTACAGGTGATCTGTGATTTATAAAGGGAACATTGCTTTGTTTTATAAGTCTTAATATTTTTTGGTGTACGCTTTTTTTGACTTTTGGGACGCACATAAACTTTTAGTACGGATCCTACGCACAGTTTCATAAATGAGACCCCTGATCTCTCTAGAAAACCAATATAGGTGTAGGAAAACCGGGTGAGATTTTATTAATTTTACCTTTAACGGCAATTATTGAAATTTGTTGTGTATATGGGCAGATAATTCAAATCAGATTTAATATATAGTAATGTATCATGTCAGTAGCTATTATTTAAAGGTATTGCGGAGGATTTTCTTTTTCCGGGTGGATCATCAAGACTATTGGTCCTCCTAGTTGTCAATCAGGAGTGTTGCGCAATTGCATTTTTTTAAAAAGTGGAGAAGGCGGTTCTTTTCTAAAATTCGAGATAATCCTCCGCTACACCTTTAATATCTTTTTCATATTTATGTTTTACAGAAGAAAAGGAATTTTTCAGTGGCATCACAAAGAACTTTAGTGTGACAATTTCCCCAAAAGAGATCCGAACCTTTTTCATTTATTTTAAATAGAAAGTCTTGCAAGCAGCCTATTGTTATCTTCTGTAAAGAGTCTTTTCAAACATTTATTAAAATTTCAAAACAATTATTGAAGATAATGTTAAGCTGTATGGACTCCAGCTATTTTTTTAAAGAACCACTTTGTGGCGTTTGCTCACTTAAGAAAATCAAATACACTGTGACATCAGAAGTTGTGATTTTTTTCCCAAATTTAATGCATTTCACTTTCATTTGTCATGATACAGGGTTCATATGCTGCAGGAATTTTGCCTTCAGATTGGCAAGGAACATGATATGGTAAAACCTACATAAACAATAAAAACAATCCATTCTAATCTACATAAAAAGGTAAAAAAAATTATACGTTTAAAACCATCTTATTTGAGTATTCACAGTGAATTATAGTATAATCTGTTAAAAGATTTAATAGTTCTCTAAAACAGCTTTAGATATTAAATCATATTGTGCAATTCTGTTGACATTTCAAAAATGCTCTGCACATCAAGACAAACTTTAACATGCTATTTTAGATTAGTGTCTTAAAATGTGTTAAATATGCTATTAGTATATCTATCTATAGGTGTAATACTGTAATACAAATATGATCAGTTCATTACTATTGTTAGGGAAATAAGATCATAATGTGATTAATGTGATAAAGACTCTTTGTAGATATATACTTCCTTTCTATCTTAAGCTCTGGGTGGCTTCATAACGATGACAGGCTGAAAGAAAACAGAAAAGGTCTACAGTCACAAACTCTGAATCCTATTTTGCATCATTTGAACTTTAGTTTGCTATACGGTCCTGCATTGCTTACCACATGAGACCTGGGCGAGCAGCACTGAATAACCTTGCAGCAATATGCCGCTAGAGTAACAGAGAGGGCAATCTGAACCGCTTCCATGAGATTATCTATTGAACCCATTTGACTAAATCCAGCCTGTAGAAAAAAAACAAAATTTCTCAGAGTAAAATGTCCACACTTTAAGCCATAAACCACATGAACATATTGTATTATACCAAATACACAAAGTAATGTTGTTTTTTTAACAATAAAATAGGTGCACTTTAATATTTAATTAAGAAAGTATTTGTTATTTTCATTTTTACAAATTTTTTTGTGTTATGCTATTTGACACATTATGTGTCTTTTGTGTTCAAATAAAACAAGTTGTGTTAAAAGTAACACAAAATGTGTTGTTCCAATAATAACACAGAGATGTGTTTTTTCTGGGACAGCACATTTAGTCTGTTGTCCCAAAACTAACACTGATTGTGTTGTCTTTAACACATCCGTTCTAGGGCACTGCAATGAGTCAGTATAGTTGTTTCAAAGTATCTTACATTTTTTTTTACTTTAATGGTTTATCTTCTGTACAGTAAGGATGGAAATATATCCCTTTAAAAAGTTTAAGCTAGCTTACCAGTAAAGATTTACATATTGGTAGTTCATAGCGCGACTCATTGTAAGGGAAATAGCAGGCTGAACCTGCAGCGTTCATATGATGATCAAATGAGATGATGAGAATGAATCCATATATCAGACACGTGACTATCTGCATTCCCAAACAAGCCTTGAGCTGTTAAAGACACATACAAATAAATGCTTATTTCTCTCTTCAATTAAATTACAGTACAACAAGAATACATCTTGTACAATGTTACTGCAAACATGGGAGCTTTTCCAAACTTACTGTTGGTAAGTGAAGATTCTGTGCAGCTATTGCCAGACTACCAGCTATTATGCCCTGTTCAAGGAGAAAATAAGGCAGAATTATTAAACATTTTCCTATTGGAACACTGCATCCAAACGCAAACGTTGATAATAAATCAACATGCATATTTACACATGAAATATCGCAAATAATAACTAAACTATCCGAGTAAAATAACTTTACTGTACTGTAGTTTATGTTTTGGAATCTTAATTTTACCTTTTACAATTTAAAATGTAAAAACACATTTACTAAACCAGATAATTATAGGGCAATATGTAGCCTAAATATTTCTTTAAACTAATTAGGCTACAACATTACAACAGACACTTACGACACAGGAGCAACCTATTTCGACACTTGTTCCAATCCAGTGTGAAAAACGAGCAATTTTGGAAGTTAAGAAGAGGACGGTCAGCATTATCTGTGTAGCCTGTTTAAGAAAATAACGACATGGTGATTCCTCAGCAGTATTTAATAATATTATATTGTATTTTACAAAGATGTCAAATTCAAATATACCCCTAAAATCTTGGGCTCTGCTTCTAGGAATTTCTTATTTTGATTGGGGTTCCTCTGGAAAGTAACTTCCAGTAAGTCGCTCGGGCCAGGGTTCCCCTCTGCCGTAGCAGAAGCGTCCGAAGACCCAGCTGTCTCGATTTCGCCTGTTGATATATGACATGAAAATAAGATTCGTTAATCTTGCGAAACGAATATAGATGTCTTCGTATAGGCCTAATCGTGTTTTGGATAAAAATTAAAAGAAAGTGGGTTAGAGCATAAGGCGAAGAAGAAGACAACAAAAATGTGACAAGAATGAGTAGCAGATAAAATTTAGCTACTAAAGTTACTTACTTAACATTTTCTTCTAGTTTATACTGATCGTAAATATATCCGTTATAATCTCGATGATATAATGGCAAGAAATCCTGAAAAGGTTTATGTGCAGTTTTCCTAAAAAAAAATCACCGTAGCAGAGTCCGCTCGAGAGTCTGTTGTGCAGTTTTGAAAAAGTTTCCGCCCATTTCACATCTGGAGTCTCGAGGCTCATTCAGTCATTCCATTGTGTAGCCCACTGATTCTCAAACTGGGGTCAAGGGGGCCCCAGTTTTATGACATTTTATAAAATACTAATTAATTTATCGTAAATTCTGTGTAATTACACCTCAGAAAATAAGGCTATATCCAACAGCACTCAATTCCAAAATTAAATATTTTTGTTTAATTAGAATGTTACGTTTTATAATGTTTTTTCATATTTTTTTCTTTGGGGGGCCACGAATGGATGCATCGTACACAAGGGGTCCGCATACCTGAAAAGTTTGAGAACCACTGATGTAGCATACTGTCGTTTTGCAGCACTTTTCACCGTGGCAGATTTCAACCCATTATAATTAATAATAAACAAGTAGCCTAATTTTGATAATTTCTGGGCGGGTGGGGTTTAATATTTCTCTTTAAAGTCTCATTAAAGCTAAAATACTTTAACACATTGCATTTCAACAAGATTTAATTATGGATGTAGACAAAGTCTAAAATCAAACATTTCATATTCGCTGCAAAGTTTATCTCGAAAACCCACAGAGGGCGCCCCAACCAAAAAGATACTGTTGGCATGTTCGTACGTCGCCGAAATAACCAACGGCCGAGTGACATCACAGTAGCGCGAGAGGCATTCGAAATCACTCCTCTGTATGATTTCTCAAATCGCTCTCGCGGTACTTTGAAGTCATCCACCGTTCGGTTCTTGTTGCGCCGCATGAGCTTTGTAGCTTAGCCTCGGAAAACACACTTGTTGGATTGATTATTAGTTTACACATCCATTCATCCGATAGCTAATCTTTGCGACTTGGATAAAAAACTCAACAAATATAACAAATTATACTAAGTTCCCCAGGGCCGAGGTTTTATAAACTATAACTGCAGACCGCAGATATCCAAATGGGGGCGTAGACTTCGAAGTAGGAGGTGTGTGTGGGGGGGTGTTCTTCAGAAACAGTTTTTTCAACTGCTCTTTGGTGGAGGGGATGTGTTGCTCAACTTTCTCTCAAACATGTGTTGTGACCGGAAGCGTTTTGAACCATATCAGTTTATCATATTTAGCCCTAGGCTATACTAAAATGAAAAAAGTTTCATTTTGATTTCATGGGGACTAAGATAAACTTAAAAAACATCTAAGTGAACTTAGCTGTTATATTTCAAGAAACCATTTACTTCAATGCACTAAAAAACGACTTTATTTTTACCTGGGATGTTCACCATACTGTGCTTCTCTGTCGGGCCTACACAATACTGTAGGCTTGACAAGGTTCACGCCAGCATCTACTCCAACTGGGTCGAAATTCATCTTGGTCTCATTTGACCAAGGAATGTTCTCCCAATGTTCATCAGGCTTTCCAATTTCTTGTTTTTCAAAGAATCTGACATTATGCAATGTCTTTACACTATTTGAAATATTGCAGAAAATTGATAAGTGACTTACAGAGCATTCAAGGTACATTTTATTGGCATGTTCTCTGGAGATCAAACCCATGGCCCACTGCCCTATCAGTATCAGGAACATTTTGGTTAGTTTTATTTCAATTATTAATTCTAGATTTTCTGATCTACTGAACATGTTTGATGTGTAATTCAAATATACATTTCTATGGCAATGATTTTTTAGTTCTACTTAATCAAATTTTATATATAAGCAAAAGGTATTTTTTTATTTAAAATGGTAATTTCATGAAGGTAGGCCAATTCTGCCCTACAAATGCAAAATACTTTAACTCTCTATAGTGAGGTGTAGCAAGTTCAGATATTTTTCCTTTGTAAGGCAGAACAGCACTAAGCTGTATGTTTTTATGAAAATAAAACGAGCAAAGAAAAGTGCAACTGTAGAAGGTTTTTTAGATGATCCACCATGTTCATCAGTACTTGAGTAACATCAACTTAAGATTCACAAAACATTAACATTTTCATAAACTGGTAATGTTGGTAGTACATCTGAGAGTGATTGTGTTGGTAGTACAAGTGAGTTTTTGCAGGTTTTTAAAGGAGCATTTCACCCGTTGAAACATTAATCTTTATTGAAAGTGTGTCATATTTGTAGTCGAAATGTAACATACATTTACAATTTGTCCTAGGAATTAGGGACATGTAGTGTTGTGATAATTTTACAAAGGCAAAACAATGTGTATGTAGTCATATGGCAGGGGATTTACCTCCAGACTTGATAGGTCATATTCCATAAATTCAATAGACCATTTTTAATGTGGCATTCTGGAAAAGGAAAACCCAAAGAAAATCACTATAAAATTCTTTTGAAAAAATACAATTCCGAAAAAGTGGCTCATATATGATGTTTCATACACTGCAATATAATGTAAACATGTAGTTTCTGTGCCTTATCCTTAAAGAGAGGTTTCGTAACGTGTTGTATAATATCAAGGTAATTTACCCTGCCTGTACATTTAGCCAAGGTTCTGCACAAAAATTAAAAAGCACTAAAAGCTAGGGGAACCATTTTTTGTGCTATATAGCACCTATAAAGCACCTATGATGAACCATCCGGGGTGATATAGCACCACTATAGCACCAGATATGGTTCTAAATAGCACAATATGGTTCTACACAGGTGCTATACAGGTGGTATATTTAATCGAATGCAACTTAAAATCTTTCAAGGTACAATATAAAATCTACTGGAAGCTAAAGATATTTGATTGAAACGTAAAGATTATGTCGTGTTTGTTTTATTTTGAGGTGAAGAGCTGAAGTCGAAGATGAACTTTGACTGTATTCTATTGAGGATCACACATCTATATGAAGGAGAAGACCCAGTCCTATCAAGGCCAACCACTATTAACCTAAAGGTGTTTGGTTATAAAACATTGTTAAATATTATTTAGGTGTTGCAGTTAAAAGTAAATCCATTCATTGATTTGTCTACAGGAAATTATGCAGGGCATAGGGGAGGTGACAGAGGTTCAGGAGCGTTCTCTTACATCTAAAAACAATTCAAATCAAATTTAGATAATAATTTATGTGAATTTTCATAAAAATTCGATATTTTCAGACAAGAAAATGGTGTAGTTGAAGAATTTACAGTTTTTTATTTTAATTTTCAGATTTATGCTGGATTTATTGATATTTATTTTTTGACAAATGGAAAAAAATTTTTTTTGCATTTCCCATTCACTTTCAATTGGGGTCATACTGACCCCAAGGGACAGATTAATGATTTTTTTTTACATACCTTTAGAACAACCGAATCAAGCCCAGATTTTTGTGTATGTAAAGATAGATTATTTAGGAAAAGTCACAAAGTTTTATATCTCTGAGATGAAGGGAACCTTTTTTTTAACCAATGAAATGTCGTTTGGGGTCATATAGACCTCAAGGACCGTTTGAGGGTTAATATATCATGATGTAAATTATCAGTAGCTATTATTTAATATCTTTTTCATGTTTGTTTTACAGAAGTAGAATTATTCAGTGGCCTCACAAACAAATTTAGTGTGACTATTTCCCCAACAGAGATCTGAACTTTTTTCTTGCAAGCAGCCTATTGTTATCTTCTGTGAAGAGTCTTTTCAAACATGATTTTTAAAAATGTCAATAATTACTACTTAAGATTTTAATCTCATTTTATGTTAAATTGCTTTATTTCTTATGAAATTATTGAAGATTATGTTAAGCATTCATTTGTCAAGATACATAAATACAATTTTGCCTTCAGATTGGCAAGGAACATGAAACATAAACAATAATACATAAACAATACATTCTAATCTACATAAAATGGTTAAAAAAAATTAGTTATTTGACTATTCACACTGTCCTTGAATATATAATCTGTTAAAGATAATTTTTGAAAGATTTAATAGTTCTCTAAAAAAATTGCTTTAGATATTAAATCATAGTGCGCATTTCTGTTGACATTTCAAAAATGCTCTACACATCAAGACAAACTTTAACATGCTATTTTGGATTAGTGTCTTAAAATGTTTTAAATATGTTATTAGTATATTTGTCTAGCTGTAATAACAATATGATTGTCACACAGTGGAATGGGAAGCAGACAGGAGGTAAGATAAATATAGTTTATTGAATGTACACAGCGGGTGAATAAGAAATGGTGAGTAAACGGTAATAGTTCTCTTAGCTTTATAATAACAGAGTCTCTCTTTGTGAATGGCAGATAAAGATCCTAGGAGGGGACAATCAGAGGAAGACGACGACAGGATGAAGATCACAGGTTAGTCCTTAGGTAAGTAACACGGGTGAATCTGAGAATCAAACATAGACGAGACCAGACAGAGAATGGGAGAGTGCGGGTTATAAAGGGATTGAGATGATGGTGCACAGGTGAGGAGGATCAATACTCAGGTGAGAGTAAACAAGAGGGAGGAGTGAATGATGAAGATGATGGTGCCAGTGATGGAGTCCTGACAATGATCAGGTCATTACTATTGTTAGGGACGGACGGAAGATCATAATGTCGTTCACATAAACACTCTTTGTATATACTTCCTTTCAATCTGAAGCTCTGGGTGGCTTCATAACGATGACAGGCTGAAAGACAACAGAAAAGGTCTACAATCACAAACTCTGAATCCTATTTTGCATCATTTGAACTTTAGTTTGCTATACGATCCTGCATTGCTTACCTCATGAGACCTGGGCGAGCAGCACTGAATAACCTTGCAGCAATATGCAGCTAGTGTAACAGAGAGGGCAATCTGAACCGCTTCCGTGAGATTATCTATTGAAACCATTTGACCAAATCCAATCTGTGGAAAAAATCAAACAACATTTTCCAGTGAAAATAGCATTATATATTTTCATATTTAATTAAGAAAGGATGTGTTAATTTTTTTTACACATTTTTGTGTTATGCTATTTAACACATCAAATAAAACACAAGTTGTGTTAAAAGTAACACAAAATGTTATAATCCAATAATAACACAGATATGTGTTTATTCTGGGACAAAGCATTTAGTGATTAAAACTGATTGTGTTGTTTTTCACACATCCATTCTAAGAATGTAAAGGGCACCTCAATGAGTCAGTATAGTTGTTTTAAATTACCTTTCATTTTTTTACTTTTAAACTGTAATTGTTCAGCGAGGGTGGATATGTATCCCTTTAAAAAGTTTAAGCTTGCTTACCAATAAAGATTTACATAATGGTAGTTCATTCTTCTCCAAGGTGTACCAGCAGGCTGTATATGCAGGGTTTGATTGATGATCAAATGAGATGATGAGAATGAATCCATATGTCAAACACGTGACTATCTGCATTCCAAAACAAGCCTTGAGCTGTTAAAGACACATACAAATAAATGCATATTTCCCTTTTTCCAGTTAAATTTCAGTATACAAGAATACATTTTGTATAATGTTACTGTACACAGTGGGAGCTTTTCCAAACTTACTGTTGGTAAGTGGAGATTCTGTGCAGCTATTGCCAGACTACCAGCTATTATGCCCTGTTTAATGAGGAAATAAGGCTGAATTATGAAACATTTTCCAACATTTTCCCAAATGTTGATAATCAGTCAACATGCATAACATGAAATATCGCAAATAATAACTAAACTATCCGAGTAAAATAACTTTACTGTGCTGTAGTTTATGTTATGAAATCTTAATCCTACCTTTTACAATTTATAATGAAAAGAACACATTTACTAAACCAGATAATAATAGGGCAATATGAAGTCTAAATATTTCTTTAAACTAATTAGGCTACAACATTACAACAGACACTTACAACACAGGAGCAAACTATTTCGACACTTGTTCCTATCCAGTCTGAAAAATAAGCCATTTTGGAAGTAATGAGGAGGACGGTCAGCATTATCTCTGTAGCCTGTTTAAGAAAATAACGACATGGTGCAGCAGTATTTAATAATATTATATAGTATTCTACAATGATGTCGAATTCATATATACCCCTAAAATCTTGGGCTCTGCTTCTAGGAATTTCTTATTTTGATTGGGGTTCTTCTGGAAAGTAATTTCCAGTAGGTCGCTCGGGCCAGGGTTCCCCTCTGCCGTAGCAGAATCGCCTGTTAATATAAATAAGATTCGTTTATCAATCTTACGAAATTAATATGTTTTCGTATCATCGTTGTTTGGATAATAATTCAAATAAATTGCTGGGTAAGAGAAGAAGAAGAGAACAAAAATGTGACAGTGGCAGATACTTACTTAACATTTTCTTCTAGTTTATACTGATCGTAAATATATCCGTTATAATCTCGATTATATAATGGCAAGAAATCCTGAAAAGGTTTATGTGCAGTTTTCCTAAAAAATCACCGTAGCAGAGTCCGCTCGAGAGTCTGTTGTGGAGTTTTGAAAAAGTTTCTGCCCACTTCACATCTGGAGTCTCGAGGCTCATTCAGTCATTCCATATAGCTTAGTGGTTCTCAAACTGGGGTCAGGGGGCCCCCAGTTTTATGACATTTTATAAAATACATTCATTTATCATAAGTTCTGTGTAATTACACCTCAGAAAGGCTACCAACAAACATCACTACATTGTATAATTAAACATTTTTGTTTAATTAGAATTTAAAATTTTAGAATGTTTCGTCATATTTTTTTGGGGGGGGGGGCACGCACAAGGGGTCCGCATTCCGGAAAAGTTTGAGGATCACTGTTGTGGCCTACTGTTGTTTTTGCGCACTTTTCACCGTGGAACATCAGATGTCAACCCGTTGTAATTAATATTGAACAATGTAATATTGATCATTTCTGGGCGGGGGATGGAAGGGGTTGAATATTTCTCTTTAAAGTCTCATTAAAGCTAAAATACTTTAACACATTGCATTATACAACATTTCAACAAGATTTAAATATAGATATAGACCACGTCTAAAAGCAAAGATTTTATATTCGTTGGAAAGTTTATCTCGAAAACCTACAGAGGGCGCCCCAACCAAAAGATCCTGTAGTACAGCGCTAAAATAACCGACGGGCGGATGACATCACAGTACCGCGAGAGTAATTCGAAATCACTCCTCCCTATGATTTCTCAAATTGCTCTCGCGGTACTTTGATGACATCCACCTATTGGTTCTTGTTGCGCCGCATAAAGTCGAGCAGACTCGGAGCCTGCAGCTACAGACCCCCGCCCAGAGACCCGAATTCTCAGAGACCTCGTTTTTCGAGACAGCGTGACAAGAAACGTGAGTATCATCAATTTTATTAAGCGAATCATACTCATTTGAATTGTTTTTTATTCAAACTACTTTAGCCCATCGATACAATAGTACATTTAATATTTTTAAAGATAGATTGTAACAAAATTTGAGCAGATAATATATGTTTTTCGCCTTTGCCCCCCGAAAATATTTATAGCTAAATACGTTAGCTTTAACCTTAGACAAGCCATTGTAAAAATTCGATTACAATTAGTTGACATTAAAGTAGACCAATTAAATACATTAAGGGGCGGTTTCGGGATTAACTAAAATAAATACAAGAGCTGCCCAAACTGAAAGCAACTTGCACTTACATGTCTTAAAATACATCAGTGGCTATTGCTTGGCCTCAAAATGTACACAAGTAGCCTAATGTTTTTAATAAGGCATGTTTGATCAAACTAGTTATATTTTCTAATTAAACTAAGGCCTACCCTGCTGAAAAAACAGCATACCAGCAAGACCAGCATATGTTGTGTTTTGGTGCTGGTTTGCTAGTGAACACCAGCTAAACCAGCATCAGCATCAGCACCAGCTAAACCAGCACCAAACCAGCATTAGCACCAGCTAAACCAGCACCAAACCAGCATTAGCACCGGCATCCCATGCTGGTCATACCAGCAAGACCAGCATATGTTGTGTTTTGGTGCTGATATGCTGGTGACCACCAGCTAAAGCAGCATAGACCAGCATAATTCCCATTCTGGTTTGATGCTGTTTTTTTTCAGCAGGGTAGTGACTAGTAGTCCTGTCTTAAACTAATCCCTGTTCGGGAAAAGACCCCAAAGTGTGTTAATATCAAAGAATGTCACCATTAATTGTTTAATCAGATTTACCGTTTGACCTTTTTTAATTACCTTTTCTCCTAAAACTATAAATGTATTTAATTAATGCAGGAGTAATTATTTTACTTTATATAATTTATGTGGACTACTTAAATGAGTTCTTAAAAAAGTAAGTATTAAAATGAATCAATATCAATTTAACTGTGATATAAATTTGTTGCCAGCTATTTATACAATTATACAGCTCATACAATTGACTAAAAATCAAATGTACTATGCCTACACTATTTATTAACCAGCCTATTGTCATGATTTCGGTTTTATTGGCTGCTTTGTCTTTGTTTCACTTGTGTTTTGTTTTTGTTTTGACAGCTCCACACGTGCGCGCCTTCCACCTGGTGATCTCATTATCTCTGACTCTTCTCACCGGTCGTCCCACACCTGATCCTTGTTATTGCCCAATCCGGTTTGATTTAAATTCCCCTCGTTTCCTTTGTTCTTTGCAAGTTCGTCTTTGTATGTACCTGCCCGCTAGCTTGTCTAGTTCTAGTCCTGTCGTGTCTTAGTATCTGTCTCCAATTATAGATTTTGGATTACTCACCGCTGCTCTTTGCTGCCTTTACCCCTTTAGATTCCCCGCCCCGCTGTCAGTCTCTCCCGAGTGGTGTGTCTACCGTCAAGCCTCTGTGTACACTCTGTCTGTGGATTCTCAGAGCGCCTGTCTACATCTAGCGCTGTCCAGCCGCAGTGCGCTCTCGGGCGCGTAATTCTGCGTAAGACTCGGACTGCCGCTGTGCGCTGTCCAGCACAGACTCTGCTGAAGACTCTGACCGCCTCTCTCTCTCTCTGTGCCCCGCCAGGATTTCAACTTAGAGGATTCCGGATGTGCGAGTGGACGTTCTACGGATGTACTGTGTTTCCCACTTAGAGCCTTTCCCGAGAAGGATTCTGTTGAGCCTGTCTCTCCTGTGTTGTCTCCTCGCATACATCATCACGAACACAGAGTCTCTTCTTATATACATATTGACTTTCACAGAGTGTCTTCTTATATACATATTGACTTTCACAGAGTGTCTTCTATTATACATTATCACTGAGTGTCATCTCCTAAACATCTCTTGCATCTAATAAACACCTCTGCGCTGGGATCCTTGTGTTTGTCGTTCCTAACAGGACGAACTTGCCAGTTATGGATCCCGCGGAGGTTGACTCGCTCCGGAAGGCACTTACTCAGCAAGGCTCATGGTTAGGCCAACACTCGGCCCGTCTCACCACCACTTCACAAGAGGTCGAGGATTTATCCACATGCATGTCCGACCTTTCCTCCCATCTTGACCAGGTTCAGCAGAACACCTCGCAAACCAGTCAGCAGTTAGAGACGGAGCCTCATGCCTCAGCCCCACCACCGTATGATGGCAATCCAGCCTCCTGTCGAGCGTTTCTTTCACAATGCTCCCTGGTATTTGCCCTCCAGCCACGCCGCTATTCCTCTGAGCGCACCCGAGTGGCGTACGTAATCACCTTTCTGGTTGGCAGGGCACGTGACTGGGCTACGGCCGTGTGGGATGCCCGTGATCCTTGTTGCCGGTCCTTCGACGAATTCCACGAAGAGATGGAGAAGCTCTTCGACCGCTCAGTGCGCAGGGACGCCGCCGCGGCTCGGTTGGCTCACTTGGTTCAGGGAAGACACACAGTCACCGAGTACGCCATAGAGTTCAAGACCTTAGCGGCTGCCTGCCACTGGAATGAAGCGGCTCTTCGAGCGCAGTTCGTTGAGGGGCTGTCTGATGCTCTCCAGGACGAGATCGCGGTCCATGATCTTTCTCCCTCTCTAGAGGCCATAATTGATTTAGCTCTACGGGTCGAGGCCCAGAGGCTACTTCGTAATCAGCGCCGCTCTCTCCGCCAGCGGGTCTTCATGGACGAGCCCACTGTGTCGTCCTCTTCCTCGATCTCACCACCCATCGAGCCTGAGCCTATGCAACTGGGGCGCATGCGCCTGTCACAGAGAGAGAGAGAGAGGCGGCTGCAGAATGCCCTCTGCCTCTACTGCGGGAAACCCGGACATTTTGCTAGGACCTGCCCGTTAAAAGCCGCTGCCCACCAGTGAGTCCGGGAGTCCTGGTGGGCGCCACTTCTAAACTCTCCCCTGTTTCCAGCACCCAGCTCCCCATCATGCTGTCCTTCGCTGGGCGTGATCATCCGTCCACCGCCCTTCTCAACTCTGGTGCGGAGGGCAACTTCATTGATGAAGCTCTGGCTCGCTCCTGGGATCTCCCGGCTGTCCCTCTCCAATCCCCTTTGGATGTCTGGTCCCTTAAGGGGCAGCAGATGGGGCGGATCACACATTGCACTCCCCCCGTGAGTCTCTCTGTGTCTGGTAATCATCGTGAGGAGATTGTGTTGCATATTCTTCATGCTTCTCTGTCTCCCATTATTTTAGGGCATGGTTGGCTAGCGCAACACAATCCTCACGTTGATTGGCAGCATAGTGTTATTTTGTCTTGGTCTCAGTCTTGTCATGTGTCTTGTCTTGGTTCTGCTGTTTCTGGTTCTGTTCTCTCTCTTCCTCAGGTTCCGGCGGTCGATTTGACCGGAGTCCCGGCGGAGTATGCGGATATCGCTCAGGTGTTTAGTAAAGCCCAGGCCACCTCCCTTCCTCCTCACCGGCCATATGATTGTGCTATTGATCTCCTCCCCGGCACTTCTCCGCCTAAGGGTAGACTTTATTCGTTATCGGGTCCTGAGAGAGAGGCTATGGACCAGTATATTAATGATGCCCTGCATGCCGGTCTCATCCGTCCCTCCACCTCGCCCGCAGGGGCGGGGTTTTTCTTTGTTGGCAAGAAGGACGGCTCCCTGCGCCCTTGTATTGATTATAGGGGTTTAAATGACATTACTGTTAAGAATAGGTACCCCCTTCCTTTAATGTCTACTGCGTTTGAGCTCCTGCAGGGGGCGCAGTTCTTTACTAAGCTAGATTTACGCAACGCCTATCATCTGGTGCGAATAAGAGAGGGAGATGAATGGAAGACAGCCTTTAACACCCCTACCGGACACTTTGAGTACTGCGTTCTGCCGTTCGGCCTTTGTAACGCCCCCTCTGTCTTCCAGGCTCTGGTCAATGATGTGCTGAGAGACATGATTAACAAGTTTGTCTTTGTGTACATAGATGATATCCTCATCTTTTCTCTTAATTCCATCGTAAGTCAGTTTCGTTCCTGGGTTTTGTTGTTGCCCCCGGTGAGATCCGTCCCGACCCAGCCAAGATCAAAGCGGTGGCCGAATGGCCAGTCCCCGACTCCCATAAGGATTTATTATGATTTCTGGGTTTCGCCAATTTTTACCGGTGGTTTATCGGAAATTATGGTCAGATTGCTCAACCTCTTACTGCTCTCACTTCCACTAAGGAGAGGTTTGTCTGGAATTCCAGTGCTCAGGAGGCCTTTGATAATTTAAAGTCCCGGTTTATCTCTGCTCCTGTTCTCTCTATTCCAGATCCGGCTGCTCAATTTATTGTGGAGGTGGATGCTTCAGATGTCGGGGTAGGCGCCGTTTTGTCTCAGCGGTCTGCTAAGGATGGCAAGGTGCATCCCTGTGCCTTTTTCTCCCATCGGTTAAACCCAGCAGAGCGAAATTATGACATAGGCAACCGGGAGCTGTGGCGGTCAGACTGGCTTTGGGTGAGTGGCGTCACTGGTTAGAGGGGACCTCGGAGCCCTTCCTGGACTGGACGGATCATAAGAATCTCGAATACATCCGTTCAGCCAGGAGGTTATCTTCTCGTCAGGCTCGTTGGGCGCTCTTCTTTGACAGATTTAACTTCACCCTCTCGTACCGGCCCGGTTCCAAGAATACTAAGCCCGATGCTCTCTCTCGTTTGTTCGAAAGCCCCGGTTCCGCTGGGGACAAAACCATCCTCCCGGAGGGGCGGGTGGTGGGTGCCCTGCGCTGGGGAATAGAACAACGGGTGAGACGGGCCGGCCGGGAGGGGGAAGTGCCAGAGGGGTGCCCAGCGGGTCGATTGTGGGTTCCGAATGCGCTTCGCTCCGAGGTCATCCGGTGGGGTCACGAGTCAAAGTTTGTTTGCCATCCGGGGGTTCGGAGAACGTTGGCTACCGTACGTCAGCGTTTTTGGTGGCCCTCTATGGGTCCCGATGTCAGACAGTTTGTGTTAGCCTGTCAGGTTTGTGCCCGTAATAAGGCCTCTCATCAAGCCCCTATTGGTCTGCTTAAACCGTTACCCATTCCCTCTCGTCCTTGGTCACATATAGCAATCGATTTTGTAACCAATTTGCCTAGTTCTAAGGAAAACACTGTTGTTTTGACCATTGTCGACCGCTTCTCCAAGGCGGCTCACTTTGTCCCTTTGCCCAAATTACCCACTGCTAAGGAAACTGCCCAGGTTTTGATCGAACACGTCTTTCGCTTACATGGTCTGCCCACAGACGTTGTTTCAGATAGGGGTCCTCAGTTTATTTCACGTTTCTGGCAGGAATTTTGTAGACAAATAGGCTCCACAGCTAGCTTGTCTTCTGGGTATCATCCTCAGACCAACGGGCAATGTGAACGGGCTAACCAAGATTTAGGTAGAGCTCTCCGCTGTCTGACATCGCAATATCCGAGCTCCTGGTGCCAACAGCTACCCTGGGTCGAATACGCCCATAATTCTCTCCCCGTGTCTTCCTTGAATATGTCCCCTTTTGAGGCGTCCATGGGGTTTCAGCCTCCTTTATTCCCGTCCCAAGAACCTGATGCGGTGGTCCCGTCTGCGCTGGCCTTCGTCCGTCGTTGCAAACGCACCTGGAGGAAAGCTAGATTTACATTACGTCAGGTTTCCAGACGAACCAAAGCCGCGGCCGACCGTCACCGTAGACCTCCGCCCCGTTTTATCTGTGGGCAGAAAGTATGGCTTTCGTCCAAGGATTTACCTCTCCGTGAGCCCTCTCGCAAGCTGGCTCCACGATTCCTTGGGCCATACAGCATAGTGAAGGTTATTAATCCCGTGACGGTACGGCTCAGATTGCCCCCAGCACTCGGTCGGGTTCACCCGGTTTTCCATGTTTCCAAGCTGAAACCGGTTCTTTTTTCCAACCTTAACCCTGTTCCCTCTGCCCCCGCCCCTCCCACCCCTCAGCTCGTAGATGGTGCTCCCGTTTATTCGGTTAAGTCCCTTCTAGATGTGCGTCGCCGGGGTAGGGGATTTCAATACCTCGTAGACTGGGAGGGCTATGGTCCGGAGGAGAGGTGTTGGGTACCGGGCTACCGGCCCGGGACATTCTGGACCCTGGGCTGATAGAGGATCTCCGCCGGCGACGGGGTGTGCCTCCTCATGGACCGCCCGGTGGCGGTCGTGGGGTGGGAGTCCTGTCATGATTTCGGTTTTATTGGCTGCTTTGTCTTTGTTTCACTTGTGTTGTGTTTTTGTTTTGACAGCTCCACACGTGCGCGCCTTCCACCTGGTGATCTCATTATCTCTGACTCTTCTCACCGGCGTCCCACACCTGATCCTTGTTATTGCCCAATCCGGTTTGATTTAAATTCCCCTCGTTTCCTTTGTTCTTTGCAAGTTCGTCTTTGTATGTACCTGCCCGCTAGCTTGTCTAGTTCTAGTCCTGTCGTGTCTTAGTATCTGTCTCCAATTATAGATTTTGGATTACTCATCGCTGCTCTCTGCTGCCTTTACCCCTTTAGATTCCCCGCCCCGCTCTCAGTCTCTCCCGAGTGGTGTGTCTACCGTCAAGCCTCTGTGTACACTCTGTCTGTGGATTCTCAGAGCGCCTGTCTACATCTAGCGCTGTCCAGCCGCAGTGCGCTCTCGGGCGCGTAATTCTGCGTAAGACTCGGACTGCCGCTGTGCGCTGTCCAGCACAGACTCTGCTGAAGACTCTGACCGCCTCTCTCTCTCTCTGTGCCCCGCCAGGATTTCATCTTAGAGGATTTCGGATGTGCGAGTGGACGTTCTACGGCTGTGCTGTGTTTCCCACTTAGAGCCTTTCCCGAGAAGGATTCCGTTGAGCCTGTCTCTCCTGTGTTGTCTCCTCGCATACATCATCACGAACACAGAGTGTCTTCTTATATACATATTGACTTTCACAGAGTGTCTTCTATTATACATTATCACTGAGTGTCATCTCCTAAACATCTCTTGCATCTAATAAACACCTCTGCGCTGGGATCCTTGTGTTTGTTGTTCCTAACACCTATGGTATTATTATGTGAGCTAGAATGTGTCATTTGGCCTTTTGTTTGGGGTCTTTTAAAGGACTCTGTGGGGTCTTAAAATTTAAATTTGAGTTTGACTCTTTCTCTCTTTTTTAAAGGTGGATATAACAATTCAAAGGGGGAATTCACCTCCAGAAATTCCAAAATTTCACAAATGCTGCAGTGATTTTGATTACCATCAAAGTGGTTCCCCCTAAAGCCATGTGTGCCATGGACAGTGAGCAGCAGTGTGCTATTCTTTTTCAATACCTCAAAGCTCTGGTTTATAAATCTAAACTCAACTGAACTTCAAGAATGTTTATTTGTAGTTTTCTTTATCCTGAAGTAGGCCCAAACATGTGTGTCAATTGGATTGTTTCTATTGTTGTCATATATGCAATGTTTTTATATTAATTAATTGATGCATTATATGGACAGGCCATCATCCATGGCCTAAGTGAAATGCAGGCATTATCCTGGCAGGAAGCTGAGGAGGTGTTCCTCCGTGGCCCTTCTTGTCACTCTATGCTTGTAATTTGCATTTGCAAAAAATGGTATTTGTTATTACACAATATTTTTGACAATGGCATTCATCTTTTATTGTAGTGAAGTCAAGGAATTTAACAGTTTCCAAAAGACTGAAAAAAGAAGGAAAAAAATCACCTGCAGGAAGTAAATACTTACTTATGCATTTACATTATTTTATATTTATTAATTTAGCAGACGCTTTTATCCAAAGTGACTTATAAATGAAGAGTTCTTTTTAATGCAATTGAAGATGAAAAGTAAAGTCACTATAACACAATTCTTTCTTCCTTTTTTCTTCGGTTTCTCCTGTTTACAGCAAGATGATGTTTAGGTAATTGTTCAATAAAATACAGCATTGTTTATTATTGGTGTTTTGTCTATTCTTAATTAAGTTTTGATTCACATTCAAAATATCAAAAAACAGATTTTGTAATGTAAGCGTGATATAATGTTAATAAGACTATTATATAATGTAGCCCAGTTACAGTGGGGGAGCCAGAGGGGTGTCCGGGGCCCCCTGACATCTGACTGGTTACCCCGGGTGCCACACCAAATTTATTTTGCTACTTTCACTTCATTGCCGTGTTTTTTTCGACATGCGGCAGCGCAGCACATTTTTTAAAAACAAACATTACGAATATAACAGTGTTCGAATTGAAGGGGGTCTGGGGGGGTCCCGGACCTCCTATAAGCCTTAAGGGACCCCCCATAAAGCACAAAAATATAAATTAGGGGGGTCCCCTGGTTTTTATTAAAATTAAAATACTACATAAATTTAAAATCCTCATTTTGCGTGTCACAAAGCGATACTGTCCATTATTTGTCCCAATTTCGCAATAAAATAATTCAAATGACTTCTGTCCGAAATAAAGAAACTCGCAAGTGCGCCTCATGCTGTTTTCTGGAGGAATTGACAGACGAGTGTCTCTATCTGCATGTGGAGTATTTTTTACCTCAGTTGCGGTGAGAATCTTTAGTAATCTTTAGGTTAAAGGGTTTTTTAAAAAATCTTCTCAAACAATTATTTTATAACAGTGGCAAAGCTATCCACTCAGACTGACGGCTGGTCAACCCAGTCACACAAAATATTTTATTAGGAAAGCAGAAGAAATCACGCTTAAATGATAATAAATGATAGTCTCTTTAATACTTAGCCTATCACTCAACTACGCATCTTTCAGAAATAAATAATTATTTGTAGAAAGTATCTTTTGCATGTGTTTTTTAAACCTTGGAAAAATGTAACATGCAGGGCCGAAGTGGGACTCATTTTCAGCCCTGGGGTTTCATGTCTTAGACCGGCCCACTTTAGTTCACCACTGACTATATTAAAATAATATAATTAAATCCTCAGTGCACTATTCTTTGCAGCCTTGCAATTAATATATTTTCCAAAAATATTGTTTCCAATTCAATGCAAATAGTCTAAAAACAGTTATGTTTTTGCCATAATCATGCAGCCCTACCATAAGGTATTTTAATATTATTCAATTAAACTTATTCAAAAACTGCTGAAAAGGATCAAATGTTTTCCCCTATACTTTTTCCCCTAGCGTTTTGCATGAAATAGATGAAGAATAACTATTAATAGATTAATCATTGTTACATATATAACTTACCGGTAGATATAAAAAATACGACATTTACCTTTTATCAAGTTATCAACTGCTGAAAAGGAACAAATGTTTTCCCCTATATTTTTTCCCCTAGCGTTTGCATAAAATAGATGAAGAATAACTATTAATAGATTAATCATTGTTACATATATAACTTACCGGTAGATTTTTACCTTTTTTTTACATTTACCTTTTATCAAGGTATCAAGTTGCGCTCAAGTTTATTTTAAATCAGAACGTGCAGCAAGTGCACTCAAATAGACGCGTCTAAAACAAAACTTGTGTTCACAGGCGACCGCTTTGAAAAGCAGAAGGCGGCGGCGCGTCATGCGTTGTACATGCGTTTTAAATGAATATGGACCCTAATTGTGATTATGAACGCAAGAATTACTTCGTGGTCGGAAGCTGGGGCACAATCAACTTGGTCATAAAGCGGTGGGGACGTATACCACCCGCAAATTACGCGAATGGGGCTGCTGTGAGTGCTGGGGACAGCAACCTTCAACCTGGTGGCATGATAACTATCTTTAAAATTATGTATCTTTAAAAAGATTAATTATATGTAATTTATACAGTGAAGAAGACAGTGTTATTATTCATTTGATTCTATTTATGTACCTAAATACTACTGTTAGATCTTGCTTTATTTGTAACTTTGTTCTTTTCTATTTTTATATGCTCATAAGTTTTGCTGATCCGAAAATGATTCAATCTATGACTCAAAAAACGCAATGTAATCATTCATTTTACCACTACTATATAGTAAAATTATGTAATTTAAGAATGAGTCCACCCTATTTCACCCCTATTCTGTTTTAAAGTTCTGCCCTTGCCAGTGTTTCACACTAATTTGAGGGGTAAACTTTTTTTAGAGTTTGAGTTAAGGGTAATTTGGGGTTTCTTTGATTAAAACCAGGATCAGATGATTGTTGATCAAGGACGATCACATCTTACGTTGTGAAATCACACCGACCCTATAATGAGGGGGGTGGGGCTTGGCCGGGGGGTGGGGCTTAGCTAGGGGACCCCCCATAAGCTTTGACATAATTCGAACACTGTAACTAACTGGCTATGATTTCAGTGTATAGGCTGGAAGCTGGGTCGTGTGTATAGTAATTGTCTTGTGGACTGAATAAGATTGCCATTTCTTTTTACAACAAAACCGAACGCAGTGTTTATTCTTGTGAAATTATTCTTAAAAAGTGATTTTATAGGTTAGTTAATGATTGTTGGACTGGATTGACACCTTGAACTTGAAATGGCAATGCGCATCAGCACCGATAGCGCGCGTGAACTAAACTTAAACGACTTTATGTTCGCGTATTTTTGGCTTAAACAGACAAATGACTCAAATGCTAAAACAGCTGTCTTGGTGATTTTTTATATTAAAGATTTGGTGTGTCTTAAACATTTTATTGCATTCGGTCTTATATTAAGCCACCTCTTTAATTAAACATAGGACTGATTGATCCCGATTTTGTGTACTGTGTATAATAATTATGCATATATAAATTCCCACACATGCATGTATAACTTTAAGATAAATATATATATATATATATATATATATATATATATATATATATATATATATATATATATATATACAGGGGCGAAAATTTCATCTAAATGTTGGGGGGGACAATAAACATAAAATTTTTCAAGAACAATTTTTGAAGGGGACACCAATAATACGGGCAAAGGAAATGTGTACAGATAGAAAACGTTTCTCTTTCTCTATGAACGGATGCAAATTTAATTTTAATACACATGAATGCAGAGGTGAAAAGAGTAATAAAATATTCTACTTAAGTAAAAGTAAAGTTACTTTAATAATATTTTACTTAAGTAAAAGTAAAGTTACTGGTCTAAAAATCTACTCAAGTAAAAAGTAAGTCATTTTAAAGCTACTTTTTTACAGCGGGGAGAGGTTTCTAGTATAGTTCAAAAAGGAAGGATATATACATCTCAAACTATGTTTTTAATTGTTAACATCTTTACAATTAAAGTGCAATAACAAAAAGTTAATAAAATAAAAAGCTTTTTTATAACTAAGAAACATTTATGGAATTATTTAACGATTTTTACAGGTGAGTTATGCACTTTTGAAGCAAAAATAATATGAGGTCAGCAGCTAGTAAATACAATCATTATAGTAAGGTTGTAATTGATGTATTGCTGGTAACATACATTAAGTTATTAAACTATATACATAAATGAGCATATAATGAGATGAGTGCCATGGCTATACACTATACATCCTTTATACGTTTATTTTATTCTAGTTTCCCAGACCTGTGTACCTGATGTCTTTCAATCTCTCTCTCTCGCTCTCTCTCTCTCTCTGCAATGTCTAATGACATGCGCATTCTCGAGGACGTTCTTAAGTTGTTTGACTTGACGCGAAGCTGCTAGACCTCGGAAGATAATGCGCATGTATTAAAAACGCGTCGTGCAAATTAGCGGTTAAAACCCGGTCGGCAATTCTCAAACTCCGTACTCAAGAGCATGAACCCTACCTGAATGAAACAATCGCTTTGCGTCAATGGCCAGGGGTTTCTTTCATAAGAATTGAATTGAGGGTCTGCATTAGCCCGCGCCTGTCTCGTCCCTCTCCATGGTTCTTTTTGCGCGTTCCCCCGCCCATCAATCAATCATCCGTGGCGCGTCTTTATCACCTTACTTTTTTATTTATTTTTACTCAGTAACGGATATGATTTAACATGTTGCGAAGTAGTCTTCAATACTTTAAACATACTTAAGTAAAAGTAAAGTACAGATTTTAAAAACTACTCAAAGTAAAAGTACACAAAAAAACCTCAGTTACACCAAGGTGAGTAAATGTAATTTGTTACTTTCACCTCTGCATGAATGCATAAAATGTTTTCTTGATCGTTTATCTGTTTCTGTTCTCAGAAAACGAAATGTGTTCATGTTTATATGTCAAAATAGTCCAGTTTTAAAACATATGAGGATAAACTGATAAGTGATGGGAAACGTTGTATTCGCGTCGGCTCCGTACACTTCTTTACCACCGGACTGTGTGTCGGTGGTGAGGTAAAAGGGGCGCGGGCAGTGGACCAAACCACTGTGAGGCAAGGGAGGGGGAATCAAAATGTTTAAAACGTTTTTTTGTTGTTGCTCCGTTTGCATTTGTATTGTTTCACTTCGTACACAACTATTTTAAGTGTTATAAATCATTAAATTATTTTCAATACACATATTTTAATGATATTTTAGGGGGGACAACCCTTAGATAGGGGGGGTCCTGTCCCCCCCGACCCCCCCGGGATTTCCGCCCATGTATATATATATATATATATATATTGCCATAGAAATGTATATTTGAATTGCCATAGAAATGTATATTTGAATTGCCATAGAAATGTATATTTGAATTACACATCAAACATGTTCAGTAGATCAGAAAATCTAGAATTAATAATTTAAATAAAACTAACCAAAATGTTCCTGATACTGATAGGGCAGTGGGCCATGGGTTTGATCTCCAGAGAACATGCCAATAAAATGTACCTTGAATGCTCTGTAAGTCACTTATCAATTTTCTGCAATATTTCAAATAGTGTGAAGACATTGCATAATGTCAGATTCTTTGGAAAAACAAGAAATTGAAAAGCCTGATGAACATTGGGAGAACATTCCTAGGTGAAATGAGACCAAGATGAATTTGTTCGACCCAGTTGGAGTAGATGCTGGCGTGAACCTTTGTCAAGCCTACAGTATTGTGTAGGCCCGACAGAGAAGCACAGTGTGGTGAACATCCCAGGTAAAAATAAAGTAGTTTTTAGTGCATTGAAGTAAATGGTTTCTTAAAATATAACAGCTAAGTAGTAACTTAGATGTTTTTTAAGTTTATATTAGTCCCCATAAAATCAAAATGAAACTTTTTTCATTTTAGTATAGCCTAGGGCTAAATATGATAAACTGATATGGTTCAAAACGCTTCCGGTCACAACACATGCGTGAGAAAAAGTTGAGCAACACATCCCCTCCACCAAAGAGCAGTTGAAAAAACTGTTTCTGAAGAACACCCCCCCACACACACCTCCTACTTCGAAGTCTACGCCCCCATTTGGATATCTGCGGTCTGCAGTTATAGTTTATAAAACCTCGGCCCTGGGGAACTTAGTATAATTTGTTATATTTGATGAGTTTTGAAAATTGTATCCAAGTCGCAAAGATTAGCTGTCGGATGAATGGATGTGTAAATTACAGTTTTTCTCAATTGCTAAAACACTAAAACCCATTGGCTGAACAAAGTTCTCAGTTGCCTGAACTCATTTATCTAATTGTGCTGTCTGTTGTCAATACCTTAAACCATTTCACATCATAAAACACAATTTGCAGATTTCACTTAGACTTTTTAGCAAAACTCCAAACACATACTCATTCTCAAAACACAATCTGCACTCAAATGCACATGTCATGCATACTGCTAAACACAAGCAGCAACAATCAAATACAAATGTCATCACACATGTCATTGATTAAACACAACCACTCACAATGGATTTAACCTGTTTCAAATGATGTGACACAACCAATATATGCCAGTTCACTGTTGTATACAGAAGTACAGTGCATTTTTGACTGTATACTGTACAATGAACAAATTGTATGGCCCTGAACATTGTGCTTTCCTTTTGTTAACAGTACTGACTGTACGGTTTTAAAGTATCACAGAAACAAAGGACAAGTTTGTAAATGCAGGGTACAGTCTGTAAAACTAGGGGTGAAAAGTCTGAGTTCATCTCTCAAAAGTAAATTTTTACATTAGAGAACATGCTATTTTGATGGAACTGACAAGTCTGTGTGTCATTGTTCATGAACAAGACAGTCAAAATGTTGCCATGTTGTCAATATACCAAGTGTACACAATTATATGTGTCAGTATTTTTTTATGTAAACTGTGGATGAATTTACATGTTCACCTTTTTTTCTGTAAACAAATAACACAAATTGTGATTTTGAAAAAAAAACAGTAAAAATAACAAATTTAAAAAAATTACTCCAAATTTCCAGGATTCGCTTGACAGGAATTTATCGTTTCAGTTCACATTTACAAAAAAACCCCCATAGAAAACATGCTTCATGCTTACAGTAACAGATTATGACACATATGGTCAACAATTTCATGCTATGCATGATGAAGTAGGCCTACAGTAATAATCAATCCAACAAGTGTGTATCTTTTTGGTTGGGGCGCCCTCTGGGTTTTCGAGATAAACTTTGCAGCGAATATGAAATGTTTGATTTTAGATGTTGCCTACATCCATAATGAAATCTTGTTGAAATGCAATGTGTTAAAGTATTTTATCGTTAATGACGAGGCTGAATTTAGGACTAGATTCAGATTTCGGTGGAAATTTATGCAATTTTCTGCCGCCAGGGGGCAGTCTTGGCTGCAAATCCGCGATGACACAGACGTTTGTCTGCCAAGCTAGTTGGGTTGAAATCTGCCACGGTGAAAAGTGCTGCAAAACGACAGTATGCTACATCAGTGGTTCTCAAACTTTTCAGGTATGCGGACCCCTTGTGTACGATGCATCCATTCGTGGCCCCCCACAGAAAAAAATATTAAAAAAACATTCTAAAACTTAAAATTCTAATTAAACAAAAATATTTAATTTTGGAATTTAGTGCTGTTGGTAGCCTCATTTTCTGAGGTGTTATTACACAGAATTTACGATAAATTAATTAGTATTTTATAAAATGTCATAAAACTGGGGCCCCCTTGACCCCAGTTTGAGAATCAGTGGGCTACACAATGGAATGACTGAATGAGCCTCGAGACTCCAGATGTGAAGTGGGCGGAAACTTTTTCAAAACTCCACAACAGACTCTCGAGCGGACTCTGCTACGGTGATTTTTTTTAGGAAAACTGCACATAAACCTTTTCAGGATTTCTTGCCATTATATAATCGAGATTATAACGGATATATTTACGATCAGTATAAACTAGAAGAAAATGTTAAGTAAGTAACTTTAGTAGCTAAATTTTATCTGCTACTCATTCTTGTCACATTTTTGTTCTCTTCTTCTTCGCCTTATGCTCTAACCCACTTTCTTTTAATTTTTATCTAAAACACGATTATACGAAGACATCTATATTCTTTTCGCAAGATTAACGAATCTTATTTTCATGTCATATATCAACAGGCGAAATCGAGACAGCTGGGTCTTCGGACGCTTCTGCTACGGCAGAGGGGAACCCTGGCCCGAGCGACTTACTGGAAGTTACTTTCCAGAGGAACCCCAATCAAAATAAAAAATTCCTAGAAGCAGAGCCCAAGATTTTAGGGGTATATTTGAATTTGACATCATTGTAAAATACAATATAATATTATTAAATACTGCTGAGGAATCACCATGTCGTTATTTTATTAAACAGGCTACACAGATAATGCTGACCGTCCTCTTCTTAACTTCCAAAATTGCTAATTTTTCACACTGGATTGGAACAAGTGTCGAAATAGGTTGCTCCTGTGTCGTAAGTGTCTGTTGTAATGTTGTAGCCTAATTAGTTTAAAGAAATATTTAGACTTCATATTGCCCTATAATTATCTGGTTTAGTAAATGTGTTTTTACATTTTAAATTGTAAAAGGTAAAATTAAGGTTCCAAAACATAAACTACAGTACAGTAAAGTTATTTTACTCGGATAGTTTAGTTATTATTTGCGATATTTCATGTGTAAATATGCATGTTGATTTATTATCAACGTTTGCGTTTGGATGCAGTGTTCCAATAGGAAAATGTTTAATAATTCTGCCTTATTTTCTCCTTGAACAGGGCATAATAGCTGGTAGTCTGGCAATAGCTGCACAGAATCTTCACTTTCCAACAGTAAGTTTGGAAAAACTCCCATGTTTGCAGTAACATTGTACAAGATGTATATTCTTGTTGTACTGTAATTTAATTGAAGAGAGAAATAAGCATTTATTTGTATGTGTCTTTAACAGATCAAGGCTTGTTTGGGAATGCAGATAGTCACGTGTCTGATATATGGATTAATTCTCATCATCTCATTTGATTATCATATGAACGATGCAGAATCAGCCTGCTTTTACAATGAGTCGCGCTATGAACTACCATTATGTAAATCTTTACTGGTAAGCTAGCTTAAACTTTTTAAAGGGATACATTTCCTTCCTTACTGTACAGTTGATAAACAATTAAAGTTTAAAAAAAAGATAATTTGAAACAACTATACTGACTCATTGCAGTGCCCTAGAACGGATGTGTTAAAGACAACACAATCAGTGTTAGTTTTGGGACAACAGACTAAATGTGCTGTCCCAGAAAAAACACATCTCTGTGTTATTATTGGAACAACACATTTTGTGTTACTTTTAACACAACTTGTTTTATTTGAACACAAAAGACACATAATGTGTCAAATAGCATAACACAAAAAAAATGAACAAATACTTTAATTAAATATTAAAGTGCACCTATTTTATCATTAAAAAACAACATTACTGTGTGTATTTGGTATAATACAATATGTTCATGTGGTTTATTGCTTAAAGTGTGGACATTTTACTCTGAGAAATTTTGTTTTTTTCTACAGGCTGGATTTAGTCAAATGGTTTCAATAGGTAATCTCATGGAAGCGGTTCAGATTGCCCTCTCTATTACACTAGCTGCATATTGCTGCAAGGTTATTCAGTGCTGCTCGCCCAGGTCTCATGTGGTAAGCAATGCAGGACCGTATAGCAAACTAAAGATCAAATGATGCAAAATAGGATTCAGAGTTTGTGACTGTAGACCTTTTCTGTTGTCTTTCAGCCTGTCATCGTTATGAAGCCACCCAGAGCTTGAGATAGAAAGGAAGAATATATCTACAAAGAGTCTTTATCACATTAATCACATTATGATCTTATTTCCCTAACAATAGTAATGAACTGATCATATTTGTATTACAGTATTACACCTATAGATAGATATACTAATAGCATATTTAACACATTTTAAGACTAATCTAAAATAGCATGTTAAAGTTTGTCTTGATGTGCAGAGCATTTTTGAAATGTCAACAGAATTGCACAATATGATTTAATATCTAAAGCTGTTTTAGAGAACTATTAAATCTTTTAATAGATTATACTATAATTCACTGTGAATACTCAAATAAGATGGTTTTAAACGTATAATTTTTTAAACCTTTTTATGTAGATTAGAATGGATTGTTTATGTATTATTGTTTATGTAGGTTTTACCATATCATGTTCCTTGCCAATCTGAAGGCAAAATTCCTGCAGCATATGAACCCTGTATCATGACAAATGAAAGTGAAATGCATTACATTTGGGAAAAAAATCACAACTTCTGATATCACAGTGTATTTGATTTTCTTAAGTGAGCAAACGCCACAAAGTGGTTCTTTAAAAAATTAGCTGGAGTCTATACTGCTTAACATTATCTTCAATAATTGTTTTGAAATTTCAATAAATGTTTGAAAAGACTCTTTACAGAAGATAACAATAGGCTGCTTGCAAGACTTTCTAGTTAAAATAAATGAAAAAGGTTCAGATCTCTTTTGGGGAAATTGTCACACTAAAGTTCTTTGTGATGCCACTGAAAAATTCCTTTTCTTCTGTAAAACATAAATATGAAAAAGATATTAAAGGTGTAGCGGAGGATTATCTCGAATTTTAGAAAAGAACCGCCTTCTCCACTTTTTAAAAAAATGCAATTGCGCAACACTCCGGATTGACAACTAGGAGGACCAATAGTCTTGATGATCCACCCGGAAAAAGAAAATCCTCTGCAATACCTTTAAATAATAGCTACTGACATTATACATTACAATATATTAAATCTGATTTGAATTATTAATAATCAACGTATTCAAATATACACCACAAAGTTCAATAATTGCTGTTAAAGGTAAAATGAATAAAATCTCACCCGGTTTTCCTACACCTATATTGGTTTTCTAGGGAGATCAGGGGTCTCATTTAAATCACTTAAATAATATTTAACAATTTTTTATAACAGAACACCTTTAGGTTAATAGTGGTTGACTTTGATAGGACTGGGTCTGCTCCTTCTTCATACAGACGTGTGATCCTCAACAGAATACTGTCAAAGTTCATTTTTGAATTTAGCTCTTCACCTCAGATTATAACAAACACGATATAATCTTTAGGTTTCAATAAAATATTTTTAGGTTTCAAGTAGATTTTATATTGTACCTTGAAAGATTTTATGTTGCATTTGATTAAATACTGATGAATGAAATGAATTTCCTAAATTGATACATGTCTGCAGTTTAACAGGACTTCTCTTTGAAGCTGATGCTATGGGAGACTGTATAGAACCACGCCGTGAAAACAGTGAAGAGCAGCCCCAGTGGAGTTGCACTGCAACGCTTAACAGTAGCACATAGCACAGTCTTAGCTCAGTCGGCGTAAGCCATCATGAAAAAGATTGGATGCCAGAGGCACTAGGGACCCAATCAGAAATTCGTCCCGACCCAGGAAAGATTACATACAGACACAGCAAGCATATAGGTCTTATAGCTGCACTACACAGGGCAGCAGATAAACACAATTCAACAAATGACCAAAGTAAGCATACTTGCATTCAGCATCTGCTGGCATAGCTAGTGTGAAAGAAACAAGGATGAAGCGAATACAGTTCCATTCCTCAACAGTAGCAGTAACACAGGCAACATGCGGTACATAATGTGCTAGGTGTCCGCTTCACTCCCTTAATTCTGAAATCCAGATGGTGCATTGTGCAAAACACCACAGGAGCTGCGTCGAAACCCTCTAGGTAGACAGCCTGCATCGCAGCCAACTACCCATTGGTAGAACACTACCTTTATATATTAAAACCCCGCAAACAGACTGTACAGCAGGTTGGAGTGCCCTTACAGAACCGCAGCTGATTCTGTCAGTTCGGGGACCTGATTAACTGATCCTCTCCCCAAGCCGTGCTTACCAGCAGCAGAATCCAATTGGGGCACACAAACTGCTGGCGCTTGGCCAAGCATAGCATGTCCCCTACGGGACTGCAACACGTAGAAACACAAACGTACTCTCTCCTTGTTGTGCACAGATCCAGTAAGCCTGAACCAAACTCAGATTGCCCTCACCCACATGACCGTGCCACATCTGACACATCAGACACACAACTAGTGCGCGCTCCTGAGAGAGAGACGGGCTCGCATCAAGCCCAAGTCAGAACCACAACCAAGCACACAACGTATAGCTGGCGTGCAGACCATACTCCTATGCCCACACACACAAGTAAATTACTCTAAGATAAAGAGTGCGCCTGCGGCAATATCTAGGAGTATGATGCACAGCTGCCCACTCTTAGATGGGATAGCGGCACAGCCTGTGAACATGTGCGGGTCCAAACAAACACCATCAATAAGCACCACCATATGTGCACTAAACCATGCACGTAGGGTTCCCAATAAGAGCGTCACCCTAGGCAGAGATAGTAGCAGCTGTACAAGCCGCTCTATCCCACTTGACAGGCATGTACTTCAATGCACAGTCACAATTGCTGGACTCGGTACTGAAAATGTGATGTGACTGCGCTAACTTGGGTGGTCTGACGTCAACTAAAAGTGGAATCCCGTAAAAGAGCAATAGAATTCAGAAATGCCCATACGGCAAGGTAAAAAGGAGGGTAAACACTGACGAATGATTGGCTTGTTGGCCCCATAAGAACATGTCTAGCAATGGCTCGCCACACGCATGCGGGTGCCCATTACAGGCTGTCCACTGTGGAAGAACCCTAATGGGCACTGCCAAACATACAGGGAAGCTAAGAACCGATGGCAGACTGCAAATTGCGCAGAGCGAGGCATGTATGTGCCTGGAGCTGTTGCTGGGCCACAGAGGGTTATGTGTTGGGCACAACCAGCCAAACCTGCCACAGCACACCATTTGGGAAGGCAGGATGCAGGATACCAAAGTGGAAAGGTTTGATTCCACGCACATAGGAACATGTTAGCAACGGCTTACCGCGCACATGCAGGGTGCCAGTTGCATACTGTGTTTGAGAAACTATGCTGCTATGTAGCGCAGGAGTGTGGGCAGAGCGTCACCGTAGTGCGGGAACGCCATGAACTCCTGAGCTGTACTGCACAGTGTGCAATGCAGACGTGCATAAACAATGTAGCATAGCGATCCACTAGAAACACTGAGCCAGGGTCTGCAGTCGCTCGCTGCTTAGACGGAACTGGAAACAGAAGCGGAAAGAGAGACATCTCTTCATACACCGAAACACATAGTAACGGCCAGTTACATACTGTGAAAAACCAAGTCTGGGTCTGCAGCAGCTCGCCGCTCGGATTGAACATCCTCGACTGTACAGTGATGCTGTGACCCTTCAAATTGTACTGCACAGTGCACAACGTGGCCGTGCGTGACAAAGTGGACGTGCGTGTAGTTCATGCAACATGTATTGCTCTATGAAATGATCACCGAACGGGCCCCGACAATTCCCCCTGGCTGTTTCGAGCTATGTTGGGCTCTGATGTGTTGTGTCCGATGGCCGCTGACACACAGCGGACCGTTGTAGACTCAAACAACATATATTCAGTTCACTACGTGTATGTGGGGAACCAATATGTATAATATATATACGATATATAAAACACGGCCTCGCAAGTTACATACATAGAGAAAAGGGCAAGGTAGGTTGCGTACATATGTGTCTAGGTACACAGTATAGTAAAACCATGGTAACCACAAAATAATCATGGCTTTGACAACCATGGTTTCAAACACCCTAGTTAAACCATGGCTACTACAGTAAATTATGGCTTGTTGATAGTAATCAATACACCATAAAACCATAGTTACACTTTCACCACAATAAAACCATGGTTAATTCGTAAGGGTAGGGTCTGCAGCCATACGTTGTTTGGACGGGGTAGGACGCATCACTCGGACCAAAAGGAGAGACATTTCCTTTAAATAGAAACACTTGTAACAGCTCGCCATGTGTACGCAGGGTGCCAGTTACAAAAGATCGCTACACTGGGCAAGGGATCACGCTCAATATAATTTGCCCTTTTCTCTCCGCAGCGTGTATGTAACTTGTATGTATGCATGTTGCATGAACTACAGACAATGAGGGCAATGTTCACTCTCTGTTCTTAGCTGATAGCCAAGTTGCAACAGCAAACACCTGCAACGTATTACATCACGTTTGACGGCACACGCAAGTAACGTAACCCGAACGTGTGCAAGGGAAGCATGTGCTAAGCAAAGCCCCGAAAAACTGTCCTTAAACACCTCGGGGGAAGCGTATAGGGGGGAGCGCCTCGCACGAGGAGCGAAGCAATATATCCATGTAAATGTCAGCCAGAACGACTGTCCGTTACGCGTGCGATACTCTACGGCAACGCTTCAGTATCATGAAGTGAAGAGAAAGAATGTGAGGATATGCCTTAAAGACAGTCGTTATATAGGGGCAAAAGCCACGCCTCTTTACATCGTCATGGCAGGCATAGGCCAGTACCGAAGGGCAACTTTCTGATCTCTCTGATAAAGCCAACAAGTTACAGAAGTCAGTCAGATATGAGCAGTGAGTGGTTTTGATGCGAAGTTCGTCACAACATGTATGTAGCTTGTCATGTGTGTATTTCATCATTTCAAAATATGTGTTCTGTGCTTTGAGAGATCGTGTGTGCATCACGTGTCATGCCAAAATAATTGCCTGCTGCCTTGAACTTGAACTTGAAAGGAGACACTCGCGTGTGCCAGATACTCGTTCAATCTCATGCGTAATCAGAGTTTACTGTTAAGGGAGTGTTTTGCATGTATTTAGGGAACGTGAGCGTCTTTTTTATCATAAACGGTTTTGACGCGTCTCCAGCAGCCACTTATTTTAACAAAACACGTGATGCACACAGGATCTCTCCACACGCATATTTTGGAAAAGGGAACCACACACGTGACAATCTGAACACTTAAGGTGTGTTCGAGATCATCTGGAGCTGCGCAGACCGATCGGCGAGGTTTGCCGCTTGCAGTCAAGGGAGGAACTGAAGACGGAGCCGTCAAGCCGGACACCTGCTGCTTGCCGTAGTGACGTGTGCGCCATGTTTCCTTGTTTGTAATCGCAAATGAAGTGAATTAGATGCTAAATTTGATAAAAACAAACCTTTTAATAAAAAGTTGCAACCAGAAACATTTTATATCGAATATTTTAATTGCTGCTTATACTGTATACCTGAAAATAACGAGAAACAAGTCTATATTATTAAAATACCAATTATTATTAGTGGAACTAAAGGTTGGATTAAACTTGAAACGCACATGATCGTTGTCATCAGTGAGGCAGCCAATCACGTAAAGCTGTTACGTCATCACAACTCCGTGCAGCCGCTCTGGAGAAGCTGCACCGGCTGAGCTGGCCGGCTACTCTCGAAACGCTCTCGCGGTACTTAAAAACCACATGATACAGTCACGTGCCTGCAGCGCCAGCTAAAGTCGGACAAAATTACTAACCGGAATGCACTGCTTCAAGTCAGCCACCGATCGGTCTGCGCAGTGCCGCATGACGTCGAACACACCTTTATTATAGTTTTTAAGTACCGCGAGAGCTTTTCGAGAGTAGCCGGCTAGCTCACTGATGACAACGATCACGTGTGTTTCAAGTTTAATCCAACCTTTAGTTCCACTAATAAACATTATAAATTCATGTTTTAAAACAGAAAAAACACTTTATTATGCTTAAGTATGTTATATTGTGTCGTGTAATAAAATAAAAATGAAAATAACAAACTCTATTGGTATTTTAATAATATAGGCTTGTTTCCCGTTATTTTCGGGTATTTTTAGTTTTACTTAATCAAATTTTGTATATTTAAAATGGTAATTTCATGAAGGTAGGCCAGTTCTGCCCTACAAATGGAAAAATACTTTAACTCTCTATAGTGAGGTGTAGCAAGTTCAGATATTTTTCCTTTGTAAGGCAGAATAGCACTAAGCTGTATGTTCCCTTTCAGTCGGTCACTACGACGTCACATCGTGACCGACGAATTGGGAACCGCTCCGCGGGTGACCTATCTACTTCGAGAAACTATGAAAACGCCAATGAACTTGGCATGCAGGTATTTGCATAATGCCGGCGCCGCCCCACCAGGTGCGTTTATAAGCCGCAGGTGCACAATACCAAATTAGCTTTTATTGCTTCGAAGCCGGCAGACATCTGCTCTCGAGAAGCTGTTAACTAATCTTCGTAGATCCTGTTCTTAGAGGAAAAAAGATCTCAGCTTGCTGAAGTTGGTTGGGCAAAGACACCTCAGCGGAGGCTCGCAGTGTTTTCTCCACCCTTTCTCTCTCTCTCTCTCTGTCTCTTTAATTTAGGACTTGAGTTCGAGTGAGTGCGTTGCCTCTCCCTGTGTGTTTCACCAGCTCGCACAAAAGAGTGATTTCCCTAAAAGAGCAGCACGTTTGAGCTTTGTGTCTTTTTTAAGACAGCCACTCATTCGTGTCACGGTCGGGGTCGTCTTTTTAAAGATGGATTTCCGTCCGTGCTCTGTTTCTGGATGCGGTGTGTTCATCGCCCCCCGGGATGGCCACGAGAGTTGTCTTTCATGTCTGGGGCTCCAGCACGCAGAGGCAGCGTTGCGTGATAGTTCATGCTCCGTCTGCGAGGGTATGACTATGGCGGATTTGCGGAGACGGGTGTTGTTCCTCCAGCAACGGCCCCCGCCTTCCAAGCCTGGTGCTGCCAAGAGCGCAGTCACCAGGCTTGCGAAGGATGACCTCCGTATAACGGTGCTTGGTCGGTCTGCTGGTTCGTCCAGCAGCTCACAGCGCCCTGATCCGTTGCCAGCTGAGGTCCCAATGGAGACGAGTGCCCGTGTTCTATGGTGTCCTCGCGCTCCGTCGAGCCTCCACCGGACACGATGTCCACCGTAACGTCGGAGGGGGGGTTGTCAGCCTCGGACGTCGATCCAGACCGGCTCCCACCTTCGGGTAGGGTTGCGAGACCTGCGTTCGACCCCGAGATGGCAGCCATGCTCGCTCGGGCGGTAGCGGCGGTCGGCTTGGAGTGGACTGAACCTCCCCCACCCGAACCGTCCCGCCTCGATGATTGGTACTTCGGGGGTGCCAGGGCTTCTCAGTCCTCGCCCCAGTGCCTTTCTTCCCCAAGGGGCATGATGAGCTGACGCGGTCGTGGAAAACCCCGTTTTCCGCCCGGAACCGGCCGTTTCAGCCTTCACCTCTCACCTCTCTCGAGGGTGGAGATGCCAGGGGGTATACTGGTATCCCGTCAGTGGAGCGGCCGGTCTCTATGCAGTTGTGTCCGGCCGGTGTCGCTTCCTCCTGGCGGGACCAGCCTACTCTCCCCTCGCGGGCCTGTAAGCAGTCTTCGGCGCTGTTCGGTGCTGCTTACAAAGCCTGTGGGGAGGCAGCTTCAGCCCTGCATGCCATGGCATTGCTGCAGGTTCACCAGGCTAACGCTCTGAGGGACCAAGGTCACCGCACGGGCCGTCGAGCGTGCAATGTCTACCCTGGTAGTCCAGGAACGCCATCTCTGGCTGTGTCTGGTGGACATGAAGGATGCTGATAAGACCCGGCTCCTGAATGCTCCGGTTTCCCAGACCGGCTTGTTCGGCGAGATGGTCGAGGAGTTTGCGCAGCAATTCTTCGCAGCCAAGAAGCAGACTGAGGCCATAGCTCAAATCATGCCACGTCGGCGCCTCAGCCTGCTCCTCGCCAAGGGCGTCCTGCGGCGGTCGCCTCCGTTCCTCCTCGGGGCTCTTCTAAGAAACGAGGAACCGGTCGTCAGCAGCCCGCCCCGCCCGCTCAGCCCGCTTCAAAGGGTGGAAAAAGGAAGTCGAAGCGGCCCTGAGACGGGCGACCTAGAGATGGAGGGGATCGCTCTTCGGGAGATGGTGAAGGCACCACTCCCCCCACCGGAGGAGGGCCGGTTGGGGAATCCTTTGTTTAATTTTTCTGTTCCGCCGACTTTTCAGTCGGCACCCACACAATCACAGAAAGAGCGAATTCCACTTCCATCTCTAGGTCTTCAGATGAGCGCCGGAGACACGAGCGGGCTCATAACCCCCCATCGTTCTCTGACTCATCAGAGGAGTACGAGAGCAATGCACGGGCTCATAACCCCATCGTGCTCTCCAACTTCTCAGGGGAGAGGAGACAATCACGGGCTCATAACCCATCGTCTTCCTCCCCCTTCGCCAGAGGGTTCATCGAGTGGCGTGAGGTGTCTTCAGCAGAACCTCCCTTACTCACCCACCCAGCAGCGGACTCAGGTGAGTGTTATCATACACAACACTGCTGTCGGTGCGGCCAATACGCACACACCGGCGATCACCTCTGTTGCGCCCGCCGTGGGTACACCGATCGTGCCTTTAGTCCCTCTCGCACGGTGTCTGGGGGCGTGGGAACAGCTTCCCAGCCCGTCGCGTTGGCTTTTACGCACGATTCGTCTCGGCTATGCGATTCAATTTGCCCGGCGTCCCCCCAAATTCTCAGGCGTTCGTTTCACTGCGGTGAGAGCTGCCGATGCGCACGTCCTCCGTGCGGAGATTGCTGTCCTATTGGCGAAGGACGCGATGGAGCCGGTCCCTCCAGCCGAGATGAGGTTGGGGTTTTACAGCCCTTACTTTATTGTACCCAAGAAAACCGGCGGCTTGCGACCGATCCTGGACCTGCGTTCGCTGAACCGTGCACTTCACAGAATGCCGTTCAAGATGCTGATGCCCAAGCTCATATTTCCATGCATTCGTCCAAACGATTGGTTCGCATCTATCGACCTGAAGGACGCGTACTTCCACGTATCGATTCTCCCCCGGCACAGGCCGTTTCTCCGCTTTGCGTTCGAGGGGCGAGCATACCAGTACAAAGTCCTCCCATTCGGGCTCTCTCTGTCGCCCCGTGTATTCACCAAAGTAGTGGAGGGGGCTTTAAAACCCCTGAGAGAGAAAGGTGTGCGCATTCTCGCCTATTTAGACAATTGGCTCATAATAGCTCAAACACGTCAGCCGCTGTGCGATCACAGAGATTTAACTCTAGAACACCTCGCTCGTTTGGGTCTTCGGGTCAACTGGGAAAAGAGCAAGCTTTGCCCCGTGCAGAGAATCTCTTTTCTCGGGATGGAACTGGACTCGGTCGATTTGACAGCTCGTTTAACAGAAGCGCGTGTACAGTCGATTCTGACTTGCCTGGATACATTCAAGAGCAAGAGCGCGGTCCTGCTGAAACAATTTCAGAAGCTCCTGGGGCATATGGCAACAGCTGCAGCTGTGACATCACTCGGGCTGCTGCATATGCGACCGCTTCAGCATTGGCTTCACGACCGAGTCCCGAGGAGAGCGTGGCTGCGCGGCACTCACCGTGTTGTCATAACACCTGCGTGTTGTCGCACTTTCACTCCGTGGTCAGACCGTGCGTTTCTCCAAGCCGGTGTGCCTCTGAGACAGGTCTCCAGGCATGCAATAGTATGCACAGATGCTTCGGACACGGGGTGGGGGGCCACATACGATGGGCTTGCGGCTTCGGGGGTCTGGACGGCCCCCCAGCTGCATTGGCACATAAATTGCCGAGAAATGTGGGCTGTATATCTTGCGCTCGTCCGTTTCAGCAACGAGTTACGGGGCAAAGATGTATTAGTTCGCACAGACAGTACTGCGACCGTTGCGTACATCAATCGTCAAGGTGGTTTACGCTCGCGTCACCTGTCGCATCTTGCCAGTCACCTCCTCACTTGGAGTCAGAAGAATTTGAGGTCTCTTCGTGCTATTTACATTCCGGGCACGCTCAATGTAGAGGCGGATGCGCTCTCTCGGGCTGCGCACCCCGGCGAATGGCGACTCCACCCCATTGCGGTTCAGCAGATTTGGAGACATTTCGGCAAAGCGCAGATAGATCTGTTTGCTTCCCCAGAGACGGCCCATTGTCGCCTATTCTATTCACTAGCCGACGACTCGCTTGGCGTAGATGCATTGGCACACAGCTGGCAGCGAAACATGCGCAAATACGCGTTCCCTCCGGTGAGCCTCATTGGGCAAACCCTATGCAAGATCCGGGAGGACGAGGAGAGCGTGCTGTTGGTGGCACCGTATTGGACAACCAGGAGTTGGTTTCCAGAACTCTCTTTCCTCGCGACAGCCCCTCCTTGGAAGATTCCCCTGAGGAAGGACCTTCTTTCTCAACAAGGGGGCACATTATGGCACCCGCGCCCCGACCTGTGGAACCTCCATGTGTGGTCTCTGGATGGGGCACGGAGGATTTGAGTGATTTACCGCAAGAGGTATCTAACACTATTGCTGCAGGGCGAGCGCCATCTACGAGGCAGGCTTACGCGCTTAAATGGAACCTGTTTGTCGACTGGTGTTGTTGTTGTGCTTTTGTATCTCCAGCGTCGTTTAGAGAATAGGCTGTCACCATCCACTATTAAGGTCGATATCGCTGCGATATCAGCTCACCATTCACCCGTAAACGGTAGGACAGTGGGTCAGCACGACCTGGTCATTAGATTTCTCAGAGGCGCTCGAAGACTGAATCCTTCGCGTCCTCCCTCTATTCCTCCTTGGGACCTGTCCTTGTTGCTGAAATCACTCCAGGAAGCCCCATTTGAGCCTCTGCATAGTGTGAGTGTTAAATGTCTTACTATGAAGACTTTAACACTCCTTGCTTTGGCTTCTGTTAAAAGGATAGGAGATATTCATGCATTTTCGATCAATGATTCGTGCCTTCAGTTCGGGCCAGCTGCATCCAGCGTAACACTGAGACCCCGGCCCGGCTTCGTGCCCAAAGTTCCCACCACTCCTTTCAGAGATCAGGTGGTGAACCTGCAAGCGCTGCCTTCGGAGGAGGCAGACCCAGCAATGGCTTTGTTGTGCCCTGTTCGTGCACTACGTGTGTATATAGACAGGACGCAAAGCTTTAGGACCTCAGACCAGCTCTTTATTTGTTTCGTGGTCAGCAGAAAGGGAAAGCTGTCACCAAGCAGAGGATGTCCCATTGGATTGTGGATACTATAGCCCTTGCATATCAGAAGCAAGACGTGCCTTGTCCATTTAATTTACGTACCCACTCTACACGCAGTGTGGCATCATCTTGGGAGAGGACCTAATACGTTCACAAGATTCTATAGTTTTCATGTCGAGCCGGTATCCTCTCGGGTTCTTTCTGTTAACTAGTTAAGAACACCGAGGGTCGGCTCGTGTGTCGGCTTGGAGCCTCTATTTTGGTGCTGCACATTTGCACCATTATGGAAGGCTGCGAGGCAAAAACGTCACAAAAACAGTTTTTGGCTCTCCTCCACCCTGATAGCCGATGTTGCGGAGCATCCACTGTCAGCCTATCACTGATGTATTTTCTGTAAACCTGTGTAGGCTAGGCGTCCACATTTGTCCCCTACGTGGGGATAATTTGTGTGTATAGTCCGTGGGGTTCAATCCTTAGCAGAGCTTTCTCTGCATCTCTCTGCATACCATGTATTGTTCAGAGACTTCTTATGAGCAACCTGTCGGTTGTTTCATATTTTTATGTCATCCATTCAACCTTCTTAGGGGGTGGCTTCCGCAGTGTTCTAGCTCCGCTCAGTTTAGACGCTTCCCCAGTTAGCTAGTTCACTATCGTGGGTTAGGGAACAGGTAGTGACCGGCCTTCTGCATTTCGCCTTAGGTTCCGGCGCCGGCATTATGCAAATACCTGCATGCCAAGTTCATTGGCGTTTTCATAGTTTCTCAAAGTAGATATGTCACCTGCGGAGCGGTTCCCAATTCGTCGGTCACGACGTGATGTCTCCGTTCCCTTCCTTCAGGGAACGAGGGTTAACCGAGACGTTTTTATGAAAATAAAAAGAGCAAATAAAAGTACAACTGTAAAAAGTATTTTAGATGATCCACCATGTTCATCAGTACTTGAGTAACATCAACTTAAGATTCACAAAACATTAACATTTTCATAAACTGGTAATGTTGGTAGTACATATGCTAAGTGAGTTTTTGCAGGTTTTTAAAGGAGCATTTCACCTGTAGAAACATTAATCTTTATTAAAAAGTGTGTCATATTTGTAGTCGAAAGTAACAAACATTTAGAATTTGGTGCCTATTTGACCGAGAAAAAGGGGTGTTTGTAGTCTCACCCCCTCAACAAATGTAATGCAACTTAAAATCTTTCAAGGTACAATATAAAATCTACTTGGAAGTTAAAGATATTTGATTGAAACCTAAAGATTATATCGTGTTTGTTTTATTTTGAGGTGAAGAGCTGAAGTCGAAGATGAACTTTGACTGTATTCTATTGAGGATCACACATCTATATGAAGGAGAAGACCCAGTCCTATCAAGGCCAACCACTATTAACCTAAAGGTGTTTGGTTATAAAACATTGTTAAATATTATTTAGGTGTTGCAGTTAAAAGTAAATCCATTCATTGATTTGTCTACAGGAAATTATGCAGGGCATAGGGGAGGTGACAGAGGTTCAGGAGCGTTCTCTTACATCTAAAAAAAAATTAAATTCAAATTTAGATAATAATTTATGTGAATTTTCATAAAAATTCGATATTTTTCAGGCAAGAAAATGGTGTAGTTGAAGAATTTCCAGTTTTTTATTTTAATTTTCAAATTTATGCTGGATTTATTAATATTTATTTTTTGACAAATGGATTTTTTTTTTTGCATTTCCCATTCACTTTCAATTGGGGTCATACTGACCCCAAGGGACAGATTAATTAATTTTTTTTACATACCTTTAGAACAACCGAATCAAGCCCAGATTTTTGTGTATGTAAAGATAGATTATTTAGGAAAAGTCACAAAGTTTTATATCTCTGAGATGAAGGGAACCTTTTTTTAACCAATGAAATGTCGTTTGGGGTCATATAGACCTCAAGGACCGTTTGAGGGTTAATATATTATAATGTAAAATGTCAGTAGCTATTATTTAATATCTTTTTCATGTTTGTTTTACAGAAGTAGAATTTTTCAGTGGCCTCACAAACAAATTTAGTGTGACTATTACCCAACAGAGATCTGAACTTTTTCTTGCAAGCAGCCTATTGTTATCTTCTGTGAAGAGTCTTTTCAAACATGCAAAATGTCAATAATTACTATTTAAGATTTTAATCTCATCTTATGTTAAATTGCGTTATTTCTTATTCAATTTTGAAGATAATGTCAAGCATTCATTTGTCATCATACATAAATACACGATTCATATGCTGCAGGAATTTTGCCTTTAGATTGGCAAGGAACATGAAACATAAACAATAATACATACATTCTAATCTACATAAAATGGTAAAAAAATATTAGTTATTTGAGTATTCACACTGTCCATTTATTGGCTGAATATATAATCTGTTAAAGATAATTTTTGAAAGATTTAATAGTTCTCTAAAAAATTTGCTTTAGATATTAAATCATAGTGCGCATTTCTGTTGACATTTCAAAAATGCTCTACACATCAAGACAAACTTTTACATGCTATTTTGGATTAGTGTCTTAAAATGTTTTAAATATGTTATTAGTATATTTGTCTAGCTGTAATAACAATATGATTGTCACACAGTGGAACGGGAAGCAGACAGGAGGTAAGATAAATATAGTTTATTGAATGTACACAGCGGGTGAATGAGAAATGGTGAGTAAACGGTAATAGTTAGCTTTATAATAACAGAGTCTCTCTTTGTGAATGGCAGATAAAGATCGTAGGAGGGGACAATCGGAGGAAGACCACGACATGATGAAGATTACAGGTAAGTCCTTTGTAACACGGGTGAGTCTGAGAGTCAAACATAGACGAGACCAGACAGAGAATGAATGGGAGAGTGCGGGTTATAAAGGGAGTGAGATGATGGTGCACAGGTGAGAGGGTCAATACTCAGGTGAGAGTAAACAAGAGGGAGGAGTGAATGATGAAGATGATGGTGCCAGTGATGGAGTCCTGACAATGATCAGGTCAATACTCTTTGTATATACTTCCTTTCAATCTGAAGCTCTGGGTGGTTTCATAACGATGACAGGCTGAAAGACAACAGAAAAGGTCTACAGTCACAAACTCTGAATCCTATTTTGCATCATTTGATCTTTAGTTTGCTATACGATCCTGCATTGCTTACCTCATGAGACCTGGGCGAGCAGCACTGAATAACCTTGCAGCAATATGCAGCTAGTGTAATAGAGAGGGCAGTCTGAACCGCTTCCGTGAGATTATCTATTAAATCCATTTGACTAAATCCAATCTGTGGAAAAAATCAAACAACATTTTCCAGTGAAAATAGCATTATATATTTTCATATTTAATTAAGAAAGGATGTGTTAATTTTTTTACACATTTTTGTGTTATGCTATTTAACACATCAAATAAAACACAAGTTGTGTTAAAAGTAACACAAAATGTTATAATCCAATAATAACACAGATATGTGTTTATTCTGGGACAACGCATTTAATGATTAAAACTGATTGTGTTGTTTTTCACACATCCATTCTAAGAATGTAAAGGGCACCTCAATGACCTCAGTATAGTTGTTTTAAATTACCTTTCATTTTTTTACTTTTAAACTGTAATTGTTCAGCGAGGGTGGATATGTATCCCTTTAAAAAGTTTAAGCTTGCTTACCAATAAAGATTTACATAATGGTAGTTCATTCTTCTCCAAGGTGTACCAGCAGGCTGTATATGCAGGGTTTGATTGAAGATCAAATGAGATGATGAGAATGAATCCATATGTCAAACACGTGACTATCTGCATTCCAAAACAAGCCTTGAGCTGTTAAAGAAACATACAAATAAATGCATATTTCCCTTTTTCCAGTTAAATTTCAGTATACAAGAATACATTTTGTATAATGTTACTGTACACATGGGAGCTTTTCCAAACTTACTGTTCGTAAGTGGAGATTCTGTGCAGCTATTGCCAGACTACCAGCTATTATGCCCTGTTTAATGAGGAAATAAGGCTGAATTATGAAACATTTTCCAACATTTTCCCAAATGTTGATAATCAGTCAACATGCATAACATGAAATATCGCAAATAATAACTAAACTATCCGAGTAATAACTTTACTGTGCTGTAGTTTATGTTTTGAAATCTTAATCCTACCTTTTACAATTTATAATGTAAAGAACACATTTACTAAACCAGATAAGGCCAATATGTAGCCTAAATATTTCTTTAAACTAATTAGGCTACAACATTACAACAGACACTTACAACACAGGAGCAACCTATTTCGACACTTGTTCCTATCCAGTCTGAAAAATAAGCCATTTTGGAAGTAATGAAGAGGACGGTCAGCATTATCTCTGTAACCTGTTAAAGAAAATAACGGCATGGTGATTCCTCAGCAGTGTTTGATAATATTATAATGTATTCTACAATGATGTCGAATTCATATATACCCCTAAAATCTTGGGCTCTGCTTCTAGGAATTTTTTATTTTGATTGGGGTTCTTCTGGAAAGTAATTTCCAGTAAGTCGCTCGGGCCAGGGTTCCCCTCTGCCGTAGCAGAAGCGTCCGAAGACCCAGCTGTCTCGATTTCGCCTGTTATATAAATAAGATTCGTTTTTCAATCTTGCGAAACGAATATGTTTTGGTATCATCGTTATTTGGATAATAATTCAAATAAATTGCTGGGTAAGAGAAGAAGAAGAGAACAAAAATGTGACAGTGGCAGATACTTACTTAACATTTTCTTCTAGTTTATACTGATCGTAAATATATCCGTTATAATCTCGATTATATAATGGCAAGAAATCCTGAAAAGGTATATGTGCAGTTTTCCTAAAAAAATCACCGTAGCAGAGTCCGCTCGAGAGTCTGTTGTGTAGTTTTGAAAAAGTTTCCGCCCACTTCACATCTGGAGTCTCGAGGCTCATTCAGTCATTCCATGTAGCTCAGTGGTTCTCAAACTGGGTTCGGGGGGCAGTTTTATTACATTTTATAGAATACATTAATTTATCATAAATTCTGTGTAATTACACCTCAGAAAGGCTATCAACATCACTACATTGTATAATTAAAGATTTTTGTTTAATTAGAATTTTAAATGTTATATTGGGGGGGGGGGGGGGTGGCACGAAGGGATGCATAGTACAAAAGGGGTCCGCATTCCGGAAAAGTTTGAGAACCACTGTTGTAGTTGTTTTTGCGCACTTTTCACCGTGGAACATCAGATGTCAACCCGTTGTAATTAATATTAAACAATGTAATATTGATCATTTATGGGCGGGTGGGGTTGAATATTTCTCTTTAAAGTCTCATTAAAGCTAAAATACTTTAACACATTGCATTATACAACATTTCAACAAGATTTAAATATGGATGTAGACCACGTCTAAAATCAAACATTTTATATTCGTTGGAAAGTATATCTCGAAAACCTACAGAGGGCGCCCCAACCAAAAGATCCTGTAGTACAGCCCTAACATAACCGACGGGCGGATGACATCACAGTACCGCGAGAGTAATTCGAAATCACTCCTCCCTATGATTTCTCAAATCGCTCTCACGGTACTTTGATGTCATCCACCTATCGGTTCTTGTTGCGCCGCATAAAGTCGAGCAAGCTTTGTAGCTTAGCATCGGGAAACACACTGGATTGATTATTTATTTACACATCCATTCACACGAAAGCTAATCTTTGCGCCTTGGACATTATTTTCAAAACTCGACAAATATTACAAATTGTAGCCTACTAAGTTCCACACAGCAGATGTTTTAGAAACTATAACTGCAGACCGGAGATGGGAGATCCCAATGGTGCATAGACTTCGAAGCAGGCGGAGCTTTCAAAAAAGGACGCGTTGGGCGGGGTTGAGGCGCTGTCCTGTTTACAAGTTCATAGTGTGAAACCACCCCCCCTTTTTGAGTTTGTATCCATTTGGAGATACCCTTCTTGGGTCCTCAAACATTGACATAACACTTTGTCCCCAAATAATGGATTTTATTGTGAGTTTGAATACAAATAAAATTTTTATTTTATATATTATGAACAAATATTTTGTAATTTAACATTTATAAGTATGTTGTACAATAACATTTCATTGTTTACATATAGCAAAAAACACAGACATTCAAAACTTTTTAGCTTGTCCATCTCTATGTTTAATCGCAAAATCGTACCTTTGGTGGACGGGCTGTGTCGCTTAACTTTCTCTCACGCATGTGCCAAACTATACGTTTTAAAAGAATTTGGACCATACCCGTTTATCCTTAAACCTAACATATTTAGCCTTTACTAAAAGGAAAAAAGTGTCATTTTGATTTCATGGGGACTAAGATAAACATCTAAGTGTACTCAGCTGTGATATTTTGAGAAAACATTTATTTGAATACACTAAAAACAGTTTAAGTTTTATTGGTATTTAGTATATTTTTTCAAGTACACTAAGGTAAAACTGAAGAACTATAATTTTAGTTAGAATATCATAGTGTATAACTTTTACACTATTATTTAGCACAAAATTAGTGCTAAAAATAAACTTGCTGGTATTTAAGCAGATTTTTAGTACATTAAAGTATACTTTATTTTTACCTGGGATGTTCTACCCATATCATCACCACTGTGCTTCTCTGTCGAGACTACACCATTTCTGTCATAGTCTTGACAAGGTTCACTCAGACATCTACCACAACTGGGCCGAACAAATTCATCATAGTAATGTAGTTAAGAGTTACGTAATCAAAATGTGTATATTTAGCAAAAAAACACATAGTTTTTATTTATTTTATTGGTTGTAAACAAAACGTGACTACATACTACTGCATTCAGTGCATTCTGTTTCAAATTCATCTTTAGTTACAGTATCACATCAAAACACAATACAGCAAAGCCCTTTAGTCTGAAACCAGCAGAAATAGAATAAATGTATAATTCTTAAAATAACTATACTGTAGACTAAAACAGGGATGTGCCTGCTCATTAAATTCCTTTTTATATTTAATTACAAAGTACAATGCATAATATATTCATGAAACAAAGCATGTAAGCAACTAAATTCCCTTTTATGGTGCCCTTGTTGTCTTATGTACATCTGATTAACCTTGGCCTCTAAGTACAGAAAATGCATTAGATGTGAGCAGTTCAGGCTAAGCAACAGTAAAGAATTAACATCCCTCTATGTCAGTTGATTAAGTTAAAAAAAATGGTAATTTTATGAAGGTAGGCCGATACAAAAGTAAAAGAACTTAACTCGCTATAGTAAGGTGTAGCAAGTTAAGGTCTTTTGCCTTTGTTAGGCAGATATGCTCTAAGCTGTTTGCATTGTAACATGATTTTATAGTGATGCAGCCACAGCACCTGTGTTATTATGCAGCATGCCTGCATTTCACAGACCCTTTGCTATTGTATGAAGTATTTTAGATGATCCATGTTCATCAGTACTTGAGTAACATTAACTTAAAATTCACAAAACATTAACATTCCCCATAAACTGGTAATGTTGGTAGTACATCTGCTAAGTGAGTGTTTCCAGGTTTTTAAAGAGACTGGTAACCATCAGTCCTCCGTTTTCTGCTGATTAGGTAAGCAATGACGACAATGACGATGAGGATGACAAGTATGATGCCCACAGCGATGGGAACGCGGTAGTCAGGTTGATCAGCCTTGCACAGATCAGCTGTTGTACAAACACACAGAGTGTAACATATTAAGATAAATATCTTTTCCTTAACTCACACCAAAAAATTTTATTGAAAATGAAAAATTAAAAAGGTCAGACAATAGTTTAATCTCACTGAAAGCACAAAATTCAAATATGGTGGCACATAGTATCTTCCAATCTCATTGATGCTTTACATGCCCCCATATTTGAATTAAGTGGCCTGGGCTGGGTTTCCCGATAACGATTGAACTTAGCACTTAAGAGTGCTTTCTACGAGCTACTTAACGAACATTCGTTGTTTATTTACGTGCGTTTCCCAAAGATGAACGTGAAACGATCGCTTGCAGCTGGGTTTTAAGTGCTACTTACGAGTCGCTATCCGTTTGTCAAGTGCTGAAATGTCACCAATAGAATGACTCGAATTTGTAGCAGAAGCTTGTTTAGGCTAATGATCTTTAGCCTTTGTGCACAAATATTTTTATAATATTTTTTATTATTGTTCAATGACCTTTTAAATGTTTTAAAATTGTTCATAATGAAATATTCTTTTCCGTATTTAGTTAGGACTCGTCCCACTGCAAAATGCCCTCTTGCATTTTATCTTATAGTTATGTTATATTTATTATTAGGGATTATTGCATTGTACCGTAAATATTTATTTGGTTTCTTTAATCAGATGACATACCCTTCAAAACATTTTTTTTTACTGTAGCCTGAGGAATTATAGCAGCAATTGGTAGGAACCATTTATCAATTTGCTAGTACCAACTTTTACCAAAATTGTACCAAATATGTTTTCCTTCTTTATTAATCTATGTTTATTCAATTAAATTTGATTTCTCGTTTTAATTTTAAATATATTATATTAAAGTAATTTAAACAAATAATCAAAGAAAACCCCAATAAATAAATATAGCCTACATTTAAAACATTACATTATCGTTATTGCAGGAGTGCAATTTGCTGGTTGTCCTGCAGGTGACCTTGTAACACTGCTGTCTTAAGATGCACTTATGAATGAACGATTACTCCAGAGCACTCGTAGATCTACGATGATTTTCAAGTGCTACTTAAGCTACGAAGCTTTTGGGAAACGGCCCGTAATTCTAAGATGATTCGTACGATCGTTTTAACGATCAACTTAGCCTTACAATGCTTTTGGGAAACCCGGCCCTGATCTGTTCACATAGCCAATTAGTTTTTGAACCTCAAAATATAGACCTAGCATTTCCTTTCAACAGAAATAGAGTATTTTTGATCCCATATAACATGGAGGCATTTTAATATAAAATTATCTGTTATCTGTTTAACTGAAGAAAGGAAAGTCATATATATCTGGGATAGCATAGGGGTCAATACATTTTAAGTGAATTTCATAGGGTGAACTATTGCTTTAATATGTTGTTGGGTAGGCAGTTATTTTTCCTATACAAGTTGTTTAGATTCATCTGGCTGAATCTTAGGAAAACATGAACTATAGACTGGTTTAACCAGCTCTCTTACATTTCTATCACATTTTTGCAACAGTCTTTGCACTGTATTGAATGTCAGAACAAAAGTTGAGGAGTATACACAAAACTTTAGTGTCTTATACTTTTATAAATTCATTTGTTTTTCTGATTTGCACATTTTATTGTTTATAAAATAGTGATTTGACATTGTTGTCCTCAGTCATTATAATAGAAAGTTGACTTACCCTTTCCAAACTCTTTGTTCTTGATGTTGAAGGCCTGAACTTTGTTGCTGGTAAAATGCAGATGCACCCCTTTCCCCATGAACACCTTCACAGACTTGCAGGAATACGAGTGCTCTGCGGCTGAGGCAAACAGCTGGAGAGAATGATTTTTCCCGTCGTAATTCATCTTCGCTTTATTGACAAAAATAACAATATTTTTTATTATTAGCTGTTAGTGCACAACATGACAAAAATTAACCAATGCTCAACCTACTCTTCATTCTAATGTAATGCTTAGGCTAACAATGATCGAAACAGAGACCAATGCAGTAACTGAATATTACATGAGACCAGGAATATTCTTTAAATAACATGTTTTTAAATACATTCATACTGTATATGCCTTAAGTTGATCATTCTTGGCTTAAAAATTATATGCATACTCATACATTGACTTTTCATCACAAAGTAACATCTACTGTACAAAATGAGATATGTACTTCCTTATTCTTTCTTGGCTACATGTGACTTACTGTGCGAGTCTGTCAAACTGGTTAACCTGGTGTTTATTTTAGCCTTGGTTATCATTATAGTAACAAAAAGAAAATGAAGCAGTAAAACATACAGTCAAATCAAACCACTACTGAGTAAGTTATTATTAAACTGTATTTTCATTCCTAAATGAGGACAAAGCATAAACAGTATTTTGGTTTTGTTGCAAGAATTTGTATTTAGTGCATTTTTGTATCTTTGGCTGCAAGGAAAGTCATGGTTCCATAAATACAAACTAATACACATATTTACTTCATTTGGTGTTAAAATTATTTGCAAAAAAAAAAAACCATATGTGTGTACTTCACAGGAAAAAGTCCTGGGAATTAAAGACATGTAGTGTTGTGGTTGTTTTATTGTAGTCATATGACAGGGGATTTACCTCCAGACTTGAAAGCATAGTTCAGGTTAAATTCCAAAGTCTCCACATAGACCATTTTTGATGTATCATTCTGGAAAACCCAAAGATAAAGTACCATTAAAAATACAATTGCGAACACTCATTAAAGTGACTCACATATGTTTCATACACTGTACTACAATGTAACATATAGTTGCTGTGAAAAAGGAAGAAATATTTCTAAGGGATTTCTTAACCTATTGTAGAATGTCTTTATTCTGATGAACACAAAAAAGAAATTCTGATAAATGATGGTAAGCACACAGCTGCTGTAACCATTGACTTCCTTAGTAAGAAAAAAATAAATAAAATGGAATTCAATTGGTTCCGTCGACTGTGTGCCGATAAACCAGCATTTATCGGAATATCTTCTTCATCATTTATCGCAATACTTCCATAATATTTTTCTTTACTATGGAAGTCAATGCTTACAATCAGCTGCGTGCTTACCATCATTTATAGTCAAAATTAAATTTGTTTTGGAATACTGTGTTTTTTAACAAATGATCTGTGAGCTTTATTAAAGGGGATTATCACGCTTCCGGGTTTTGTGGGCGAGACTTGTTAACTTTGTGCATGTCCACTTTAGACGGAGTTATCCTGTTAGGCAGTGGTGGAATGTAAATTAACGAAGTATAAATACTTTGTTACTGTATTTAAGAAAATGTTCCACATTTTTGTATCTTTACTTAAGTAGAATCTATAGTGCATACTTTTCACTTAAATTTTTCAACAAATTATCTGTATTTTTACTTTACTACATTTCTACAACACCATCATTCCTTTAGTACTTTTCTCAACAACTTTTCTGTTCAATCTGGACCAGCAGAACTGGCATTTCGATCCAACGGAAGTGGACATGCACAAAGATTGCTGAAAGCGGAAGTACTACGCATATTACTACCTCAGACTAATAAATAATACATTTATGGTGTTAAAGGGTACCTATTTTGTTGCAAAAAAAACAACGGTATTTTGTGTATTTGGTATAATACAATGTGTTCGCATGGTTTATGGTTAAAAAAAAAAAATTCCACATACTGTACATTTTTGTAGCTCCAGATTTCACTCTTATCCTGAAACGCACAGATTTTGTACAAAGCTCATCGATCTAAAAAGCTCTGTGTCCCTGATTGGCCAGCTAATCTGCACGTTGTGATTGGTCTGAATACCTCTGAATAAACCGTTTTCTACAATCTGTGTGTTTGTTGTAGTCAAAGAAAAGAGATTTACGTTGGAAACAACAACTTATGTCATTGTTCACTTTGGGGTTTGTACCTTTTGCATATTGTTAACACACACTAACACACCAAAGGAAATTAAAAATTGTGAATCGGACAATAGGTGTCATTTAAGATCAAAGTACACACCACAAAACAAACCGAACAAGTTTGTTGAAACCGGGTTCATTAATAAGTAACAAGTATCATGTATAAGACTCTAGCATAATATACATGATAAGTCACCATATCTTAATCATTCTGCTACAAGCACCTTGCGCCATGTGCTTATTTTGTGTTTTAGACATAAGGCAGCTCAGGTTTTTATCGGGCAGAAATAATTCTCAATCTATCTTTTAAACTTCCTCCTGTCAAGGTTCCTGTTTCTAAACAACACAAACCCAGATTGTACAGAAAGTCTTTATGCTTTTTTTTTTTTTGCAAGAATTCATATGTTTCATAGAAACTTTTGTACAATGATTGGTGACACATATGTAAAAAAACTGCAATGTAAAATATGTTCTGTCACATAACCTTAATTTAATTAGGTCATAATTTACTCTCCCTCAAGTTATTAAAGCTTTTATAGTATTTGACTTTTTAAGTCTGGAAGTCAATGGTGCTCCAACTTTCTGCTTGATTACAATTAAAGATGTTCCGATACCATTTTTCTCTTCCTGATACCGATTCCGATACCTGGGCTCAGGGTATCGGCCGAGTACCGATCCGATATGTGTATCTGTATAATATACAGCTGTACATACTACTAGCCCTGTATGAGTGGATATAACTGTTGGTGTGCTTCAGACTTATTCCTGTATAAAACATGAACAAATAAATACAGTGAACTAGAGTATTTTTATTTTCTGAAAGACATTTGACAGTAATATTTATTTTTCCTCAGAGAAAACAAGCCACAAATCTAACACTACACTGAAAGGGTATTTTAGTTTTAGAATAATTGGAAAAATCTGCGGAATTCTGCGGGATGGTTTTAAATTAAAGAATTTAAGCTATTAAATATTACAAAATTTAATCTAAAATGAATACACCAAACCAATGAGTCCTCTGAAATAAACTGGACCAACATGAACTAGATAATGTGCATGTCAAGATAAAATTAAAGTTTGTAGCCTAAAATTACATGTATTATTGTTAATATATATTATAGCAGAATAAAAAAGCTTGTGTTAATACGTTCTCGTTATGAATTAAGCACGTATAATTTCATCATTTTTACAACGCAATGTAAACTTTATACATAACAAGAGCATTCGTCTTGTAAACTGATTTGAAATGATGATGTGCTATGTGCTGAGTGCTGACTGTCGCGTCACATAGACGACAGAGACAAGTAAGATCTGCGGTAAAACTCAGTGGTAAATTTTATTTCATCTCAAATATCAAACGGTTCATGCTCTTATCATTAAAAACAATCACAGCAAACAGCACGCGCAGGGTTTATGTACTTGTCAATGCTGCTCACAAACGCGCGAGGCTATGCATGTGTGCCTGTTGTCAATGACTGGTCACAAACACGCTCAAGCACGGGCATGTGTGCTTGTCAATCACGGGCATTAAATCTGCAGAGTTCTCTGCGGAAATCTGCGGGCGCGGATTCCGTTGAGTATGTCGATGTTTTATTAGTCTGAAATACTAAAAAACAGCGGACATACGGCTGGATGCTTTCATTCCTTCGCCGTTCTAAACAGTAGTTGCGTCACGCATGTGGTAACCATAGACTGTAAAAAAAGATGGACGACGCAACGTCGCCTCCCTCCATTGTAATGAATTGAAGCCAGAAAGGTCCGTCCACGGTCGCCGCCATGTTACGTAAAAACGTCAGTTTGGAGCCAGGGCATGCGCAGAAGGAATCGTCCGTGGAGCCAGAGGCGGAGCCGCGGTATCAAACTTCCGCCCAAACGCTCACGCGACCAATTAAACCACGCCAATCTTAACGACACGCCCCGTTTCTATAGCATCAAATAACTAGCTAAAATGAAAGTTATCACAAAAATGAACACTTGAACATATATCAATGTGATAACAACTGCTTAAAAGGACTAAAACTATCTTTCGGAAACTTTTATTGGAAGTGTAAATAATTATTTTTTTTTATAGCAGAGTCCCATTTGTTTGAATGGAGAGGGCGGGGTTATGACTTGTACTGCAGCCAGCCACCAAGGGGCGATCAAAGAGCCAGAGGCTTCACTTTTCAAGACTTATGAGGCACACCCGGTGGTAACTTCCTAGTGTTCGCATTCAGAGCAGCGAAGAAGAAATTAGTTTCGCTTTGCAGCGTTAGCTTTAGTGTTAGCTACAACTGGGCATAACTAGGTTTATTAAGAAAATGGTATCGGATCGGTACATGGGTTCAAGTACTCGCCCATTCCGATGCCAGAATTTTTTGTGGTATCGGCCGCATTTCCGATACTAGTATCGGAACAACTCTAATTACAATTGAGGGGCTCAGATTCAAAAGCAGCTAAACGCCACCTATCTCAAAAATGAGATAATTAACTCTTTCACCGCCATTGACGAGATATCTCGTCAATTAAGAGAAAACGCTTCCCAGCCAATAACGAGATTTTCCTTCTTTCCGCAATACCGCTATTATCCACCAGGTGCAACTTATACAACCCAGAAGTAGCGCCTCACGTGAAAGAGAAAGAACTTCGAGTATGTTTTAAAGATCGCTTTGCATCTGATCTCTATCAAAAAGTCCTTCGCAAAAATGGAATCATCTCAGCTTTTTGCTCAAAATTGAACTCATGAAGGTAGGATGAAACAGTTTTTTTTGTTTGAAAGCAGAGGGTCTGTTCTTTCATCTGATATATTGTTTGTTTATATATTTAAAGAAGAACACTTTCTGGAAGGCATTAAACTTTTGTGAAAATCATGAAAAATGCTGGCGCTGGCTGGCAACTTTTTTTTAAAATACTGACAGGGAAAGAGTTAACTAATTCTATTGACACGTATTATATGCTCACCAGATACCTTCACTTCAAATCCCCTTAAAGTCCTGCCATTCAGAAATACAGTTTTATTGACAGAATCTGAGGAATTACCCCCCAAAAATATTGCATGCACTTAGAGGGTTTTTCGGCAAAAGACAGTCAAATTTGTTAGATACCAATAAAAGACTAAAGTGACACTTTGTAAAAGCCATGCAATTCAATATCTTTTTCACTGACATTATGTTAAAAATACTGAACCTAAACATAAGAGCCTGGTAAATAAAAGCTAATTTAGCTGATTTCAGATGCAATTAGAGGGTTTTGGGGTTTACTTTTAACAGTGTATTTTGTTTGGAAATGTATTAAATAACATACTTGGTGAAGTTCAATTTGCTTTGATTCAGACATCTTAATTAAAACATAATGTTAACTTTAAACTAACAATAATAATTATTTAAACAATTTAGATTTTAAATTAAATTACATCACACACGAAGGTGTATGCAGTTAAATGCTGTCTATAAAATTCTAAAACAAGGCAAAAGAAAAAGTGACTTACGTTTCTAAATTTAAGGGCAATTTGGCCTTCTTTGAAATCGAGAATCATATCAGCCACTGGCGATGTATCTTTGCAGCTCCCAGAGGAACTGGTTTTGCTCGGCTGAACAATGAATGTCCCATTAACCTACAGAAACAAAAAATATTCTTGATAACTTTTAACATTACTCCAGAAAAAAATAACAAGAAAGATCATGGAAAAGATCTGCAATGTCAAATAAGTCCAGAAAACATCTTACCTCGCTGTTGTTCACAACAATCTTGATTGCAAACTCAGCCATAATACATGCTTTATTATCGCTAGTAACATTATAATGTCCCACGGTGGCGTTGGTAGGTGGTGTCGGCTGTGGCACTGGTGTAGTATGTGCAGTAGTTGTAGAATTGGAGTGTGGGGTTGTTGCGTTTGAAGGTACAGCCGTGGTATTGGGGTGTGGGGTTGTTGCGTTTGAAGGTACAGCCGTGGTATTGGGGTGTGGGGTTGTTGTATTTGAAGGAACAGCCGTGGTATTGGGGTGTGGGGTTGTTGTATTTGAAGGAACAGCCGTGGTATTGGGGTGTGGGGTTGTTGTATTTGAAGGAACAGCCGTGGTATTGGGGTGTGGGGTTGTTGTGTTTGAAGCAACAGCTGTGGTACTGGGTTTTAGGGTTGTTTTGTTGGAGTCTGAAACATATTCACCTGAGGTGAGAGCTGAGGAGAAAGATCCACACAGATTGTTAGAATCAGAGTATGAAAAAAGATACAATTATTGGCACAAAAAATGGGAGCCTTAACAAACTTTCAAATGGGCATGGGGATTACTTAAAATTACTTTAATACTAAACAAGCATTAAAGGCTCACTGAAGTCAAGAAGGTCATCTTTGAGAATCATAATAGCATATGTAAGTTTTACCTGTCACAGTTATTTCCTCAAGCTTTAAAGCAGCTTGAATGTAACTCTACACCCTTGCCTCATTTAAAGGAACAGTATGTAAGAAATTTATATCAATTAATCATTAAATGGTCCTGCTATGTCACTAGACATTAAGAAATCATTTTCATTTCAAATACTTATATCACTGACAACAGCGTTCCAGCCAGGATATTGTCATTTAAAAAGTGGAGTTGCAGCCCTCAACTGATGTTTATGTTGTCGTTTGGTATATTGGCCACCAGCTGTGCGATTGCAGTACCAGTTTTAGCCACACGTTTTGTGATTGCAATACCAGTTTTGGCCACAATCCTACATACTGTTCCTTTAAGCCGAAAGTATACTAGGGACGTCCGCGTATGCGCGCCGTCCGCATGACGTCATTTTCGTCATCAAGAGGGTCCGCGGCCGGCCGCGCGGACCGTCCGCGTGCAGCCCAAAATTTGAGACCGCGCGGACAGTCCGCGTACAACAGCGCATGCGCGTGAAAATATTTAGACAGCACTCCACTATAAACAATTATACAAAGGAAATAGACAGCATTTGCACACACACTATGGTTTTTCTTCTTTAACTTTTACTTCTTCCAAGAACAGAAAGCTCTGGAGCATGTTTGTTTGATTCCTGTTCTTTGTTGTCTTGTTGTTTGTTCTAAACTGTGTTTGCAATGGTGGATCAGTTACTTTTCTTCTCCTAACCTAATGTTTTAATGTACTGTAAATGTCCCCAAATCAGTGCTGCCCTGACAGCCTGTTAGACTAATAATTTGAATTAGAAATCATTTGTATTGCGTATAGTGTCGAACGCGGCCATCCGCGTGTAGACGCGGGGAGTATACTCGAAAAGCTGCGCGGACGCGTGCGCGCGCGAGCCGGACGCGGACGCGGAAAAAAAGTATACCGCGGCCTTTAGTGCACGCGAATCTATGAATATGCAATTTAGTACCTGCCTCCACTCTTTAGCACCACCTTTGACCATAGATATAGAAGTAAATAGATGCAACATTGGGCAGATTTAGTCACATAACTGCAATAATCTTTAAGCGTCAGTGTTAACAGCACTCACTCTGCATGTGTGAGCAGTACAGAAGCAGAGCTGAAGCAGTCTATGTGGCAACCAAACATATCATCTTACTCGAATGATCTATGCGTTTAACTCGGTTGATATGATGGTTACATGTTTGTTACGTTGGAAACCAATGCGATTATAAACCGCGGGAGTGAGACTGTCTAAAATTTTATGGAGAGAATACTCAGCAGTGGTGCTGAATGATGAATTTGCACATGGCTGGTCTTAAAATATAATAGAAAAAACACAACATAGACATATAAACAACAATAAAAACCCACAGTGGGGCTTTAAAATAAGTTAAAACAACACGTCTAGTTACAGCTCCAAACTGGGTTGATATTGTGCCAAATTTTGTTTAGGGGGACCTAAAACTAAAAAGGCCCACTGCCAAAAGGGTGTCCAACCAGGTGCAAGGTGTTCTTTATAAAATGGCTGGTGAGTGTACATTCACTTCCTCCTTGAATGGCAGTCACAAGCACATGCCTGGATTTCCCAACGAGGAAATGTGACAATCCAGCATTTTACACGTGATTAGCGATCATTACTTCAGAGGAATGATACAAATGTAACCGCTGACAACTGTGATTGATTCTTTCCTTGTTTCTATGGCGAGGCTTCTATTTCTGTTCAGTCAAAATTGTTCTCATCTCAACTTCATGAGAAACATTTAAGATTAATAAAGACCCTGCTTAGGTTTCTTTTACATTTTTGTTATTGACTGTAACTACCCTTACGAAATTGAACCATGGTATTACTACAGTTAAAACCAAAAAACATGGTTATTGTAAAATAACCATAGTTATGACAACCATGGTTTTCAAAAAACATAGTTAAACCATGGTTGGTGCAGTAAAACCATGTTTTGCTGATATTAATCAATACACACACACACACACACACACACACACACACACACACACAAACGGCTACTACACTTTTACCACAATAAAACCATGGCTAATTTTCGTAAGGGTAGTTGAAGGCTTTGGGAATTCAGATTTATGACACGTTTTTTTTTCTTTATGGGGTTGTCTACAAGTCAAGTAGGGAAACTGAAAGTAGGTTATTACCGAAAACTATGCGAGAAACTAATTCATAAGACGGTTCTAATAAATAAACGAAACATAAAAGGATTAAACTATTTGTCAGTGTTTGCTTTATACTGCTGTCAATTGTGATGTTCTATATTTCTGTTATATAAGGTTTCCACTAACAAACACCATATTTGGATATAGTAATATTATTTGTAGCTTGTGCCTAAATTATCGTATAGCAGTAATGCATGATTATTAAGGCTCCGTAAGAGTGAACACATATTTGCTGCATATTTCAAAATTTCCCTTTTCAGCAATGTAGACTATTGCAAAAAAAATAGCTATACTTTACCTATTGCTGCCATGAAAAGTCCAATCGATAATAATCCGTTTCTCATTTTTGCTTGCATTGCAATTGATCTGGGAATGACTTTAGAAACCCGCTGGATTGTCAGGTGCGTATAATATAAAAAGTCTCTTGTACTCTCCACTTAATCCTCAAAATCGAAAGCAACTAAGGAAGTCTTTGGTTCAACCCTTCGCGATTGACCAATCAGCGGTGTGACCGAATTTGCAGAGCTGCGTTTAAGTAATGAAATACGATTTCTGGAGAAACGAAAATTAACAGACGGCGGTATTTTGCACTTGAGCCCTTGTTCTCTGTGTGTTACTCCTGTTGGTACATGACAACTGCATTATACTGAGAGATTTTCTATCTTTTGTGTCATTCTTCTCTAAACAGGAAACTCTCGTGTACTGTATACCATGCGATTTATTATTTTGCAACTTAATGTTCAGACGACTGGCTTTGCAAAAATCGGTCATGAATGCATATCGGGGAGAAAGTAAAACACTGGCATCCATGTAGGCTAACGTTAGTCTTATTTCCACGATAATGTAAGTTAAAACGCCTTAAAGATAAATCTAAGCAGGAAGTTATTCGTCATTCATGTGACTCAAATTCAGGAAGTGAAAACCTGACTCACGCTCTCTGAGCATGACAGTTACAGAAAATTCTGTTTAAACAAGTTTAAAAACCAGGCGGTCACTGCTTGTGCACATGCGCAGTCCTCTTAATATACTTGCACTGAAGTGCATTACAAAACCTCTGTATCTCATGACACAGGGAAAGTTCTGCTGGTAATTTATTAGTATGGGTAAAAAAACCATTGGAAATGCTGATTGTAATTGTTGCATTTCTCCTTTCATCAGTCTTTCCAGAAGTCACATGTTGGAGGTTTGAGATTAACCATTTAATGGTTAATCTTGTGTCTGTTGTAAAAATGCTATATAAGGTAAATTAGAAGTGGCAGATATGTTGAAGGTGATGTCCAAATTTGTTTTAGATTTTTGTCTAGGCCAGGGATCTCCATGCAGTTTAGATCTAACTGTCTTCAAACACACCTGAACCAGTTTAGCAAGGGTGGTAAAAATGTTTCAACAGCCAACAAACAAATTTTACATTTGTTTAATTGTTGCAAATCAGCTTTACATTAAAGGGGACATATCACGAAAATCTGACCTTTTTCATGTTTAAGTGCTATAATTGGGTCCCAAGTGATTCTATCAACCTAGAATATGTGAACAATATCAACCCAGTAACTTAGTTTTGGTAAACGAATCTCTGCAAACATGTGAAATATAGGTCATTGAAATTTGGCTCCCCCTGTGATGTCAGAGGGGGTAAAAACTGTCCCTTCATCTGATCTACAGTGTTTTCTCGTCACGTTTGGTATCAGCTCGGGTCGCTTGGAACCCCAACTGAGGTGGTACGAAAAAAGTACCGGGTACTACGTACTGCACCCAATGGAAAAGCTCCCAAAAGTAAGCTGACCCGACCCAAACTAAACCAAACCGTGGGGTACTATGCAATGGAAAAGCGCAATTAGTGCAGAGATCAGCTCATTTGCATTTAAAAGGAAACACCCCAAAACTGCACATTATTGCTCACACCTACAAAGTGGTAGTTTTAACATGTTATAATAAATTATCTATATGGTATTTTGAGCTAAAAATTCACATATGCACTCTGGGGACACCAACGACTTATATGACATCTTAAAAAGTCTTGTGAAATGTCCCCTTTAATAAAAGCATAAAATAAAATCTTCCTTCCACCCTGGAGTAAACTATTGGAAACTAAAGTAAGTCGACACAAGTATGAGCTAAGTTTTATTGTACCTGTGCCTTAGATTGTCCTTCATAAACAGCTCGCTTGACCAGTTGCGGTTTAATTGGCCATAACATGAGATGTGCTTCCTCTTGAATGGTTCCCAAACTTTAAGTCTGCGATTTAAAAACTTTGGTTGGTAATTACCACTTGCAAAGGATATTTATTTAATAAATCTGAGTAACAATAAACAGTAGGTTACTAAATAGCCTTTGGCTACTGTACAAGTACATGTCTGCACAAACAAAAAGGGAAACTAGATATTAAAGTTTGAAGACAAACTTTATGTTGGCTTGAAAAAGCGTAGCCTGAACGTTTAAAACGGTTTGACAGAAGTTTAGTTTAGTAGGCTATCTGGCTGTTGGTATGTTTAGGTATGAAGGTAGCATGATTTAGCATGATTTATCATGAAGCCAACATGATAAACATGAAGCTAGGATGATTAGCATGATGCTAGCATGATTAACATGAAGCTAGCATGATGCTAGCATGATTAGCATGAAGTTAGCATGATTAGCATGAAGCTAGCATGATGCTAACATGATTAGCATGAAGCTAGCATGATGTTAGCATGATTAGCATGAAGCTAGCATGATGTTAACATGATTAGCATAAAGCTAGCATGATGCTAGCATGATTAGCATGAAGCTAGCATGATTAGCATGATGTTAGCATGATGCTAGCATGATTAGCATGAAGCTAGCATGATGTTAGCATGATTAACATTAAGCTAACATGATGTTAGCATGATTAGCATGAAGCTAGCATGATGCTAGCATGATTAGCATGATGCTAGCATGATGTTAGCATGAAGCTAACATGAAGCTAACATGATGTAAGCATGATTAGCATGAAGCTAGCATGATGCTAGCATGATTAGCATGAAGCTAGCATGATGCTAGCATGATTAGAATGAAGCTAGCATGATGCTAGCATGATTAGCATGATTAACATGAAGCTAGCATGATGCTAGCATGATTAGCATGAAGCTAGCATGATGATAGCATGATTAGCATGAAGCTAGCATGATGCTAGCATGATTAGCATGAAGCTAGCATGATGTTAGCATGATTAGCATGAAGCTAGCATGATTAGCATAAAGCTAGCATGTTGCTAGCATGATTAGCATGAAACTAGCATGATGTTAACATGATTAGCATGAAGCTAGCATGATGCTAGCATGATTAGCATGAAGCTAGCATAATGCTAGCATAAAGCTAGCATGTTGCTAGCATGATTAGCATGAAGCTAACATGATGCTAGCATGATTAGCATGATGCTAGCATGATTAGCATGAAGCTAGCATGAAGTTAGCATGATGATAGCATGATTAGCATGAAGCTAGCATGTTGCTAGCATGATTAGCATGATGGTAGCATGATTAGCATAAAGCTAGCATGATGCTAGCATGATTAACATGAAGCTAGCATGATGCTAGCATGATTAGCATGAAGCTACCATGATGCTAGCATGATTAGCATGAAGCTAGCATGAAGCTAGCATGATTAGCATGAAGCTAACATGATTGTAGCATGATTAGCATGAAGCTAGCATAATTAGCATGAAGCTAACATGATGTTAGCATGATTAGCATGATTAGCATGAAGCTAACATGATTGTAGCATGATTAGCATGAAGCTAGCATGATGGTAGCATGATTAGCATGAAGCTAGCATGAAGTTAGCATGATGGTAGCATGATTAGCATGAAGCTAGCATGTTGCTAGCATGATTAGCATGATGCTAGCATGATTAGCATAAAGCTAGCATGTTGTTAGCATGATTAGCATGAAGCTAGCATGATGTTAGCATGATTAGCATGAAGCTAGCATGAAGCTAGCATGATGATAGCATGATTAGCATGAAGCTAGCATGTTGCTAGCATGATTAGCATGATGGTAGCATGATTAGCATAAAGTTAGCATGTTGCTAGCATGATTCTAGCATGATTAGCATGAAGCTAGCATGATTCTAGCATGATTAGCATAAAGTTAGCATGATTCTAGCATGATTAGCATGAAGCTAGCATGATGTTAGCATGATTAGCATGAAGGTAGCATGAGGCTAGCATGATTAGCATGAAGTAAGCATGAGGTTAACATGATTAGCATGAAGCTAGCATGATTTAACGTGAAGCTAGCATGATTAGCATGATGCTAACATGATTAGCATAACGCTAACACTATTTCGCGTGCAGCTAACAAGATTTAACATGAAGTTAGCATGATTTAGCATGAAGTTAGCAAGATTTATTATGAAATTAGCATTAAGCTAGCATGAAACTAGCATGAAGCTAGTATGACTTAGCATGGAGCTAGCTTGAAGCTAACATGACCCAAAGACCCAACCCCCATGTCTCTATGATGTTCAGACCAAGAGATATAAGGCTTTGTTTATTATGTTGCTAGGGTGCTCAAATTTGGTTGCTAGGGGCGTGGCTTAATGCCTCAATAAGAATCCTATTAAGACTGATTGGATGCCTGAGTAAAATGAGCCCACCCCTATGTCTCTGTGACACTCTGGTGTAAAGATATCCATCTGGGCTTTTTATAATGGTAGTCTATGGGAGATGTTGCTAGGGTACCCAAAATTGTTGCTAGGGGCGTGGCTAAATAGCTTTGGGGCGATCCTAAGAGACTGATTGGATGACTGAGTAAAATGAGCCCACCCCCATGTCTCTACGACACTCTAAAGTAAAGATATTCCATCTGGGACGCTTTTATTCCCTTATATGGGCATGTTCCCTGCCCCATTATAAGTCAATGGGAAATTTTGGGGGCCTCTTACACCCCAGGGGTAGAGCTTACACCCCATTGTGATGTATGTTCTTACAGAGCCTGTCAGCCACCTTAAATGTGGTAAGCCACAAGTTTCTACAAGTTTTTCACTCACAGCTATGACCCGTCAAAGTTTGTCTCAATGTTAAGTCAATGGAAATTTTGGGGTGTTCGAGACCCCCGTTTAGGAATTCGGAAGGTCCCATCAGTTAGAAAAGATATAGCACACTAAGTCAGACCAGTCTGAAGGTCTGTGGAAAATTTGGTGCATGTAGCTTGAAAGCCCTAGGACGAGTTAGTTGCCGAAATTTTGGGGGGAGAAAAAGAATAATAATAATAAGTTTAATAGCAATAACAATATATTGGCTTTTTCAAAGCCAACATAATTATAAATAATAAGTATGAGCAATAGTAATAGTGATGCCTTGCATAAATGCAAGCACCACTAATAACTAGATAGGTACATTTCCTGAAGAAAATGTGAAGTGGTGCTTGCCGTGGCAAAATCCTCGGGACAATATATGATTATACTCCAACCCAAAAGTAAAACGTTCCAACCCCCGTGTCTCTATGAGGTTTTGATGCAGAGATATGAGGCTTTGTTTATGCGGTTGCTAGGGTACTGTATTTGGTTGCTATGGAAAAATTTGGCATCCACTAGTGATTACACTCAGAGTCACGAGTTAAACGGTCCAACCCCCATGTCTCTACGATGTTCTGATGCGGAGATATAAGGCTTTGTTTACACTGTTGCTAGGGTACTGTATTTGGTTGCTAGGGAAAAAATTGGCATCCACTAGTGATTACACTCTGATTCACGAGTCAAACGGTCCAACCCCCGTGTCTCTACGATGTTCTGATGCGGAGATATAAGGCTTTGTTTACTCTGTTGCTAGGGTACTGTATTTGGTTGCTAGGGAAAAAAATGGCATCCCATAATGATTACACTCTGAGTCACGAGTCAAACGGTCCAACCCCCGTGTCTCTACGATGTTCTGATGCGGAGATATAAGGCTTTGTTTACTCTGTTGCTAGGGTACTGTATTTGGTTGCTAGGGAAAAAATTGGCATCCCATAATGATTACACTCCGAGTCACGAGTCAAACGGTCCAACCCCCGTGTCTCTACGATGTTCTGATGCGGAGATATAAGGCTTTGTTTACTTTGTTGCTAGGGTACTGTATTTGGTTGCTAGGGAAAAAATTGGCATCCCATAATGATTACACTCCGAGTCACGAGTCAAACGGTCCAACCCCCGTGTCTCTACGATGTTCTGATGCGGAGATATAAGGCTTTGTTTACACTGTTGCTAGGGTACTGTATTTGGTTGCTAGGGAAAAAATTGGCATCCACTAGTGATTACACTCTGATTCACGAGTCAAACGGTCCAACCCCCGTGTCTCTACGATGTTCTGATGCGGAGATATAAGGCTTTGTTTACTCTGTTGCTAGGGTACTGTATTTGGTTGCTAGGGAAAAAATGGCATCCCATAATGGTTACACTCTGAGTCACGAGTCAAACGGTCCAACCCCCATGTCTCTACGATGTTCTGATGCGGAGATATGAGGCTTTGTTTACTCTGTTGCTAGGGTACTGTATTTGGTTGCTAGGGAAAAAATTGGCATCCCATAATGATTACACTCCGAGTCACGAGTCAAACGGTCCAACCCCCGTGTCTCTACGATGTTCTGATGCGGAGATATAAGGCTTTGTTTACTCTGTTGCTAGGGTACTGTATTTGGTTGCTAGGGAAAAAATTGGCATCCCATAATGATTACACTCTGAGTCACTAGTCAAACGGTCCAAGCCCCGTGTCTCTACGATGTTCTGGTGCGGAGATATAAGGCTTTGTTTACTCTGTTGCTAGGGTACTGTATTTGGTTGCTAGGGAAAAAATTGGCATCCCATAATGATTACACTCTAAGTCAGGAGTCAAACGGTCCAACCCCCGTGTCTCTACGATGTTCTGATGCGGAGATATAAGGCTTTGTTTACTCTGTTGCTAGGGTACTGTATTTGGTTGCTAGGGAAAAAATGGCATCCACTAGTGATTACACTCCGAGTCACGAGTCAAACGGTCCAACCCCCGTGTCTCTACGATGTTCTGATGCGGAGATATAAGGCTTTGTTTACTCTGTTGCTAGGGTACTGTATTTGGTTGCTAGGGAAAAAAATGGCATCCCATAATGATTACACTCTGAGTCACGAGTCAAACGGTCCAGCCCCCGTGTCTCTACGATGTTCTGATGCGGAGATATAAGGCTTTGTTTACTCTGTTGCTAGGGTACTGTATTTGGTTGCTAGGGAAAAAAATGGCATCCCATAATGATTACACTCTGAGTCACGAGTCAAACGGTCCAACCCCCGTGTCTCTACGATGTTCTGATGCTGAGATATAACTGTTTGAATTTTATGTTGCTAGGGTGCTCAAAAGTGGTTGCTAGGGGCGTGGCTTAATACCTATGTAAGGATCCTGAGAGACTGATTGGATGCCTGAGTAAAATGAGCCCACCCCCATGTCTCTATGACAGTGTGATGCAAAGATATCCATCTGGGCATTTTATAATGGCAGTCTATGGGAGATGTTGCTAGGGTGCCCAAAATTGTTGCTAGGGGCGTGGCTTAATAGCTCTGGGATGATCCTGAGAGACTGATTGGATGCCCGAGTAAAATGAGCCCACCCACTTATCTCTACGACACTGTAAAGCAAAGATATCCCATCTGGAACTGTTTTATTCCCTTATATGGGCATGTTTCCTGCCCCATTATAAGTCAATGGGAATTTTTGGGTGCCTCTTACACCCCAGGGGTACAACTTACACCCCATTGTGATCCATGTTCTTACAGAGCCTACCACCCTCTTCAAATGTTGTAACCCACATGTTTCTATAAAATCCTCGAGCGGAGCTATGACCTGTCAAAGTTGGGCGCAATGTTAAGTCAATGGTATTTTTCGGGTGGTTTTTCGCCCCCCTTTCAGAAATCCTGCACCCGGTCCCTTATAAAAGTCATAGCACACCTCTCCTCAATAATCCGGTCGATTTGAGCCCTCTTTCGTGGGACTACGTTAAACCGTGCGGGACGAGTTACGCGCCGAAAAAGTGTCCAGAAAAAGAAGAATAATAATTATAAAAGATATTAAAGTTTGAAGACAAACTTTATGTTGGCTTGAAAAAGCGTAGCCTGAACGTTTAAAAAAGATTGACAGAAGTTTAGTTTAGTAGGCTATCTGGCAGTTAGTATGTTTAAGTATGAAGCTAGCATGATTAGCATGAAGCTAGCATGATGCTAGCATGATTAGCATGAAGCTAGCATGATGCTAGCATGATTAGCATGAAGCTAGCATGATGCTAGCATGATTAGCATGTAGCTAGCATGATGTTAGCATGATTAGCATGTAGCTAAGCATGATGTTAACATGATTAGCATGAAGCTAGCATGATTAGCATGTAGCTAGCATGATGCTAGCATGATTAGCATGTAGCTAGCATGAAGCTAGCATGAAGCTAGCATGATGCTAGCATGATTAGCATGAAGCTAGCATGATGCTAGCATGATTAGCATGAAGCTAGCATGATGCTAGCATGATTAGCATGAAGCTAGCATGATGCTAGCATGATTAGCATGAAGCTAGCATGAAGCTAACATGATGCTAGCATGATTAGCATGAAGCTAGCATGATGCTAGCATGATTAGCATGAAGCTAGCATGATGCTAGCATGATTAGCATGAAGCTAGCATGATGCTAGCATGATTAGCATGTAGCTAGCATGATGTTAGCATGATTAGCATGTAGCTAAGCATGATGTTAACATGATTAGCATGAAGCTAGCATGATTAGCATGTAGCTAGCATGATGCTAGCATGATTAGCATGTAGCTAGCATGAAGCTAGCATGAAGCTAGCATGATGCTAGCATGATTAGCATGAAGCTAGCATGATGCTAGCATGATTAGCATGAAGCTAGCATGATGCTAGCATGATTAGCATGAAGCTAGCATGATGCTAGCATGATTAGCATGAAGCTAGCATGAAGCTAACATGATGCTAGCATGATTAGCATGAAGCTAGCATGATGCTAGCATGATTAGCATGAAGCTAGCATGATGCTAGCATGATTAGCATGAAGCTAGCATGATGCTAGCATGATTAGCATGAAGCTAGCATGAAGCTAGCATGATGCTAGCATGATTAGCATTAAATCTAGCATGATGCTAGCATGATTAGCATGAAGCTAGCATGATGCTAGCATGATTAGCATGAAGCTAGCATGAAGCTAGCATGATGCTAGCATGATTAGCATGATGTTAGCATGATTAGCATGAAGCTAGCATGAAGCTAACATGATGCTAGCATGATTAGCATGAAGCTAGCATGATGCTAGCATGATTAGCATGAAGCTAGCATGATGCTAGCATGATTAGCATGAAGCTAGCATGATGCTAGCATGATTAGCATGAAGCTAGCATGAAGCTAGCATGATGCTAGCATGATTAGCATGAATCTAGCATGATGCTAGCATGATTAGCATGAAGCTAGCATGATGCTAGCATGATTAGCATGTAGCTAGCATGAAGCTAGCATGAAGCTAGCATGAAGCTAGCATGATACTAACATGATTAGCATGAAGCTAGCATGATGCTAGCATGATTAGCATGAAGCTAGCATGATGCTAGCATGATTAGCATGAAGCTAGCGTGATGTTAGCATGATTAGCATGAAGCTAGCATGATGCTAGCATGATTAGCATGAAGCTAGCATGATTAGCATGAAGCTAGCATGATGCTAGCATGATTAGCATGTAGCTAGCATGAAGTTAGCATGAAGCTAGCATGATGCTAGCATGATTAGCATGAAGCTAGCATGATGCTAGCATGATTAGCATGTAGCTAGCATGATTAGCATGAAGCTAGCATGATGCTAGCATGATTAGCATGAAGCTAGCATGATGCTAGCATGAATAGCATGAAGCTAGCATAAAGCTAGCATGATTAGCATGAAACTAGCATGATTCTAGCATGATTAGCATGAAGCTAGCATGATGCTAGCATGATTAGCATGAAGCTAGCATGAAACTAGCAAGATTAGCATGAAGCTAGCATGAAGCTAGCACAAGGCTTGCATGATTAACATGAAGTTAGCATGAGAATAGCATGATTAGCATGAAGCTAGCATGATTTAACGTGAAGCTGGCATGATTAGCATGATGCTAGCATGATTAGCATTAAGCTGGCACTATTTAGCGTGCAGCTAACAAGATTTAACATGAAGTTAGCATGATTTAGCATGAAGTTAGCAAGATTTATTATGAAATTAGCATAAAGCTAGCATGAAACTAGCATGAAGCTAGTATGACTTAGCATGGAGCTAGCATGAAGCTAACATGACCCAAAGACCCAACCCCCATGTCTCTATGATGTTCAGATCCAGAGATATAAGGCTTTGTTTATTATGTTGCTAGGGTGCTCAAATTGGTTGCTAGGGGCGTGGTTTAATACCTCAGTAGGAATCCTAAGAGACTGATTGGATGCCTGAGTAAAATGAGCCCACCCCTATGTCTCTATGACACTCTGGTGCAAAGATATCCATCTGGGCTTTTTATAATGGTAGTCTATGGGAGATGTTGCTAGGGTACCCAAAATTGTTGCTAGGGGCGTGGCTAAATAGCTTTGGGGCGATCCTAAGAGACTGATTGGATGACTGAGTAAAATGAGCCCACCCCCATGTCTCTACGACACTCTAAAGTAAAGATATTCCATCTGGGACGCTTTTATTCCCTTATATGGGCATGTTTTCTGCCCCATTATAAGTCAATGGGAAATTTTGGGGGCCTCTCACACCCCAGTGGTATAGCTTACACCCCATTGTGATGTATGTTCTTACAGAGCCTGTCAGCCACCTTAAATGTGGTAAGCCACAAGTTTCTACAAGTTTCTCACTCACAGCTATGACCCGTCAAAGTTTGCCTCAATGTTAAGTCAATGGAAATTTTGGGGTGTTCGAGCCCCCCGTTTAGGAATTCGGAAGGTCCCATCAGTTAGAAAAGATATAGCACACTAAGTCAGACCAGTCTGAAGGTCTGTGGAAAATTTGGTGCATGTAGCTTGAAAGCTCTAGGACGAGTTAGTGTCAGAAATTTTGGGAGGAGAAGAAAGAATAATAACTAGATAGAAAAGTTTGAAGACAAACTTTATGTTGGCTTGACAAAGCCTAGCCTGAACTTTTAAAACAGATTTAGAGAAATTTAAAACAAGTTTAGTTTAGTATTATAACTTTCCGTAAACATGATACCAAAAGTTACCATGTTAGCATGTTTAGCACTAAGTTAGCATGATGCTAACATGAATTAGCATGCAGCTAGCATGATGCTAACATGAATTAGCATGAAGCTAACATGATGCTTACATGAATTAGCATGAAGCTAGCATGATGCTAACATGAATTAGCATGAAGCTAGCATGATGCTAACATGAATTAGCATGAAGCTAGCATGATGCTAACATGAATTAGCATGAAGCTAGCATGATGCTAGCATGAATTAGCATGAAGCTAGCATGATGCTAACATGAATTAGCATGAAGGTAGCGTGATGCTAACATAAATTAGCATGAAGCTAGCATGATGCTAACATGAATTAGCATTGTGCTAACATGAATTAGCATGAAGCTAGCATGATGCTAACATGAATTAACATGAAGCTAGCATGATGTTAACATGAATTAGCATGAAGCTAGCATGATGCTAACATGAATTAGCATGAAGCTAGCATGATGCTAACATGAATTAGCATAAATCTAGCATGATGCTAACATGAATTAGCATGAAGCTAGCGTGATGCTAACATGAATTAGCATGAAGCTAGCATGATGCTAACATGAATTAGCATGAAGCTAGCATGATGCTAACATGAATTAGCATGAAGCTAGCATGATGCTAACATGAATTAGCATTGTGCTAACATGAATTAGCATGAAGCTAGCATGATGCTAACATGAATTAGCATGAAGCTAGCATGATGCTAACATGAATAAGCATGAAGCTAGCATGATGCTAACATGAATAAGCATGAAGCTAGCATGATGCTAACATGAATTAGCATGAAGCTAGCATGATGCTAACATGAATTAGCATGAAGCTAGCATGATGCTAACATGAATTAGCATGAAGCTAGCATGATGCTAACATGAATTAGCATGAAGCTAGCATAATGCTAACATGAATTAGCATGAAGCTAGCATAATGCTAACATGAATTAGCATGAAGCTAGCATGATGCTAACATGAATTAGCATGAAGCTAGCATGATGCTAACATGAATTAGCATGAAGCTAGCATGATGCTAACATGAATTAGCATGAAGCTAGCATGATGTTAACATGAATTAGCATGAAGCTAGCATGATGTTAACATGAATTAGCATGAAGCTAGCATGATGCTAACATGAATTAGCATGAAGCTAGCATGATGCTAACATGAATTAGCATGAAGCTAGCATGATGTTAACATGAATTAGCATGAAGCTAGCATGATGCTAACATGAATTAGCATGAAGCTAGCATGATGCTAACATGAATTAGCATGAAGCTAGCATGATGCTAACATGATTAGCATGAAGCTAGCATGATGCTAGCATGATTAGCATGAAGCTAACATGATGCTAACATGAATTAACATGAAGCTAACATGAATTAGCAGGAAGCTAGCATCATGTTAGCATGATTAGCATGAAGCTAACATGATGCTAACATGAATTAGCATGAAGCTAGCATGACGCTAACATGAATTAGCATGAAGCTAGCACGATGCTAACATGAATTAGCATGAAGCTAGCACGATGCTAACATGAATTAGCATGAAGCTAGCACGATGCTAACATGAATTAGCATGAAGCTAGCACGAAGCTAACATGAATTAACATGAAGCTAGCACGAAGCTAACATGAATTAGCATGAAGCTAGCACGAAGCTAACATGAATTAGCATGAAGCTAGCACGATGCTAACATGAATTAGCATGAAGCTAGCACGATGCTAACATGAATTAGCATGAAGCTAGCATGATGCTAACATGAATTAACATGAAGCTAGCATGATGCTAACATGAATTAGCATGAAGCTAGCACGATGCTAACATGAATTAGCATGAAGCTAGCACGATGCTAACATGAATTAGCATGAAGCTAGCACGAAGCTAACATGAATTAACATGAAGCTAGCACGAAGCTAACATGAATTAGCATGAAGCTAGCACGAAGCTAACATGAATTAGCATGAAGCTAGCACGATGCTAACATGAATTAGCATGAAGCTAGCACGATGCTAACATGAATTAGCATGAAGCTAGCATGATGCTAACATGAATTAACATGAAGCTAGCATGATGCTAACATGAATTAACATGAAGCTAGCATGATGCTAACATGAATTAGTATGAAGCTACCATAATGCTAACATGATTAGCATGAAGTTAGCAAGATTTATTATGAAATTAGCATAAAGCTAGCACGAAACTAGCATGAAGCTAACATGACTTAGCATGGAGCTAGCATAAGGCTAACATGACCAAAAGACCCAACCCCCATGTCTCTATGATGTTCGGATCCAGAGATATAAGGCTTTGTTTATTATGTTGCTAGGGTGCTCATATTTGGTTGCTAGGGGCGTGGCTTAATACCTCAATAAGAATCCTCTGAGACTGATTGGATGCCTGAGTAAAATGAGCCCACCCCCATGTCTCTGTGACACTGTGCTGCAAAGATATCCATCTGGGCATTTTATAATGGCAGTCTATGGGAGATGTTGCTAGGGTGCCCAAAAATGGTTGCTAGGGGCGTGGCTTAATAGCTATGAGATAATCCCTAGAGACTGATTGGATGCCTGAGTAAAATGAGCCCACCCCCATGTCTCTACGACACTTTAAAGTGAAGATATTCCATCTGGGACGCTTTTATTCCCTTATATGGGCATGTTCCTTGCCCCATTATAAGTCAATGGGGAAATTTGGGTGCCTCTTACACCCCAGGGGTGAAACTTACACCCCAATGTGAGGTATGTTCTCACAGTGCCTGTCAGCCTCTTCAAATGTGGTAAGCCACAAGTTTCTACAAATTTCTCGCTTGCAGCTATGACCCGTCAAAGTTTGCCGCAATGTTAAGTCAATGGAAAATTTGGGGTGTTTGAGCGCCCCGTTTAGGAATTCGGTAGGTCCCATCAGTTAGAAAAGATATAGCATAAATCTACGTACCAGTCTTAAAAGTTTTGTAAAGTTTTGTGGGTGTAGCTTGAAAGCTCTAGGAGGAGTTACAGTTAGAAAAAGTGTGGACCAGAAGAATAATAATAACTAGATAGAAAAGTTTGAAGACAAACTTTATGTTGGCTTGACAAAGCCTAGCCTGAACGTTTAAAACAGATTGAGAGAAATTTAAAACAAGTTTAGTTTAGTATTATAACTTTCCGTAAACATGATACCAAAAGTTACCATGTTAGCATGTTTAGCAGTAAGTTAGCATGATGCTAACATGAATTAGCATGAAGCTAACATGATGCTAACATGAATTAGCATGAAGCTAGCATGATGCTAACATGAATTAGCATGAAGCTAACATGATGCTAACATGAATTAGCATGAAGCTAGCATGATGCTAACATGAATTAGCATGAAGCTAGCATGATGCTAACATAAATTAGCATGAAGCTAGCATGATGCTAACATGAATTAGCATTAAGCTAGCATGATGCTAACATGAATTAGCATTGTGCTAACATGAATTAGCATGAAGCTAGCATGATGCTAACATGAATTAGCATGAAGCTAGCATGATGCTAACATGAATTAGCATGAAGCTAACATGATGCTAACATGAATTAGCATGAAGCTAGCATGATGCTAACATGAATTAGCATGAAGCTAGCATGATGCTAACATGAATTAGCATGAAGCTAGCATGATGCTAACATGAATTAGCATGAAGCTAGCATGATGCTAACATGAATTAGCATTGTGCTAACATGAATTAGCATGAAGCTAGCATGATGTTAACATGAATTAGCATGAAGCTAGCATGATGCTAACATGAATAAGCATGAAGCTAGGATGATGCTAACATGAATTAGCATGAAGCTAGCATGATGCTAATATGAATTAGCATGAAGCTAGCATAATGCTAACATGAATTAGCATGAAGCTAGCATAATGCTAACATGAATTAGCATGAAGCTAGCATAATGCTAACATGAATTAGCATGAAGCTAACATGATGCTAGCATGATTAGCAGGAAGCTAGCATGAAGCTAACATGAATTAGCATGAAGCTAGCACGACGCTAACATGAATTAGCATGAAGCTAGCACGACGTTAACATGAATTAGCATGAAGCTAGCACGATGCTAATATGAATTAGCATGAAGCTAGCACGATGCTAACATGAATTAGCATGAAGCTAGCACGATGCTAACATGAATTAGCATGAAGCTGGCACGATGCTAACATGAATTAGCATGAAGCTAGCACGATGCTAACATGAAATAGCATGAAGTTAACACGATGCTAACATGAATTAGCATGAAGCTAACACGATGCTAACATGAATTAGCATGAAGCTAGCACGATGCTAACATGAATTAGCATGAAGCTAGCACGATGCTAACATGAATTAGCATGACGCTAGCACGATGCTAACATGAATTAGCATGAAGCTAGCATGATGCAAACATGAATTAGCATGAAGCTAGCACGATGCTAACATGAATTAGCATGAAGCTAGCATGAAGCTAACATGAATTAGCATGAAGCTAGCATGATGCTAACATGATTAGCATGAAGTTAGCAAGATTTATTATGAAATTAGCATAAAGCTAGCACAAAACTAGCATGAAGCTAGTATGACTTAGCATGGAGCTAGCATAAGGCGAACATGACCAAAAGACCCAACCCCCATGTCTCTATGATGTTCGGATCCAGAGATATAAGGCTTTGTTCATTATGTTGCTAGGGTGCTCATATTTGGTTGCTAGGGGCGTGGCTTAATACCTCAATAAGAATCCTCCGAGACTGATTGGATGCCTGAGTAAAATGAGCCCACCCCCATGTCTCTGTGACACTGTGCTGCAAAGATATCCATCTGGGCATTTTATAATGGCAGTCTATGGGATATGTTGCTAGGGCGCCCAAAAATGGTTGCTAGGGGCGTGGCTTAATAGCTATGGGGCGATCCTGAGAGACTGATTGGATGCCTGAGTAAAATGAGCCCACCCCCATGTCTCTACGACACTCTAAAGTGAAGATATTCCATCTGGGACGCTTTTATTCCCTTATATGGGCATGTTCCCTGCCCCATTATAAGTCAATGGGGAAAATTGGGTGGTCCTTACGCCCCAGGGGTGAAACTTACCCCCCAACGTGATGTATGTTCTTACACAGTCTGACAGCCTCTTCAAATGTGGTAACCCACAAGTTTCTACAAATTTCTCGCTTGCAGCTATGACCCGTCAAAGTTTGTCGTAATGTTAAGTCAATGGAAAATTTGGGGTGTTTGAGCGCCCCGTTTAGGAATTCGGAAGGTCCCATCAGTTAGAAAAGATATAGCATAAATCTACGTACCAGTCTTAAAAGTTTTGTAAAGTTTTGTGGGTGTAGCTTGAAAGCTCTAGGAGGAGTTACTGTTAGAAAAAAGTGTGAACAGAAGAATAATAATAATAATAAGCTTAGATCGAAGAACAGTATGTTGGCTTTGTCAAGCCAACATAATAATAATAATAATAAGCTTAGATCGAAGAACAGTATGTTGGCTTTGTCAAGCCAACATAATGAATGCCTGTTGTAATATTATTATGGCAGTGTAAATGTGAAGTGTGTAACTTCTGCAGCTTCAACTTTTTGTTGCTCAGGTTCAGGCCAGAGAGTAGGGTTTAGAAATTTGGTCTTTATTCTAGAATTCTGTGTCGTTTGACAATTTATCAAGTTTTCCTTCCTTAAAATTCAATTGCCAAAGGAAGTTTGATTTCTGCAATAGAGCATATGTCCAACACTGGCTGTGTCCAAAACCCAAGGCAGCTGACTTGTTGCCTCGCTGCCTCATGAGGCAACGATTTTGGCGGCATGAAGGCAGCTCCGGGAAACATATTCAGACAGACTGAATAGGCAGCCTAAAGGAATTCTGCTTCAAATATAAACAGACAGCACCTTCGTGATAACTAATCCCATATATTAAACTCACGAGAAATGCAATCAAATGGTTTAAAAAGTGAAAATATAACTTTGTTTACACTAAATTTGTGATCCAGCCGCTTTGTTTACACTAAATTTGTGATTACCATTCCAGTCAGGGAACTGTTGATTTAGCTCAAAGGCAAATACATTAATCATTATTAACTATATATTTATTTATATTTTGTACACTCTAAAAATGGCTGGGTTATTTTTGACCCATAATGGGTAAATATTGGACAGAACACACCGTTAGGTTAAATTTGACCCAATGCTGTTTTTTTTAAAACTCAACTGCTGGCTTATTATACCCCATGGTTGCATAACAACAACCCAACATTAGGTAATTTTTAACCCAGCATGTGCTCTGTCCAATATTTACCCATTATGGGTCAAAAATAACCCAGCAATTTTTAGAGTGTAGGTTTCATCTGATTTAGCAGAATTAAGACTAAAAATTTATTGATTAATTAGTCCTGCAAATATACTTTCTTGACTAGTGAAGACTGAGGAGTGGCTATAAATTATAAAAATGAAGTTGAAAAAAGTTTAAATTAATTTTAAGTTCAAGTTGATTAAACTTGCATGAACAGTGCACAATTATAAGTCAGACAGGACTAAGAAATGTAGTATGAAATTATATTTCTGTTTCTTCTGAATAAGGAACTAATAAAATATTGCAATGACAGTGTTTATGACAGACCCAACAGTACAGTATTTCACCATAATCTTGCTGAGGACAGGGCACAATAAACAGCCCAGTGTGTTTCTTTATATAGCGTCTTTTAAGTAGGTCATACACCAGCAATGTCTATAAAAATAAAACTGTGCATGACAAAGCATAGGTTTTTAGTTTACATATAGAGTAGTATATTTAGCAGGTAAATGACGTTACATTAAAGAACTGCTATACATAAAATGAGGAACACATACTTTGCACTATTTCAGAATCACATGTAAACAAATTTGACATTGACTAAAAAAGCCAACTTCTTTAGCACAAAGGTCAAATTTCTTTCATTGTTCATTTTGGAACATTATCAAATCTATAAAAGATAGCATATCACAGCTATCTCAAGTTGAGGCAGGGAAACAACCTAGACATGTGACCAGCTTATCAAATAAATTTAGGTTAAAATGGAGCATCTGGTACAAACTTGTATTAGCCTGAGCCCATGCTGTCAATGAAGCATATTTTTCAAGGAAAATCTAATTGTTATTTTACTCATAGAATTAAACAGAAACAAACTTGGGACTTCATTGCAAATGTGAGTTGCATGCAATTAAATAATAAGGTGGGTATCTTCAGTCTGTGTGTAGTGCATAGAGGTATCTGGTAGACATTTGTAGGTCTCAGTGAAGTTGGTGGTACCATAGTCAGATAATATATAAAGTTTTAAATCTAGAGCAATGTCTGAATTTGTGTACAGACCGTGCTCGACCTGTACAGGATAACCCTTAAATCGTCCTTAAAAAAACTTCTGTTGGTAAATAACAGATGTGGACATATTTACTGTATTATTAAATTTATGCCATTTAGGTGTTAAACTTAAAATTAAGATTACATTATGCTACTAAATGAAAACATTATCCGATCTTACTGTACAATCGGGATATTGTAAAGAGATATAGGAGAGTCAAATTGTTTACAGTTATAAACCACTGAAATAGAGGCATATCTATTCAACTGTTTTGTGGACTTTGTACCTATGGGTATGATCTCCATTGTGCCATCACTGTGTACTTTGTGCACATTGTATACAGTGTTTGGTCATTTATTCTTGATGTGAGGTTCCATGTGCGGCACAAAACCAATACCGCAGGTCAGAACACACCTAGAATGTGATGCAGAAGCATTAAATTAATTATTTACATATCTATTTGGGCAGTTATATAGATTAATCTAGGCATTGGTTATATTAGGACATCTTAGTAGTTTTTACAGACAAAAAACAATACTGGTGTGCATCTTAAGACAAAACAATGGCACTTCTATATGTTTAGAATATACAAGATGTTTTTGAAGGCAGCACAAACATGCATTTAAGTCTGGGATTTAAGTTCCAGTTGTTCCTGTGCTGTCAGGTTTTGTAGGTAAAGTGAGGTATGATTGGTACTAAATGTGTAAACAATTAAATTTACCTACCGAAATAAATTATATGTCAAAAATTAAACCCCCACGGTGATTTTTTTTGTTTTATATCAAATAAATATTCAATCAACAATCATTGTTTTGCATCAATACATAGTACTCACATTTCATCTGTTATGGTTCTGGGAAGCATTTTCCAAAACTTTCTTAGCTCTACGTCGATCTTAGGTTGTGCCTTAAGGCTTAAGCTGTACCTTATTGGTAACACGTGTTTCCCGAAACGTTAGTTTAGTATACCTTCTGTAATTCATACATTTGCAAATTTGGTCTGGAGTCTGGACCACTCTTAGCTATACCTTCTACCTCTTGACTCCGCTAGGGGCCACTATTGTGACAAAAGCTTGTGTACATGGCAGTTTATATAATTTTATTCTGTTTGTTAGCTTTTAATTTACATTTTCCAACGGGCTTGCAACTATTAGATGCTACAGGCATAATCCCACTAGAGTCGCGATATTTGTTAAAACGCCAACAGTTTGCAGTTTACATACTTCTCATTTTAATTCAATATAGAACACAAACACGTATAAATTAAGTGTAAAAAACATTACTGTTTCTTCCTCTGTAATTGCCCTTATGAAAATTAACCATGGTTTTACTACACTTAAAACCAAAAAACATACTGTAGTAAAACCATGGTAACCACATTTTCAAAAACCATATTAAAACATGGTTAGTGTAGTAAAACCATGGTTTTGCTAATAGTAATCAATACACCAAAAAACATGCTATATTTTCATCACAAAAAAAAACATGGTTAGGGTGTGGACCTATTGTGTGTCAAGACATAAATAAAAAATAGATTTAAGCTGAATTGTTTACTAAAAATGCTTACTGGAATTAAAGTGTAAAAAATTCCCCTCATTCTGAACTACAACTCCCATAATGCATTGGTGTGTTGTTTACCGCGTCAAGCAAACATGGCCGCGCTGTCAGGCAGCTCCTCTGACTGTTGCACGCTCAAAAAGACTCTAAATAAGTTAACTTCCAAAACCTCTGCCTCCCCAAGGGCACGAACCCACTCGGAACCATTGTACGTGATCTCCCTGGAACGCTACGGCAGAGACCCAGACTTCGAAATCCGTTTTCCGGACGTTATTTCTATGTCAGACAGTCTGTTTGATGCTACCATCACGGACGGATATTGTAAGATCCGCGTATCTCTGGATCCCGCTCTCAATAGACTCATCAGCAGGAATAAACTGCACTGCGGGATCGTCATACGGAATGTGGAGTTCAGCCGCGGCGAGGACAACGATGGAGACGGCGGCACGTATCATGTCTGTAGTCTGGAGGTGGACAGAATGTCCGGCAGTGATGCGGCTCTTCGGGCACTCTCGTCGGTGAATGTGAGGTCTATTCCGTGGATGGGAGGAGAACCGGATGCAGGTCCGCTCAGAGCCCGGAGAAGCTCGTACCTGCCGCTCTGGAATAATCAGGACTTTTACGGAGAGATGTGGCGGGACACCCCCCCATCTGAACCTGGTGCGGAGGAGGAATCTGGGGATGAAATAGAGGGTGTGTACTAGACAGTGATGGGCGATTTCGAAGCACGCATTATGAGGCTTCGAAACATTTACAAATCTTTTGTTTCGAATCTTTGTTTCGGAGCTTGTTTCAAACTGGCCAAAGTCACGTGATTTTAGCAAAGGAGGGTTCATTACGTCATAACTGTGTCGAAACTTTTCGAAAATCCGACGATTCACCACTAGGGGGAGTTGATCACAAATGACCAGTGTAGGTGAACTCGGGTCAGTTTTATTATAAAAGTTCATAAAACATTCATCCTTCTGGCTTATAAAACTACCATTTTGTCTACTTTTTGTTTATAGACAGATTTAATGTGCATAATTAAAAAAGGGAGTTCGTTTTTATGATTTGTTTGCCATAAATAAAACTAAAAACACAGACTACACTTTTGAATAATTTATTTTTCATAAAAACATATTTTTAGAACAATCTTGCTATTATTTTGTAAAAAGTGTAAAATGTTTGGACAGATATTGCTGCTTTTACACTATTTTGATCAGCGGTGAAGAATAATCCCATATAAGTTTAATATGATTTTATTATCTTTACTATCACAAAACTGTAGTAAATTGCCACCATTGTAATTCAAATAAGACAGATTGTAGGCAAAATTATTACATTTTTTTTTAAATAATTTCATTACATATTAATTTAGTATTCTTAGACTGTAGTAACTATGGTAAGTGATTTTCATGATCATCTTTTAGGAAATGTACACTAATGCTGTCTCAAATTATAAATGTCCAAATAATGCCTAGAAATGCTGAATTCTGATATTGGTCTTTATTAATACTTTGGATGTGATGTTAAAATGCTTTTGGTTAAGCATACCTTTACTTTTGGTAGATACACGGTCCACAATTTCCCTCGCTGTAATACGTAGACGTTTCTTAAGTGGATCCCGGCGGTTCGATGGAGCTGTGTGTGTACGGATCCTGCAAAAATCCAGACTGATGTATTATGGAAAAGCAGATCAGAAATGTGAATGTCCGTACAAGGTCAGAGGTCTCCTATTTGGCCATTCTTTACTATCTCTAATCATATAGGAACTTGATAGTATGATAATTGTTAGCACAAATTATTTAAACTTCATAAATATTGTTTTAACAATTTAAAGATTAATTTGTTAAGAAATGTAAAACATGTTTTTTTTACAGTGTTATTTCTCTCCCGTACCCTCAGGCAGAGTTACTGGTTGCGGATGGCACTTCCAGTGCTTGTGTTGTGCTGTGGAACACACTTTGTTTTGACTGGTATCGAATCCTGCAGCCTGGTCAAGTTGTGAAATTGAGTCACTACAGAGTCAAGGAAAGTTTTAGCAGTCGCTCAGGGCAAGAATCGGAGCCCCACATCGGTACGTAAAATATAACAAACATGCATATGAACTTGTGCATGTGATAAATGATGTGATGAACACTGTATTTAAACAAATGGTAGTCATGTTAAATATTTTTGCCAAACGCAATTTCTGTCTGTTTCTTATTCTGATCACATAGAGATCAGTCTTAATTCCAGGAATCCCACTGCTCAGATTTCCATCATCCCCAAGAACCAAATTTCCCCCGATTGGGCATTGCCAAACCTGCCTCATACGTTCATTTGCAGGTTTGTGTACAGATTGCATTTTTACATCCTTTATAGTCTTATATCAAAGTGTAAGATTTGCATAGCATAAATTGTGTCATGTTTTACAGCCGTGACCTTCCTAGCTGTCCACATGGCGACATCTGTGATGTCATTGGTGTGGTGATTTTCATAGGTCGATCAGAACGTGTCAGGAGGCAAGGTGAGACATACAGTACATGCAGACAAAAAAGCATTTAAGCCATGGGTCACCAAACTAAGGCCCGCGGGCCGAATATAAGAGTAAGAGAAGAAAGGATTTGGAGGATGAAAGGCGTACTGGCAGCACAAAAGAATGTATTCCTTCACCAAACTCAGGTAAACCAGGCTGCTGTCCGAACTAGCTATAAGTTAGCTCACCTACTAGCTACCCATGGAAAGCCGTTTACTAATGGGGACTTTGGCTGTGCCAGGCCAGTTATCTCTACTGCTGGTGGTCATACAATTGGTCTGGGTCATACAATTATATATAGCTGACCCGGCCCCCATGACAGTCAGGAACGATAATCTGGCCCCCAGAGAAGAAAGTTTGGTGACCCCTGATTTAAGCTGTTAACGCAAGTACTTTAAACCAAAAATGACATCTGTTTACTTGCAGATGGGCAAAGGTCAGAGTTGGAAGAGTATCGGTGGCTTCAGTTGGAGGATGGAACGTCAGATAAGCCAACCATGATCAAGCTTTTCTCCACATCACAACCTGAAATTCAAAATCGAATCTATCCAAGTAACTAGTCGCCGCATCTTCCCTTCATTTGCCTTTTTATTACCTTTATGCCGTTTTTACACATAACAGTTTGTACGTTTTGAGAATTTTGTCTCTCTTTTTTGTTATCCAGTGTCACTGGTTGTCTGTACTAGATTAAAACTTATCAGAAGTACAGTTGACAGAGCTACAACTTTTGGGTATCTCACAAATACATCATTGACTCAGGTTTACTGCACAGGTAAAACACACACCTATTACACGTAACAATCACAAACATAGGGATGGTTTCCCGGACAGGGCTTATCTTAGTCCCAGACTAAAACGAATGTTTGAGCTGCCTTCATTTAAAAACATGTGTATATATATATATGCCATTGTTTTGTCTCAAGATGCATACCAGTATTGTTTTTTTGTAAGGTATGTTTGTAAAAACTACTTAAATGACTTTAATATAACTAAGTATATAACTAAGTCTAGTCCTGGCTTAATCTAAACCCTGTCCGGGCCTCTAGATTAATTACATTTTATGACCTACATTTTATAAATGTTGCTGTCTCTGTGTGTGTGACATTTTTTGTGGTGTTATGGGTAATTATTTTTTTCAGGCACCGGTTCTCACCCTGTGATGCCATACAGAGGGGTACGTCCAATCCGGCAGTTTCTCCAGTGGCTGAAGCAGGTGGATGAGAGCAGTATGCTAGAAAGGGCTGTGATTGGAGGATACTTCAACTACCCGCCTCTTCCTGTTTCACTGCATATTTTCATGGAAAACAGACAAGGTTAGATGCCCAAGAGAATGTAGTCAGTATGAAAGTGTGTGTAAGAGTGGAGTTTCGCAATGCATGCTAAAACAAAATAACATGTACATCCAAGCAGCGAATAGTGCCCCCTGATGGTAGATGGTAAAACTTACAAAAATACATGTAAAGGGGACATATCATGAAAATCTGACTTTTCCATGTTTAAGTGCTATAACTGGGTCCCCAGTGCTTCTATCAACCTAGAAAAAGATCAACCCAGTAACTTAGTTTTGGTAAATCATTCTCTGCAAGCATTTGAAAAAATTGAAAATTGGCTCCCACTGTGATGTCAGAAGGGGATAATAGCACCCCTTCATTTATTCATTTAGAGAGATCAGCTCATTTGGTTTAAAGGGACACACCCAAAATGGCACATTTTGCTCACACCTACAAAGTGGCAATTTTAACATGCTATAATAAATTATCTATATGGTATTTTGAGCTAAAACTTCACATGTGTACTCTGGAGACACCAAAGATTTATTTTACATCTTAAAAAAGTCTTGTGAAATGTCCCCGTTAAGACAATGATTAGTAAGTATGTAGTAAATTTCAATGTATGTGTGTGCAGGGGAAGCTGGTCTCATCAGTGGAGGAGAGATCAAATTAGCATGCGAGAGGTTGAATTACAGAGAAAGGCGAAGATTTGCTATACAGTGTGTCATCACTGCGGCCTGCTATCATCACAGAGAGGTCACACACAGTAACAAATCACCCACAATGCTGCACATCCAACAGTGAACACCACCGTTTCTTTCTTTTTACAGGACAGCGAGCAAACACAGTATTCAGATCTTCCATCTGCTCCGCTCAGCCCTAGAGTACCACGCCAAAAAGAGAGGTTTGTATATTTGTGCACTAGTGCTCTTGTGATCAACATTTAAGTTTGTTAATAATTGTTTGTGTGTTTGTATTACAGGACTGAACCTCAACGGACAACTGTGAAGAGGAAACTTTTCAGCAGTACCACCCCTAGAAAGCGGTATGTGTGTGTGTGTGTGTGTGTGTGTGTGTGTGTGTATACATACAGTTTTGGTCCCTACCAGAGCTGTTAATAGTGAAGAATAATAACTATGACTTTTTATCAGGTTAGCACCACCTCTGCAGCCACCAGTAATAGAAGATGATGCTGAGAGAGGTATTATCACTTAAAAAACACTTTATTCCACACCCTAAAGCTCTGTTTCTAATTAGTGTGATGTGTAACACAATGTTTATGTAATCTTTATGACCATGTTGGCAGATTTCTCTTTGTTTGATGGTGCTATGGAGTTTCTGGTTGGAGAATGTGACGATGACAGTAATGATGATGAAGAGGATGAAGAAGACTTCTCGACTCCGCCCACTAGTCCCATGACCTCACGGCTGGGACTGACCCGTGCTGCTCTTGAAACATTGCCACGGGTTTTTTGTTATGAGCGACGACACATTCAGGCTGCTGCTGTGGGGATGCAAGCTAACGCCTTTCACAAGCTCCTCCCACAAAGAGAGCTGCAGTCATTTAGCCCCGCCTCCTGCTACACAGGCTACTTCACCCTAACAATGAGAGGTAGGCTTTTACAAAAACTCTCTATTGTGAATTGACCTATCGCTAAGCCCAACCCCTCGAACGTAGACGAACCAATGGCAGACCAATTGCACTGAGACCGGCACTCTGACAATTTTGAGGCATTTTCAAACTGAAATAGGTGTTTTTCCACCTCTTTGTCTGATTGGCTCAAATTGAGTGGGCGATTCCCAAATGCATTTTTGAGAAGGGGGTCTTTGTGGAACAAAAAGAGGCGCTTCCCAATTTTGGGAAAAATTGAAAAACGACTCTTTTTTTGTTTGTTCCGCAGAGACCTATACTTCCAGGTTTCAGCGCCATAGAAAAGCATAGTAAGATCATAAGCTTACATCGATTTTATTGTGTTTATGCTGCCAAAATGATAAAACAATATGCCTGGGGTATTTATAACCCTAATCCCAGGTATCTTGGGAGGATGTGCAATAAAATGTATTTTTAAAATGCCACGTAATGTCCACAAGGATCAACAAGGATGTATACATTTGTCCTAAGGTAAGTCGAAGGAACAATGCTTTTATCTGTGCTAACGTCACTTAATATTATTATTTAATCGCAATCATTATGTACTAAAACAGCCTCGCCTCATTTAAGTTAGATAGCATTAGATAGCTTGTGCTATCGTGACGACCGTAACATGAGGCTTCACCTGCTTGCATTGTGTTATGTAAACCCTCACTTCCAAATTAATCTTGTTTCCCATCATATTTATATTACAATCTTTATATTAATATCCCTTTGTGTCATATTTAAGTCCCACTTGAATGATCATCAAAGAGAGGTGGTCCTTCTGTGTCCAAAATACATAAAAAAACAGCTCCCATTGTAATACCGCTAGCAACCTTTTATATTGGAGTTCGAAGCAATAACTAAGGGGGGGGGGGGCTTAGCGATAGGTCAACTTAAACTCCTGTGTTGGTCTTTCACGGATGGGATGCTTCTTGTGATTAAATATTTTCCACTGGTATGCCCGCAGCTTTGTCAGATGGAGTGACCCTTGATGCTATTTTTCTGCCTACTGTCCCTGGAAACTTGCACTGGGCGCCTCTCCCCCTTTCACATGATAACTCATGGGAGTCTCTCTTATCACATGGAGGGTTTTCACCCCATGCCCCACCCCCAAGCCCAGGTAAGTATGAAAATGATAATGAAACTTTAATGGTAGACTGTGGAAAATAACCAGGCTATTACAGAAAGTACTTCAGTAAAGCCATATCACAGGCAGGGCTCCAGACTAACTTTTTTCACTAGGAGCACAGTGGCCCCCAACTGAAAATTTTAGGGGCGCAACCAGAAAATTTAGGGGCACACACCGTAAATCAACATGCTAACCAAAACTTCACATTTCTACTAATTTCCACTGTATTACTAGTAAAAACTTGATGATAGATGCAGAAATTACAATGTGCTGTTTCAAATTCAGTGTCACATTTTATTGTGCACTTTTGGAAAAAAAGGTCACATTTACTGGTTGCACATGTGCGACTGGATATAAAATTCAGTGGCACACTCTCAAATTTTAGGGGCAAAATGCCACCATTTGGGGGCAGTCTGGAGCCCTGACAGGGGTGACATAAGATGAATTTGTTATTCATATAAACTGAGTTTAAATCCAGTTTTCTTTCTTCTCCCACAGCTGACCTGATCACCACAGCCGATCAACTCACCAATCAACGATTGCTTTGTGTGTTAGAGGCGTGTGCATTAGGTGGAGACAAGGTGGAATTTGTGCTAAACCGTGCATTTCCATTACGGTAATAGAGAAACATTCTATTGCTTTTACCTTTTATTTTTACCTTTTTACATTTATTTATGTCAATATATGTATAAGACTATTTATTAACAAACATTGTATATATATTGAATTATATATTTATTTTGTATCTATTTAATTATAGATTTATTTTGTTATTGATTAATGTAACAGTGCTAATGCTAAATAAATGTTCCTACATAATCAACTTGTAGTGTTGATGTATTTATGATTCATTAGCTCGAGGATTAACCTCAAAGGCTCAGTACTTTGTTATTCTCATACACAATTTCTCCTTTGATTATGACATATCTGATGAGTTCCTGATGGCCCCCAAACTGATAGATCAGATGTTCCCACCTGTACCACAAACAAAAAGCAGACAAAATCATAATTAAGACTGATCTATTTTGAATGTTTACCTATCCATTGGCAGTCGCTTTAATCCAAAGTTTCTTACAGTGCACTCAATCTATACATTTTTAACTCTTTTCCCGCCATTGTATGCGAATGTTGATTCATACCAAAATGCTTTTTTGCATAGTATTGTTTGACACATGAAAATGTCTGGGGTTATGTATGTAACTGTTGTTCCCTGAGAAGGGAACGAGACGCTGCGTCTCCCTTGCCATACTTCCTGCGTCCCTGTAACGCCGTCTTTGGCAATATTTCAGATAGCGATATACTTCCTGGCTCCCGCGTCACCCTGTCTTTGTTGTTAAGCCTCACCATTGGATGAATTTGATATACACATTGAGACGCACTTACCATTGGAGGCGTCCCCAAAGTGTCACCGCAGTGAAGCAGCGTGAGTTCCCTCGAAAGGGAACTATAACAATGTATCTTAAAAGGTGATACGATGTAACCTTGCTCTCACTTGAAATGTGTCCCCATTTAGTACTTGAAATTGAGGGTATTGGACCTAGAAAGTCCTTGAAAGGTCCTTGAATTTGAAGTTAACTAAGGTGTGGGAACCCTGCAGCTTTTTGCTAAAAAAATATATTTTTAAAGAAAAATACCCATATTTAAGAGTTTATATGCAGATAAAAAATACGGGTTTTCCCCGTTTTGTTTGTTTATTGTTTGTTTGAAAGCAAAAAGGGTCTGTTCTTTCATTTGATATATTTGTATGTTTATATTTTTTAGAAGAAAATTTTCCTGGAAGGCATTTTGTGAAAATCACAAAAAATGCTGGCGGACAACTTTTTTAAATATGGCTGGCAGGAAATGAGTCAACAGCATGTCCGTCATCTCTGAAACTAAACCCATGATCTTGGCTAATGCAGTGCTTTCCCACTTAAAAAAATTTATAAATTGATGCTCTCAAGCAATGCATGCGAGTTTACCGTGGTGCATTGATGATCAGAAGGTCTCCCTGTTTCCCAGTTTCAAGCGATCCATGCGTATGTGAACGGTTAAGGGCATAAGCTGCATTTATTGTGCCCGCAGCTAGAGCTTCGGTCATAGACATCTTCATCATCACACAGGCCAAGTGCATCACCATAGGCTAATAAACACATCAGGCTGGTCAAATTGTCATGTTTATGTTAAAATTAATATAATTATGTGTGAAAATGTGTGTGTTATGGTTACCATTGAGCAGCAGTAGGCGTTAGGGTTGAAGTCACTACCGAGAGCTACTATGACCCCTGAATCAAGCATATCTCTTGCACGTGGTGGAGAAAGCCTTAAAAAGACATAATGAGAATGAAAACACTCTTACACGAGGTGAAAGTGTCACAGTTGTGATATATTTTACCTTAAAATATAGGCGGTGGTGGGCAAGAGGACTGCTGATGTTTTAGCGGTTGCCATGGCAGCAATGCCCTCATCAGTCACCTCTTCTAAATGGCTGATGGCTAAAGCCCCAAGTTCTGCTCCAATCTATAAGAGAATAGAGGGATGATGGAAGAGAAAAAGATCCCTGTGTACAAAAGAGATGATCAAGTGCCAGAATAGATGGTAATATATACAGTCAGCTCCATAAATACTGGTACATTTTGTGTTATTTTAGCTGTTTACAAACATTTATTCCAGTTACTAGATAATGCAATCATTTTGATGTGAGGTTCAGAGCCACAGCTTCCAAGTGCAAATGCCACACTTAAAATAAACTTCAGACTTTAAACATCCTTCATTTACGGGGAAATTATTTAACAAATAGCCCATCTTTGTCCATAAAACAGCTTTTAAGTCAACTGTTCCTTTACTTTTGGCCTCTTTAAAAAGGGGGAGTTACATATTAAACGGCTGTAATTCCTTAACCCTTCATCCAACTTGGATGTGAATACTCTCGATTAGTTAAGCTGACATATATATTATATAGACTGGAATGAATGTTGGTAAACAGCTAACATAACACAAAATGTGCCTCTGTTCCAATATTTATAAAGCTGATTGTATGTGAAGGCAGAAGTGATGCATCCATACATGTGCTGAGTTCATAGGATGGAGCTCATCTCCGTGAAAGTTGATGTTGAGGCCCATATCTTTGCCTTCCTTCAGTATGCGACGTGTGGAGCTCAAATCGAACACACCTTTCTCACAGAATACGTCGATGTTGTCCACTCGCAGTTCACCTGAATCGATTAGTTTTTTTATGGCAGGCAGCTGCACTGCCACAATGTCCTGTGTGGCTTCTTCCATCGTTTTATTTCTAAGTAGATAAAGAAAGTTCAAGTTATGCAAATTATTATTATTATTATTATTATTAAATTTTGAGTTTATACTTGGGTACTGCGTGGGCTCCACAGTATGTTGCTGATATCCCGATTGACAAGGACTTCCTCGCCGAGTTGATCACCCTCAGCATCTTTAGTTCTGTGTCCAGCTCCAGTCCATAGCCACTCTTACACTCCACCAGCGTAGTTCCAGCTCTCAGCATCCGTTCCAGACGGCTTTTTAGCCCCTCTAACAGATGCTGTTCGGTTGCCGTGCGAGTGTGTGCCACTGTAAAATGAATTCCACCTCCTGCTTCATGCACCTCCATATATGTGGCTCCAGCCAGCTACATTTGGACACAGTGATCATTTTTATTTATTTGCGTTAGAAACTCTTGATGGTAAGATACATAGATGATGTCTTTAAGGTTCTCTTAGGCTTATAAAATTGAAAAAAGTTTATATACTAAAAAATAAAGTGTATATAATATAGAAATCACAAGGACAGTAAATAATGGATGGAATTAAATGAAAGTAAAACCTTCATGGCAAACTCGTGCACTCGGTCTCCAGCCCACACTGGATGTGTATGGGCATCAACCAGACCTGCAATGATATGTTGCAGTTTTTTAAAATGTACATTTTCAGTGAATGGCTTATTTTGTGTGTAGATGTAACACACCTGGAAGAACACACATGCCAGAGACATCCAGGATTTGGTCAAATTTTGTTCCTTTGAATTGAGACTCAATAATATCTGCTGGTCCAACAGCTTTAATTAGGCCATCACTACACACAAACAAGTTTGTTTCAATATATCAGTGAGGACATCTCAAAGACTTTTTTCATTGTTTTTATCCCTAGTGTAATGCTCACACAAATCTGCTGTTAAAAATCAGATCAACTTAAATTACTTCAATTGGTAACACCTACAAAATGTAGTTTTTACAACTTATATGTTTAAGTAAAAATTGTATTGTTTTACTGTGTGATTTAACGTAAAAAATGTGTCTGAATTTGGGTTTTACTAGTGAGGACCACCTAAATGTCTAAACTTTAGCTCTCAAAAATATAGCCAAACATGTACAAACACATCTCCATTTCTATCCCAATAGTGTAAATGGGAACATGGGGATTTGAATAATGCAAAATAAAAATCATTTTCCCACTGTTCCTATTTTCAAACGTTTTGTAGAGAATAGGGAGTGCCAGATAATTTATTCTTCTAACTTTAATGTCAGGTATTACTAATTTTTAAAATTATTTTATCCAACTTTAATCCAACACTCCTCAAGTAAAATTACACACAAAATTACACACATTATTAGTTAAAAATATTAAAAACGTGTCTGACTTACTGTCCAATCACCACACTGCCATTCTCAATGATAGCCAGGGTCTGCATCCCATTTTTGGTAAGGTACTTTTCACCATTTCTACAAACTACGACCACTTGTTTTGCATTTTTGACTAAAATCTTAAAACTGCTGGTAGACATTATGAGAGTTAGTTTACCAATGAAGTGTTTCAGACGAGAGCTCCGAGAAGAAAGACTGGGTAAATATTTAGCAAAGCCAAAAATTAGGTAACCTGACCAAAGGTCAGTAAAAGTGGGGGTAGATATGTTACCAATAAATTCAGTATTATATTGTTTGAACTAATCTGAAAAGGAACGGTGCAACTCCGTGCAAGTCTATACTTTTATAATGCATGTAAAACATTATGTAAAACTACACTATTTGCATTTCAAACTGGTTTTTAAACTAGTGGCATCTTTGAACTATAATCCCGACAAAATAAGACCCAGTACACTTATCATCTGAATCCACATAACATAAAAAGTCTTGTTTCCCAGACCACTTTCGTGTTTGCAAACAGAGATGACGTTTTTTGTCGGCGGAGCCAAACTGGTTGCAGAAAGTAGGCTTGTTCGACTTCATCCGGCGCCGCGAGAATCGACAACCGTATGTCGTCAAAGTACCGCGAGAGCGATTCGCGAAATCATACGAGGAGTTTGCTTTTATATCGCTCTCGCGGAACTTTGACGTCATCTCTTGCGGCGCCGCATGAAGTCGAACAAACCTAGGGACAGCTCCACAGTAGCTGTGAGAAGTGTTTTAGCATTAAACCTTGATTTTTATGGATTCGGTGTTCTGTCGAAGTCTGATTCCCCTATGTTTCCCTAAAGTGCAATGTTTCTTATAGCGTTTTAATCACGTTACGTTTATTTTTTAGATAAATAAAAAGTTTAAATGGCTTGGCTACTGATATGCATGTATATGTATTGTTCTTTTTTGCTAAATCAATTATTTTTACAGTCTGAATCGCTAAAGTACATATAAAAGCAATACTACTATTATGTATTATATATAATAATGTTTATTAAATATTTCATAATTATTTTTCCTTATATTTATAGCTTACGTGTTTGTTCTAAAACTATTATAAAAGTATTATGTTTACACATACATTAAAAAGGCCTGTTTATATATTAATAACATTTTACATTGAGTGTGTGTGCTATATTAATATATTTATTAAGTATGTAAACATAATCATTTTAAAACAAACAGGAATAAGATAAGGAAATAAAAAGAATTAATAGAAAACGAAACAAATATGAAATATTTTTTTAAAAATTGTGATATGATTGCTTTTTCATTATAAAAACATTTATTCGGAATAAATTATAAATGTAACATGATAAAAACGCTATAAGAAACAAATAGAGGGAACAGACTTCGACAGAACACCGGACATCTTCTCTACTTAATTTCTAATCTAATTATTAATAGATTTCCAGATTATTTCATTGCTCCAATCTGTCCGTTTAAGGGCTTATTGCAAACATTAACACCTACGTTTATCTTCAAATGGTGTCTTCGGCGATGGTATTCTATAAAAATGAAAGCCATCTTTTTTGGCATTCCTATTCTGACACTTAACAGCACAACAGTACATTTTCTAGTGAGTTATCTTGCTCGTTTCACTTGTGTCTAATTCATTTCCACTGTTTTTATGCAACCACATTGCGCACGCAGCTTGCAGTGACGTCTACTCCAAAATGGTCTATACTTTGCACCATGCTACAAGACACCCCCAGATATTAGATACAATGCAAGCAAGAAAAAAAGCAATGACACACATATACAAACTGCACAATTTATTAGTCATTGTGCTGCCAATAACTTTTACAGTGTAAAAAATAACAAAACTAACAATTTAACAAAGAAAAAGAAACATTCTCACATAAAATTGAGACAAAATGCAAACTGAGCAATACAGCTTCCAATCCCGTGTAGATAAAGAAATCAATCGACTCTTCATTCTCTCATCTCTCCATCTTCTTCTTCTTCTTCTACTCCTCTTATATACAAAACATTATTACATCTGTGGGGAAAATAGGAAACACAAATCATGTTAATAAGAACAACAAAGAATTTGCTGTAATTCACATACTGAATTTCAATCCAAAACCTCACCTGATGAGCACCTCACCAAGGTGACCTGCTAATGCTCCATCCACATACTCTTCTGTGTTGGCGAGCTAGATACAGCACAGATAGAAAGGGCACAATAAAAATGCGTTCATCTCTTACTTGTGCTGCCAACAGACACAGATTTTAAGCTCAATTCTGTATTGTTGAATATCTGTCATATAATCACATACCAAACTTTGTATGTAATACAAAAGTAACAAAATAATGTAATATCCTAATATAAACACAGCATGCAACATTTTATGTTTGGACGCAATGTGAGATAACACATCAGAATCTCTGAATTTTAGACTGGGTTATGGTATAACTATGCATAGAGAACAGATACAGATGACATACTGAAAATAAATGTTATGTTTTTGTCTGGACAATGCATCACAACACCATGAGGCAAAGCAATAATGATCTTAATTATTTTTTTTTAAATTAAGCCTGCATTATAAATAGCTCTGTTGATGCTTTGATTGGGCCACCATCTATATAGGAAGCTTTTTACCTGCATGTTCATATATCCATCCACTGATACGAGGTACCCTTTGTACTCCATACCCCACTTCAGCTTCACCATCACGGGCTTACCCGTAAGACCGTTTAGAAAGGGCTTGGGATTCAATGGTAAACTCTGCGCAAGAGACACGAATTTAAAGCGTTGAGTTTAATACCTTGCACAATCCAGTATACGCTAAAAATATGCTATGCATGATCATGATACCAAGAATACTACGGTACAAGTAAGAATGTAATACTATTGTGCTTGAAGTTTTTTGTTGTGTAGACAGTACCAAGGCCCGTAGACTGAAACGTAAGTTAACCGCAAAAAATAAAAACAAACTGATCAAAAGAATCAGCCATCTGAAACAACGAACGGTCTACGTTACAGATGCTAACATACTAGCCGCTTTTAATGCTCAATAATGAATCAAATTTACCTTTATCTATCACAGTCTCATACACTAAATATACTACATGTGACGCCTATGAACTTACCATCTCTGGACTGCTTAAACAGTATTTTAGAAGGCAAAAATTGTATTAATTCGAATAGCAAATGCTACTGCAGTTCACTCGCACGCCTTGCCGCCGAAACAGGAAAGTACAGCGAGCGCACTATGACCGCACGGGCGAAGACTAGAGCACGTTTCCCTATAGCGCCCCCATCACTACTGGCATGTAATAGCACCATTTATACAATTTAGGATAACCCTTCAGTGCTTAACTAATAAAGAACATCAAGAGATTAATTTAGACTCGTTCAGAACCAGAATATTCTGGTCAATTATTCTAAGCTCCAGAGATGTGTTGAGTACTTTGTTAATGAATTAAAACGCAGAAATACTGCCAGAAAACCCACAAGAGCGGATTATCCGGGAAATCTTTTGCAGATCCGGATTCCAGACAATTTTTTTATCCCGTTTAAGAATGTGTCCGGTCTTTCATCAAGCACATTCCTGTTTACCAGTCTCAAAACATAGTGTTTCACTGAGCCCATTCATTAAATAAATGTACACGCTCTGCACATGAAAAATACTATAGTACATTTGTGTGTTTACTACACTGCAGTAAAGGTTATAGATATAATGTTAATTACAGTATGTATTTATTAGTTTACTTATTTACTATAGTTAAAATAAGCTACTATTGAACAATATAACAGTGTACCGTTTATTGGTCTTATTGTCACATTATTTTCAGTCGAGTTATACTATTAAAAAATAATCGCATTACAGTTAATAAACAATTATAGGGGATTTTTGTATATTTGATTGACACTCCTAAGAATGGGATCAAATACTGAATGAAAAAGAAATTTCTGTCCAGTAGCAGGATAAACTGGGATTTCCGTATAATGTATTAAAGTATACAGGCATATATCTTTGACCTAATTAGACGTTTTGACAAAATTTATTGATGAAAGAACATAACATGTAATTTAGCCTTCTACGCCACGGCTAACATCAATAGGCATATACAATACCACTAAAGAATACAAAGAAGAAGAACTTTCTGGTGAGTAAATTGAGATGAATAGGTGAATAGTTTCTATTTCCTTCAGAAAATGCAAATCTAGGTAATTCTTTTAAAACGTCAAAGTTTTCCAAAGTACTCCATAAATTAATTATATATAGTAAAAACAAAAGATTTTGTGAAACATAAAATAAAAATGTGCCTTGCAAGTGCTGATCTGACGTTGAATGACTCACGCATTCTAAATGTTGGGATAAGGGGCGTGGCCTCCGTTCTTCAAAGGTCCTGGGCGTGATCGACATCATGCAGCGCTGCACAGACTGGTCAGAGTCTGAGATCAAATTACCGCGAGAGCAATTCGAAAGAACAGTTCTCGACTTACTCTCGCGGTACTTAGATGTCCTACGCCGATCGGTCTGCGGAGCGCCTCGCGCAGCCGAACACGCCTCCCGTCACTCACAGGAGCTCCAGATTTTAGCTCAGGTGTTAAAAGAGTGACACGCACTGGCCCACGAGACCCGCTACAGACCAACACACTCCGCACAATTCTCCTTTATATGAGCCGTGCGCATGGACAGCTGCCACAAGGTAAAGAAGTGTTTCGGTATTGCGCTTATGGAAGGTTGCTCACCAAATGGAGGTGCCGTGCAAGATTTCTGTCCTCTTTCAGGTGAAGATAACAAGTTTCTGTTTGTTATGGGAGAAGATCACCTCAGCTCAGCGTTTGCGCACCTGGCCAACCCACGCCAATGAAGTCGTGCTCCTACTTGCATTCTGAAAGGCTCTGGAGAGGAATCAGGTTCTCGTGCTTATTGTGGATTTAAACCCTCGAAGGGCTTGATACGTGTATTTTTTTCCCTCTGGATCTGTGACTAATATGGAGCTGACAGGGAGATGCGTGTTGTTCGCAGCGCTTGTGATCAGCGTTCCGCACTCTGCGCGCTCAGGTCAGTGTTTTGCGCTCTCCCGCTTAGCTTTGGCGCACCACAGCACATGTGCGTTCAAAACCAGCTTAATTTAGGACAAATCTCAAGGACCATAATAAACTAAGTTAAAGTATGAGAGAGTTTCGGGATACTTTGAATATGCAAAACAAATTTAAACTTTGCATATACGCTACCGGTCAAAGGTTTAGGGCGAGTTGATTAAAATGTTTCTTTTGATCTTAAAATCTATCAGTGGGAATGTGAAATTTTTATTTAGAAAACTAAAGTTTTATTTAAAAAATGAAATGCATGAAAGGACTAAATAAGCAGAGAGTAGGAGGGATGGGAATACAGCATCTCATGGTGACACATCAAGAAGCTAAATAATAAAATGCCAAGGGTGGCTATATTGACGATGCTATAATATAACAGCTTGATACATTTTGAATTTGGTTTAGTAACAAAATAATTCCCAAAATTTTACCATTGTTCTTAAATGTGGAAAATATTAATGAAGAATGAGTATGTACATACACCCATCTTGATAAATCAGCCACCAAACTCGCCATGCACCTAAAATGTAGCCTAAATATTAATTTTTTTTATGTTATTTTGTTTGTTTATTAAGACCCCCAAAACAGTCACAATTAACTCAAATTTTATTAGCCAATTTTGCGATTACTAACTGGTCCCAGACTTTTTTTAGTTTCAGTTTTTAATGTTCACACAGGTGTCCCAAGAGAGTTACCAGTGCTGACATACTGCATCTTTGACAACCAGAAAGTGTCTTAATATGCTTGTCATAATTTTAAACCGTATGTCTATTATTTTAGACCCAGCAAATTGCTTTGTGAGGCGTTCTGCTTAAAAAATTATATTTTTCTGTATAATTTACTGCCACTTGATTTAATGTTTTTTTTTTTTATGGAAATACAACGACATTCACACATACAGTATATAGTCTTAAAGGGATAGTTCACCCAAATACTGTCATCATTTACTCACTCTTATGTTGTTCTAAACCTGTATGATTTTTTTATTTTGATGAACACAAAAGAAGATATTTTGATAAATGATGATAAGCACACAGCTGACGGTGCCCATTGAATTCCATCGTATTTGTTTTTCCTTCTTTAGAAATCAATGGTTACCATCATTTATCAAAATATCTTCTTTTGTGTTCATCACAAAAAAGAAATTCAAAAAACAACACGAGGATGAGAAAACAATGACAGTATTTTCATTTTTGGGTGAACTATCCCTTTAACGCTTAAGTATCAAAGTGCGTCTGTGTTGCTATATCCTCAACGTATATATTTTGCGTTGTGAAAAAATCTAAATGTTCTGCAATGTGTGTTTTTAATACCATTTTTGTAATGTGTCTCTGTACCAGGATGTGATAATCAGGTGTGTAATCCACGCATGGGAAACCTAGCAGTCGGGCGTTCAGTACAGACCATCTCACAGTGTGGCTCGACATCTCCAGAACACTACTGTCACTACACTATGGACAATTGTGTGGCACTATGTGAGGCGTGTGATGCTTCAGTGACACACCTTGCACACCCACCTTCCTCCATGACAGACTCGCCTTTCAAACACCCGCCAACCTGGTGGCAGTCTGCACAGGGTGTGGCCACAGAAACTTTACAACTGGACTTGGAGGTTGAATTTTACTTCACTCACCTCATTATCATATTTCGATCGCCACGCCCTGCTGCCATGGCAATAGAGCGCTCTCAGGACTTTGGACACACATGGAGTGCTCTGAGGCTGTATGCACACAACTGTAGTAAAGTGTTTGACCTGGAGGATGGACACAGCTGTACACAGAAATATTCCACAGCATTGCCTTGCAGCAATGGAGAGGTGAGAATTAAGCAGATCCATAGCGTAACATATCACAGGAGACATGCTTTTGTGTGTGTATGTGTTTTTCTTGTTTAATTTGTTGGGTAAGTGATGAATGATTGTTCTTTTAATTTTCTGTAAGGCTGTCTCTAAATGTAGGGTTCCTAATGGTTCCCAATGCTAATATATTTTGCGGATGTAATTTAAAAATTTTATATAATAAATAAGAAGTTAAAGGCATAGTTAACCTCAAAATGAAAATTAGCCCTCAAGCCATCCTAGGTGTATTTGAATTTCTTCTTTAGCCAAACAAAGTTGGGGTTATGTTATTATTCTTTTCAACATTGTAATGGCAATGATCGTGTCCCATTTTAAAAGCTCCAAAAAGCACATCCATCCATCAAAAACCAATCCATACAGTTAATAAATGTCTCTTGAGGTAAAACGATGGGTTTTTGTAATGTTGGCTCAGAGGTGAACGGTTGTAGTTTATAAAGTTTGAAATATACATGTTTCCTTACAAAAACCCATCACTTCACCTCGCAAGACATTTAATAACTGTACGGTTTAGTTTCATACAGGATGGATGCGGTTTTTGGACCGTTATAGACACCTAGGTTGGCTTGAGGGCTATTTTTCATTTTGAGGAAACTATTAATCTATTTTTGTTTTATGGAACCATTACAGAGACATTACAGTGAGGATTACCTGGGTGATTCTCCCGAAAACTTGGTTTTAAAAAGGTCAAGCATGAAAATTAAAAAATTGCTTAAATTTACTTTTTTTCCCACCAGACATTGAAAAACAAACTCTGGAGTAAATGGGAACATTTAATTTAAACACTTTTACTTATCATTTAACACTTTTTGTAACATAATTAAAAAAAATAGTCCTAAAAAATCTCATTACCGCAACAGTCAGAAAACATCAACACTGACATATTTTCAAAATGACATGACAAACCTGAAAGAACATAATTTGGAGATTCTGCACATGCATTTAAAATCAAAGTATTATGCTTCTATTAATTAAATTAACATTTAATAAGAATCTGTTGCGGTAATGATAATCAAAATGTCGTGTAAGCATTCTGACAAGACAATATTTCAAATTAACTGTAAAAAAATGATCTTACCTGGTAGCCATCTTGAAGTAACTGGTCCATGTGCTTGGTCACTCAAAATCAAACTTTATTAAAATTCTGTATGTGTGCTAAAACTGTTCTCAAAAAGTGTTACGGAGGATGAGAACATCAGGCATGGGCACATCATTTTCCTAATTTTTCTTCATTATTATTATACATGAATATTCAGTAAATATTTTTTCTGTCATCTAAAGTAGTCTAGCAAAACATCCATTTTTTTTTTTTTTAATATTTGTGTGTTCATTTGATTAAATTACAACATAATGCATGTTCAAACACAGCCGGACACATTGCGGTAATGAGAATTTCAGCAGAAAATGAAATAAAATTGACAAATTATAAATTCTTATGTTGAAATCACACATTGTGCAAGGTAGAACACAGTATTGTGTTAATTCTGATGCTTTTTAATATTACTATATTACACATTTTATAGCTAAAATCATTAGTGCCGTGGTGTTTCAATGGTTTCGTGAGAATCACCCACCTGAAACCTTATGATAAAAACCATCAGCAAAAATGTTAGTAATTGTCCGTTTTCTGTGTGTGAGCAGGTTATTTACCGCGCGCTGTCACCATGGGACAAACTGAATCCATACAGCATCACGGCCCGAGCCCACCTCAGCATCACTAACATAAGAGTGCGCCTACTTCAACCACAGTCTTGCCCCTGCAAGCATAAACTCCCTGATGCCAACATTGCTGATGCACACTATGCCATCTATGACCTCATATTAAAAGGAGGTTGTTTGTGCCATGGGCATGCCGATCAGTGTGTGCCCACCGGCAACCACCAGATCACGCATCTTTCTAACAAACACATGGTAAGTGTGCATGTGTATTTACAGTTATAATCCTACAAATGAAATGGTAGAATGTGGTGCTAGCAACTTAAAAGTCTCAGGTTTGATTCACAAACTGTAATAAAGTAACTTGAAACATGGTGTCTGTTTGCAAACAAATGTAAATGTTTTAATAAATTTGGTTAACATATCCATGTTTATTTTTGATTAAAAGTGTAAAGAACTGTTCAAGCTCATTTAAAGAGACAGTGACGATATAAAACAAATATGGAAAACTTGGCAACTTTCATTATGCGGTTCATAGATAATTACATGGTGATTAACACAATTTTGTGTTATTGATGTTATCTTCATTCCCAGAAGATGTGTTTCCAGTACGGTTACATAAACAGTTTTCCATCTCTCTCATAGTTTTTCCCTTCTCTCACTCTCTTTGTTCCAGATTATATAAGCAATGCGTTTGCTGTTCATTGGGTGTATCTCTACAGAGCGAGTACAGTTAAACCTTTCTCCGATAGCAATTGAAAGATAAAAAGACAAAGTCGTCAGACAGGAAAAGGGAATGGAGCGAGAAAGCAGATAAGAAACCTCAAGGCAAAAAAGTGAGGCACTGTTGCGGCCCTCGTCCTAATTGAGTTGTTGTTTGCCCGCTGCGATCGGACAATAACAGCAATTAGTGACAGTCGCTCAAACGCACACAAATCAACTCATTGCTCTCTTATCAAAGGTCAGACCGTTTGATCTGACAGCCCAGACATAATACGGCAAGTGCCAACTGCCAAGTTTGCGCACACACACATGCACGCAGATATGCAGACAAACAGAGTTGCGTTGACATGATAGGACACTCATAATAGGACTCATGCTCACACGCAACCCTTGTGTACCCCTGCAGGAATGTTTTGGTTAGCAGGGAGTGTGTCTGTCTGAGTGCGTTTCCTCCCATGTTATGATGATAAACATGTGAAAGTGTTTCAGATGCCAACCGGATGGCACATTGCCAGTTTAAAGAAACTCATTTGTCACTGCTGCAGTCACGTCTTTTTATCCCCCTCCTCCTTTTTTGGGTTACTTATTAAGAAGACAGTTTTTATTTATGCGTTCTCTTTAATTTAAACTCACAGAGACCAGGACTTTTTGATGCTAGTCTTGCATATCGAGAAAAAGCATAAAGTAAATATGGGCGTTGTGGGTGAGGAGGATGTTGTTATGCAGGACTTAAGTCATTTTTAATGTAGGAAAGATTTAGCGTCTCCATCATTTGTTTACTTGTGAAGTCTTATCAGTTTTAAAGAATTCCTTCAGATTTTACTGACTTAAAAACAACTTCTGGCTAAATTTGAAAGGCTGAGCGTCAATCAAAGTTGTTGTAAAATGCTGATAAACATTTCTGTGGCCAGAAAAGTCTGTAAATAAAGCAAGTTGCTACCTGACAATTGTACATGACTTTCAAATGTGGAAGAATTGTTACATTTTTGCTATTTTTTTTCACCGTGTTACAGTGATGCCAACATGGCTAAGTTAAAGGAATTGTTCACCCAAAAATTTAAATTTTGTCATCATTTACTCACCCTCATGTTGCACTGGCTCATTGCCAGTGGAATGTTTGTAACCAAACCTTGTAGAAGCCCCATTGACATCCATAGTAGGAAAAAGAATACTATGGAAGCCAATGGTGCCTCTGATCGGTTTGGTTACAAACTTTTCTCAAAATATCTTCCTTTGTGTCAGAACAAAGACATTTATACAGGTTTGTAACAACATGAGGGTTTGTTAATGATGACAGAATTTTTAATTTTTGAGTGAACTATCCCTTTAAAGGGACACTCAACTTTTTTCAAAATAGGCTTATGTTCGAGCTTCCCTAGAGTTAAACAACTGAGTTTTACTGTTTTGGAATCCATTCAGCCGATCTTCAGGTCTGGCGCAACCACTTTTAGCATAGCTTAGCATAATTCATTGAATCTGATTGGACCATTAGCATCGCGCTCAAAAATGGACAAAGTTTCAATATTTTACCAATTTAAAACGTGACATTTCTGTAGTAACATTGTGTACTAAGACCGACGGAAAATTTAAAGTAGCGATTTTCTAGGCCGATATGGCTAGGAAATATACTCACATTCTGGCATAATAATCTGCCTAGAAAACCACAACTTTTAAAGGGGCCATGTCACAATAATTTTTTAAGATGTCAAATAAATATTTGGTGTCCCCAGAGCACATGTGAAGTTTTAGCTCAAAATACCATATAGATAACTTATAATAGCGTGCTAAAATTGCCAATTTGTAGGTGTGTGCAAAAATGTGCCATTTTGGGTGTGTCCTTTAAAAGTGAAGTGATCGCACTGATGGTAGTTTGATGCAATTCAAACTCAATTGTGCTGTAAATTATTTTCTCTCTCTCTTTCTCTCTGCACTAAATGGCAGTGCTGTGGTTGGATAGTGCAGATTAAGGGGCGGTATTATTATAATAAGAGCTCCTTTATGACATCATAAGGAGAGCCAAATTTCAATTACCTATTTTTTCACGGACTTGTAGGGAATGGTTTACCAAAACTTAGTTACTGGGTTGAACTTTTTCACATTTTCTAGGTTAAAGGAAGCACTGGGAACCCAATTATAGCACTTAGTCAAATTGATTTTCATGCCATTGCCCCTTTAATTTTCAGTCGGTCTTAGTACACGATGTAACTACGGAAGAGTCAAGTTTTAAATAGGAAAAATTTTGAAACTCTTTGGTCATTTTTGTGCACGATGCTAATGGTCTAATCCAGTGTTTCTCAACCCTGGTCCTCAAGGACCCCCTTCCAGAAAGTTTTAGATGTCTCCCAATTTAAAACACCTGATCTAACTCATCAGCCTCCTTCCAGAATGTCTCCCTAACAAGCTAATAATTTAAATCAGGTGTGTTAATTAAGGAGACATCTAAAACATTCTGGAAGGGGGTCCTTGAGGACCAGGGTTGAGAAACACTGGTCTAATCAGATTCAATGAAATATGATAAGCCATGCTAAAAGCGGTACCGCCAGACCCAGAGATCGGCTGCATGGGTTCCAAAACAGTAAAAATCAGTTGTTTAAAGCATCACTATGTAGTTTTTTTACCTTTAAATAATGTCTCTAAAATTATTTCAGTGATAGAACAACTTTTAACTGGACAAATTGTACTGTTGCTGCAACCTGAGCAGCCTCCTAGCTGCTACAAGCAGACTCTGAAATTGGCGGTGGAGGGTAGAGCACACAGCCCCGCCCCTCCCCCTGCCTGCAGAAGAGTGTCTGATACCAGGCACTGTTGTGCTTTTCAACCACATGGGGGAGCTGTAAGTCATTTTTACATGGAAACTACATAGTGTTGCTTTAACTCTAGGGGAGCTTGAAAATAAGCCTATTTTGAAAAAAGTGGAGTTTCCATTTTAAAGGGATAGTTCACCCAAAAATTAAAATTCTGTCATCATTTACTCACCCTCATGTTGTTACAAACCTGTATAAATGTCTTTGTTCTGATGAAAAAAGATCAAAAAGATGTTTTGAGAAATGTAACCAAACTGATCAGAGGCACCATTGGCTTCCATAGTATTCTTTTTCTTACTATGGATGTCAATGGGGCTTCTACAAGGTTTGGTTACAAACATTCCACTGGCAATGTGCCATGCAACATGAGGGTGAGTAAATGATAAAATAATTTTTATTTTTGGGTGATCTATTCCCTTTAATGTAGCCATGTTGCATCACTGTAACACGGTGCCTTGGGAGGTTTTACTTTCAAAAACAAAATTGCAAAATGTAACAATTCTTTAAGGACACCCTTCACCTGTGGTAAACTCTCTGTAATGCACACATTGCTTACATTTTTAGTGGTATGAAAAAAGTATGTCATTGGCTAGTTTATGGCTGTATGATAAAACATTTACCACCATGTGTATGTATTAAAGCACAATGCCATATGACCATATTGTGCTTTTAAAATTTTTAACAAGCCTTTTATCTCAGGTGTTCTTGGGTGAACTTGATAAGTTGAATATATTGCTTGCTGAAATTTGTGCTTCCTTTTTTGGGTCTATCCTGCAGGTGCATGGTAAATGTATTTGTCGACATCACACGGCAGGCGATCACTGTGAACGATGTGATGGGCTCTACAACGACCGGCCATGGCAACCAGCCAACGGTTTAACTGGAGAAGCTCATCAATGCATTAGTAAGCGCCCCTCCTAAGTTTCTTTCCTACATTTCAACAAACTGTACTATTTTGAGGAACACAGATTTGGTCAGCTCCCTAACCATAAAAAGGCGAGTGAACCACTTCTCACACATGCATGTCTGCTTGTAATAATGGCAAACTTGTGTTTGTCGTTACTGTTGTGCAGAGTGCAAGTGTAACGGCCACGCAGAGAGCTGTCGCTTCGATGAGACCGTATGGCTGCGCTCTGGACAGCGGAGCGGCGGTGTATGTGACTGTCTTCACAATACCACTGGACGCCACTGTCAACACTGCAAGAGCGGCTTTCACAGAGACCCAAAGCGACCCCCGAGTGACCCGGATTCTTGCATACGTAAGACGTGTGAACACGGGGACATGTGCACAATATTGTATCACAAAATCATGGGTGTGGAGTGTTTGTATAAAGTCTGGATACAGTGTTCTTGGTTGCACGTCTGGATAGCCATATTTGTTAGTGTGGTCCTGAATTTCAGTCTTAGACAAAGATGAAAGCCATTAATCTCAGATTTTGAAAAGCTGCTTAAAATGCTATGTGGGGTATATGTGTTTCCCCTTCTACCCTTCCGTTCCTGATCTTTCATCTTTCCCGTCCTATGTGAAAGGCGCACGTGTCCATGAATATTCTGGAATCTGATTGTGTGTGTGTGTGTGTAGCCTGGCCTAGATGATGTCAAAATTCGGGAACACGGAAGTATTCACGAACATGTCCGATGCTGTAGCACACACACACGCATGCACATCGAGGGGATGTTTGGTATTGAATGTTATTCCTGCTTGGAATGCTAATGGTTCTTATGGCAGGTTGGGACATGCAAAATAACAAGAACATTGATGGGATCTTGTGTGTGTGTGTGTGTGTGTGAGTAACTTGCGTAAATTTTGTATGTGAAAGAGTGTGTGGGAGCAGACAGATAAATCATAAGATGACTCCAGTCTTGCAATAATTGACTTCATACAGTACGTAAAAAAGTCAGTCTGGTTTGGACAGCTCTCTTCTATTGTCTTTTGTTCCAGTTGTAGCACTCAATGACATGTAAATATTTTAAGGGGATGTTCGGTGGCAAAAAGTGAATTGGATGCATTTGATGCTAACTTTCCCTCTTTTTTAAATTTCAGCATGTAATTGTAACCATGTGGGTTCATCATACTGTAACCCTGAAAATGGAGATTGTGTCTGTAAGCCTGGCGTGACTGGGCCACTTTGTGACCATTGCATGCTGGGATACTGGGGCTTCGATGAGTATGGCTGTAAGCCTTGCCAGTGTGCCAGTGATTGTGACCCCTACAAAGGAGACTGTATGATTAGGTGATTACTTTTACTAGTTGTGTAATGTCACATGGCATGAATGCTTATGGCCAT